>NC_090444.1:867826759-868147213 GCF_031143425.1 Pleurodeles waltl | reverse complement strand
ACGTGTATTCCAGAGCCAGGCAGAGGCACAGAATGGTTAAGCCACTAAATTTCCACTTACTAAAACTGCCAATTTCAAACTTAGATTCTATAAAACAACTTTACCAAAAGATGTATTTTTAAATTGGGAGTTCTGAGACCACAAACTCAACATCTCTAACTGCTCCCAATGGGAAATTACACTTAGAAGATATTTCAAGACAATCCCTATGTTACCCAATGGGAGAGATAGGACTAGCAATAGTGAAAAGAGAATTTGGCAGTCTTTCACTATCAGGACATGTAAATCACACTAGTAAATGTCCTACCTTTTAAATACACTGCACCCTGCCCATGGAGCTGCCTTGGGGTTACCTTATGGTGACTTAAATGTAGTAAAAGGGACGGTTTGGGCCTGGCAAGTGGGTGCACTTGCCAGGTCGAACTGGCAGTTTAAAACTGCACACACAGACACTGCAGGGCTTCTCATGTGAGTGGCACAATGAGTGCTGCACGCTCACTAGTAGCATTTGATTTACAGGCCCTGGACACCTCTGGTACACTTTACTAGGGACTTACTAGTAAATCAAATATGGCAATCATAGATAATCCAATCACCAATATAATTTAGACAGAGAGCATATGCACTTTAGAACTGGTTAGCTGTGATAAAGTGCCCATGAGTCCTAAAGCCACTAAAAACAGGTTATAAAAAACTGGAAGAAGGAGGAAAAGGGTTTTGGGGATGACCCTGCAAAAAGGGCCAAGTCCAACACAACCCCCACCAGGCTAAAGCCAGGTGAGACCAATCAATATCTTGATAGACTTCCCTAATTGGGGGGAATAACACTGACCCTGGCTGCAACAGTGGGGGAGGGTGTTCCAGTTCTATGCCTTCCTGTACACAGTTGGATTCCTCTGTCCATAATCTCAGGGCCCCATAAGCTAACCTATTGGGAAACATTCTCATCACCTGTGGACCCTATCTGTGCAGCACCAAACCGTACTTGGCTCACAGATGTATCCCAGTAGGCAGACAGTTCCACCATGACCAACATAGGGGCTTGGCCCATTTCACCCTCAGAGTGTGACTCCTGTCCCCAACCCAAGGGCAACTCTGTCCACAAGGACAGCAACTCACAGGGGCTGCTGAGAGCTGTCAAAGATGAGAGCCAGGCCTCAGCCCTTCAAGGGCTCTCTAACCTCTGTGGTTTCTCAGAGTGAGGGGCAGCAACCCCAGGTGAATGGCACCCTTCATCCACTCTCCCTCCCACCAGTTCAGGGGTGATATCCTGAGACTGGTACTCCAGCCCAGGGTCTGTACCCTTAGGCTGAACAGGAGTTAGAGGCGAGGCTTCCCTCTCTGTGCCCCTCCCTCTGGGGTCCTGCACCCTCCCACTTGGAGTGGTAACCCCAGAAGACAACACAGTAGGGACATTGTCAGTAGTCATCCCTCACTCCAGGTCAAGGGGGACAGCCTGAACCAGGCCCGCCAACCTAGGGTCTGTATCCTGAGGTGGGACCTGTGCCTGGCAATCCAGGACTGATGGGCGAGTAACCCTACCTCCACAAGGGTAACACATTCCTCATGTGTTAGGTAAGAGGTGTCCTGGTGCAGGGCTCCAGACCCCTGTCCATCTGACAGTGTATGAAGGCCCTCCTAGGCGAGAAGTGGTCTCACCAGGGTCAGCCTTGGGGTGCTCTGACTTCGGAGATGGCAACCTCTGACCCCTGATCCTCCCACTGGGGACTGTCTCCCCCTTTCACACCTTTCTCGGAACTGGTGGGACGCTTGTGACATCTGCCCCCTGCTAGTTCTCCTGACAATATGGGGTGCCTCTCAGCAGTTGGTCTCCTGACGCAGACTAATCTCACCCCCGTTCTCTCATGAAACCATCCAGGCTCTGAGACTGAGTCTCAGGCAATCTGGCCCTCTGCCCATCCCCACTCCCTGTCTTCTGAGACAGGACATGGGATCCCCCTCACATATCCCACTACACTGGGACCTACCTGGGTCACTGCAAACCTTTGAGCTACTCCCTTCAGGAGCACCCTAAATGTCTGTTCAGACTCTGGTACTCACCCGAAGGTCTGCCTCCAATGCAAGTTCGATGGGGTCAGAGAACTCACACTCCACCTGGTGTTGGCATAGCTCTGGAAAATCCAGCAATCACATCATACAGCCCTTCACATGTGTTAACCAAACCACTCTCCACCTCACCGTCCAGTGCCTTGAAAAACTCCTCAACATCACCCTCCTGAGACAGACGAGACAGTATCTGACAGTCCCTGACACTCAACACACACTCTTCTAGGGTGTCTCCATACTTCACTACCAGGATTTCCCCCTCTCTGTCACTCTCACCTAGAGCCAGTAGAGCATCCCTTCCACCACTAGTAATATGGCTCCCGGTGCCAGATCCCCAATCCACCTCAGGGACCCTGCGAACCACTGGAGCTACCTTATAAACTTGAATCTCCTGGTAAATGTCATCCCCCTCCTTCAAGTTGGGCACCAAGTCTCTGGACATGTGCACTTCTCCCACAGTACTGGCGTAGCTCTACCATCTGAACTGGACTCAGCCCTCATGGTGTCCAGCTTCAGCTCCCCAAGGATCAATTCATGAGCTACAAACATTTTTTTTTCCTTGGCTAAGGCTGTAAAGATAGATGGATAGATAGATAGATAGATAGATAGATAGATAGATAGATAGATAGATAGATAGATAGATAGATAGATAGATAGATATTATTATTTATTTGTTTTATTTTTTGGGGGTGAAATCCCACTAAACCCCCCCATCTTTTAATTTACTCCCAACCTCCCTAAAATGACCCTTGTCTCCATTTACCACTGCCCACACCTAAATTCAAAAATTATCTTTAACTCCCTTTATTACTACCCACTCCTAAGCCCTAAAATTACCATTATCCTCTTTTACCACTGCCCACGACTATGCCCTTAATTTAACTTTACCTCCCTTTAACTGCCCACCCAACAACCATAAAATTAGCCATATCTCCTTTTCCATTGCCCAACCTTAAACCCTAAAATTACCATTACACCCTTTACCACAGCTCTCCATAAACTCTAAAACTAGCCTTCCCTCCCTTTACCAATACCTGCCCTAAACCTTAAAATGTCCCTTACTTTCCTTTATCAACACTCATGCCTTAACTCTAAGATTACCCTTACATCCCTTTTCCACTACCCGCCTCCAAAAATTACCCTTTACCCTTATCTCCATTTACCACTTAAACCCACTTTTTAAATAACATAGTAATTGTGTTATTTACAAAAAAAAACTTGTGGGAAGGTTTGTGGTAGATGTACAAATAAGTATCTGCATGGTACTGACCTGCATGGTATATGCTACATGAGGTAAAGGCATTGCGTGTAAAGACTTTGTTGCAAACATTATTTCCCTTTGCCTTCACCCTCTACCCTGAGCAACAAACAGGTATCTGTTGAGTTTCTTGGGGCTGCATAAGGCACCATAACACTGATGTCATCAGTGTTTTAACATATGCAAACAGCATCATTTGATGAATCAGCATTCATGCACATCTTTCAAGGCCAGCACTGCCATCATTAGATCCAGTATAACTAGTACAAAAGAATATTGCAATCAGCAGGGATCGGAAGCTCAACTAATATACACAAACAATAGACAAAATGAACATAAGTGGAATGCTTTTTGTGGGTGGAGGATTAAGGGAGATTTTTAAGGGCTTCATTACAAGGCTGACAGTCCAAGGACCACCAGCCTCGCGGTGACGGTTAGACCGCCGCAACTGTGACGGTCGGACTGCCACATTACAATCCTTGCAGGCGACCCACCAGGAACATTGTTCCTGACAGGCTGATGGCAGTCTGGGTTGTACTCAGCCAGGGTGGTGCTAAACCCTCAACTGCCTGGCTGATTACAACTCACCTTACCGCCAGACTTTTCTTGGTGGTCACCCCACCATGGAAAGGCTGGCAGCTAGGGAGGGCTGGGGGTCAAAGGGAGGCCCCTGCACTGCCCATAGCATGGGCAGTGCAGGGCCCCCTGCCCAGCATCTCTGAATGTACAATGTCTGCTTTGCAGACAGTGTGCATTCAAAGGGTGCTTTGTGCATGCAACAGTATTGGCATTGGCTCCCTGAAAGAAGCTGAGGCCAATATCTTAGCACTGTTCCTGCCAGACGGCCCGGCGGGAACGCATATTACAATGTTCCTGCCGGTCAGCCTGTTGGGAGCATTGCAATACGCTTGGGGGGGATGCCACCACCATGGCGGTGGCATCCTACACTCGAGGTTGGTTGTCCTGCTGTAGGACCACCAAACTCATAATTAGGCCCTAAGTATATTGAAGGCTGCTTATGTGCAAGCAGGAGACTGATCCCAGGAGCCAGTGGGGCATCAGGCTAAGACAAATATGAAAAAAAGTAGCCACACCAATGACCATGACTTCCAAAGATTCCAGAAGGAGAAGAGGGATGTAAATTAGTAATCTGCTGATCCCAAAAAGCAAAATCACTACAGGTTGGAGCAAGAAAAATAGGTTCCAATTAAAGTGAGTGGGTCATTTATTGATGCCAGTTTCACACCAGTGGGTATTTGTTTTCTACCCAAAAGCACCCATCTTTGTGGGTCCAATCTATTTTCCCTAAAAATCCCAATGGCAGTAAAATGTAATGGCATCATTGTGCAAGCGCGTTTGTCACAGGTGAAATGGGCAAATAAAAAACTACTGCATGATATACAATAATTTTTGTGGTTGCAAATCCTGTGCTACAAAAAATTATAGGGTATGCTGCAGCAGAAATACTTTTTATAATATACTAAAGATATTTTAAGAGTTTTTCGATTTGTAAAGGGGCTCTCACAACCCTTTCCGAATTCCAGATATGGGTGGGCATGAAAATTCCTTCTATGCATGAGTCACAAATGGTATGTGTCAATGGCTTGTAATTGCAATTGTGATTACAAACCACCGATCTTTTACGGACTTGCAAGTGGGGTGGTAACTGATTTGTAAAATGGAAGCTTCCACTGTGGATCAGCTTCAGCTTTGAGAATTATGTTGGGTGGCTCAGGAGTAGGCACCACTGCCCATTCCTCTGAAAACTTTCCAAATGGGAAACACTTTTTTAAAGCAGCACCAATCTCATTAATGGATATAGAATCATTTTAAATAAAATGTTTTCCATGTGTTCCATTTGGAAATCTAAATGCCAGGATGGAGATCTCCTGCTCCTCATTGGCCTTTATCCTTGTATTTGCATCTAATCATTTGTGGGTACAAATTGTGACCTGGGTAATTAATATTCATTAGGCAGGTAATTTTCGACCCTCTGCAAACAGAAAATTTGCAAAGCAACCTGTTCGTACATATGCCATATCACAAGTAAGACACTCATTCACAAACCAGTTCCTGTGCAAAGATCACATCTTAGTTGGCGAATGGGGGCATGTATATTGGGCCATTACTCACTAAGTGGAACTGCTCTCTTTGCCTCAGTTACAATGAGCAACATTGTAAGATTCTAACAGTATGTCTATGTAGGCATGTGTCCATATAGACATAAAAACTGTAACATTAACTAGATTCACAATTTAAAAATATAATTTTAAAACGTAAAACATTCCAAAGCAACTGTTATATCCAAAAATGATATAGGTCATCAAGGGCTAAAGGCCTTATTTAAATTTTGGCAGATTTGATGTTCCATTAAAATGTGGCATATGTTCCATCCAATGCATTAAACGTTCATTATAACCTATATCGCTTGCAATATGGCAGACGGGTTATCCACCATTTTTCATCAGAGTACCCCCGCCACCAATCTCTAAACAAGGCCCTTAATTAATAAAAGTAATTTTAAACCATATAAATGTTGCACGTAAATGTACTCTTTGTGAAGCAAGAAAAATGAAAATGTTTTAACATGTATATTATTATAGGTTCCAGGCTCTTCACAGCCTTTGTCAAAAGAAAGTTCTTTCATAGTTCAATTTCAACACCAGATGGGATTAACCCCAATTTTTTATCACAATAATTTATTATTAATGTGCATTTTCTGGCATTCTTTCCAAGAAAGAGATAACATTTTTAAATCTCAACCGTTTTGTTGAAAATTCAGCTGTCTCCATTCCTAACAATTATTCCATCTTTTGAAGCAACACTTCTGCCAAATAGGAGTTTGCAATCACAAAAATGTTTTCTGCAATGTACACATCACAACTTAGGAGTAGGTAGAGTCCTATCAACTCCTAAGATGGGATTTTGACTGGATGCTGATTTGCTATTTGGAAGGGACTTGTTGTGGGTTACCCTTCCAAATATCAACTTGGTAAGCAATATGTCAACAGTTTGCAACCATAATTCTGATTGCAAATCATTGACAAGATACTGAGCACCAAATAAGGGTGGTAACCTATTTGCAAAAAGGACCCCTTTGGCCCCTTCTCCTTAGAGAATGTTGAAAAATAGCTACAGGGAGAGTAAATAATAGAGAAAAAAGAAACCTTTTTTTAAAAAAAATACTATCCCATAAGAACAGCTTTCGGCATTTAAAAATAAAGCTTTCCTTATTATTTTGTATATCACAGTGCAGGGAAGCTGCCATATCCTTATAAGTGTTATTAAATACAAATACTGTTAAATATTCTCCCAAAGATAACATCATAGCACATATTTTTGAAATGGTATAAGTATTATTCAGTCTAAAGGAGGCTTGAATTCTTAAGGCTCAAGTATGGACTAGCGTTCCCAAAGGAGCGAGAGGTCAGCATTCTAGTGATTCAAGGAGGTTACCCGAAGTAAAAGTTGATTTAAATATATGTCCTAAATATTTGTAACTTGTCAATATTTGCACCTTATTGCAAAATAGAAACCAAGCATGCTTAGTCCTCATACTTTATGTTTCAAATGTTGACACATTTGTCGCAAGATCCATTCTCGTTCAAAGTTCAAAGTTGAATCTGTTGCACAATTACTTAAAATCTTTACAAAAAAACTCTATTTTTGTGCATTAAAAAGTAAAAGTAAAAAATACAGACTGGAAATGCAGTTCAAATAAAATATGTACCAACTGCTACAATGTCAAACAACAAGCAATAAAAGTCTCTGCCAAAGTGCAAAACAAAATAGCTATGCATAGACTAAAAGTTAAATTAGCGGCTAATACTGTTTATGCTGACAGCTATAAAACAATTCTCTGCCACCTTAGGTATCCCAAATACACACCCCGTTGTAAAACCATCCGAAGTAGCGGCAAAAAGCCACAGGGGTTAAGGTACAACCAGTTCATTCTCAGTCTGCTCACCATGAAAATGAATAAGTACCCAGCACTCTCTCAATTAAAAAGGGGACAGAAATCAGGTCCGATGCAGTCACCCCTGTGTGCTGCTAAATACAAGCTGTAATATGGAAGAACACACAAAAATGCAGGCAACAAATACTAAGGGAAGGACCCTCAAAGGGGAGAAAGTGCTAGTGCAATTCATTACCTATGTAAAACTATTGCAAAATGCAGTCCTCCAACCTTCATTATCCGGAACTAAGGTTCAATAGGGTCTGTTGTTGATAAGTATATGGGCCACTCTTAGAGTCAAAAGAAGAACATACCAATCAAGGCCAATACTCAGGAGTGCAGACCCTGGGGTCAGCTTTGAATGAATGCTGTTACGTTGCTGTGCAGTGATGAAGCAATTGTCAAAACCTTTACTAATCTTGCAGTTAATTGTCTTTAGTCCTCTTTCGAGCATTCTACAACTGTGGTATTGCAGACCTTGATGTTCAATTGCCTGAAAATTGGTAGGACTCAATACCATGTAAGCGAGGACAGGAATGGGCACAAGCATGTAATATGTGGAAGTGATTCCTGTAGGAAACCGCAGCCCCTACATGAGACATCCATAATGCCTGTCCTGCACATGTATTCTTTTAACCATTAAACCAAGGTGAAAGCGCTAAAGTGTAACTTGATGTTAAGATTGATTGGGATTAATAAATACGTCAGAAAAATTATTGATTGATATAGAGCAGACAGTAGATCAGTGTCAAAACTCAAGTCAAAAAAGTTCGTTATTCGGCAGGTTGCAT
Source organism: Pleurodeles waltl (assembly GCF_031143425.1). Classification (NCBI taxonomy): domain Eukaryota; kingdom Metazoa; phylum Chordata; class Amphibia; order Caudata; family Salamandridae; genus Pleurodeles; species Pleurodeles waltl. Next base: position 868,139,142 of record NC_090444.1, on the reverse strand, counting down.
AAAAGTACAGATACATTTTGAACAAGTTAAACATATTACTATTTTAGCATATTAGCATATGCTTAGTTGAATTAAAATCGTAAATAAATTTAATGAACTTGACCATATCTAAGTTATGCATCCTTATCAGGCTATTCATATCGTTTCCTAATACTGGTTACAAAATATATAAAAGATTTAGAGCATGTCAATGCGGTTCAGAATCATGTTATATTCTAAAAAGCCTAAACACAAAACTGACAAATTAAAAACAATACTAATATACAAAATATGAAAAGTAGCGTGTACTTAGTTAAGTTAAAATCGTACATTAGTTTGGTGAGCTTGTCCGTATCTGGATTATGCAAAATTGCAGCCTAATCAGACTGTTCATATCGCTTCCTAATGGTGATAGCTGATAAAATGTTATACAGAATTGCAAATTTGAATAGTTGACAATTTTTTAACATGGATCAAAGTGTCCTTATGTGATGCAAATTTTAATGTATGTAAAGTGGACAGAATAAAACCATGCCTAAGTGCAGTGTATAATGTACAAAATAGTAAAAATTGACATGTGCTCTGCTTAGATCTAACATCACAGGGGCAATTTGGAAGCTCTTTTTGCCAAAAACATTGTTTTAGAAATGCTACTCTGAAATGAATTAGATTCAATCTAACTAAAGATAACAAAGAGCATACTTGGGGGCTCGAGAACCTGGTTAAATAAGGTTCCAGAGTATCCGTGGTTGAAATTTGAACATAGGGATCAAAGGCTTTCAGTTTCAGAGCCCCATGTAGTCTAAGATTCAAGATGTACTCAGTGTGCCAGTTTTTCACCAGCTCCTTTGCATTTGTAGGTAAAGACCTTGGCTCGAGGAACATGGATTCGAGCCCCAAATTTCGAAAGGATGCATGCAGGTGTAAAAACCAGGGGATTCTATTTGTTTTAGCCAAATATATACAATCAGACAAACAGTCTTGTACCAGAATAGCCTCAGAGTTACTCCAGCATCTTACCCATATTAAGAGGGGGGCAACCGCAATCAGATCCTCTATGTGTCGTAAGCCCAATTCCTGATGGCAAATACTATTTGCTACGTTCTTAGGTACCTGCAATATTCTATGGACATATTTATTCTCAACCCATTGGAGCTGATCTGATTTAGTAAAGCCCAATATGCCCGCTCCATATGTGGCTGCTGAAACACATTTAGAATTATAGAGCATAGATATCTGATATGCCGGTCTCTGTCCCAATTTACGGGCAAAATGGAAAACTGCTTTGACTTTTCTCACCATTTGCTGAGTCTTTATTCTGAGATGAGTGTTCCATAGCATAGAGGAACTTACATGAATACCTAAATAACAAAAGTCTTTAACTTTGTTAATAATGTTTCCTCCCATAATAAATTGTTTTGACTTTGTATTTTGGGGACGGGAAGTCATCACATTTGTCTTTGAATAATTAACTTTCAGATCAAGATCCTGCATGAAAGTTAAAAAGAGGTCCAACATACTTTGAAGACCGTTAGCTGTGTGCGCGATTATAACCACGTCATCAGCATACAGTAATACTGGAAGCTGTCTCAATCCCGTCCTACGGAAGTCCTTCCCATTCTTTACTAAAAAATCATAAAGCCCATTTATATATAGCAAAAATAGAAAGGGCACTAGGATTCAACCCTGTCGTACTCCTCGTGTGTTTGGAATAGGGTCAGTTCTCTCACCATGAATACCGTATTGCACTGAGACCAGTAAATCAGTGTGTAAGTGCTTTATTAGTTCCAGTAGGTGCAGATCAATCCCCATGGTTTCCATGATCTGCCAGAGTTTGCCTCTATTAACCAGATCAAAGGCACTTGACAGGTCGACGAATGCCATGTGAATAGATTCCTTCCTGCCAGTAACGTATTTACTGAGAATAATATGTAAATTAAGTGCTTGTTCTACAGTGCCTAGGCCAGGTCTAAATCCATATTGGATCGGGGAGAGGATCTTTCCCTCTGTCACCCACTCCTCTAACCGTGTCAAAATCACACTCCACAGAATTTTAGCATTTGAATCTATAAGGGAAATTGGCCTGTAACACGATGGATCTTGTCTATTACCCTTTTTAAATATAGGGATTATTATTGCCAACTTCTATGAGGACGGAATGTTACTCTTTACTATGCTTCTTAGAACATTTGCAATTAAAGGCCCCCAGAAATTTGTGATGGATTTAAAGAGGTCCGCAGGAACCCCGTCAGGACCGGGAGCCTTACCTGACCTTAGACGATTAATTGCTGTGAGAACTTCATGATGCTCAAAAGATAAATCTATGGTATTCACAGTAGATTCCGCAGGCTTTATGAGTCAATACTATCAGCCCCTACCGAATTCAAAGCATTACTGGGCTGAAATACCCTTGTAAAGTGATTCACCCAAACAGATTCTGGAATTAGCCAGTCGTCAGCCTGTATTTCATGTCCAGAGAAAAAAGGGTAATTTACCACCCTCCAAAATTTGGATGTATCACTCAATTCCGTAGCTTCCAGAAGATTGTCCCATGCTTTGGTTCTGATTTCCATTTTCCTCTCTTCTAGTATTGACTTATACTGACCCCTGGCTAGTTTTACTAAGTCACAGGAAAAGGGAACAGACCAGAGGGCTAGATCAGTGATCATTTTTGTGCGAACAATTTGTACATCCTAATGGGCTTACAATAGCCTGTCTTGCCTCAACAATAGCTCTGAAAGACTTTTCATGGGTAAAGCAGCCAGTATGAGGTCTTTCATGATGAGTACATTTCTAGCTGCCAGATAGAGTGAGTGGAGATGTGATTCTGGGTCTTGAACTATGTTCCACAAGAGCTGTTTTAGAGATTCCAGTTGTGGAAAGCTTGGCACATAAAGAAATAAAGCTGGCACTAAGGATGTAGTCTTGACGGGCTCGGTTGTACTCCAGGCGTATCTGAGCCTGTACTGTGCAAGGCGGTAGCTTGAAGAGATGCATATGACATTGGCATTGAGTCTGTCAAGCCTGCTTCAGATAGGATTTAGATAAATAAATTATTTGCATGCAAGTGTGGGCACCAGTTTACATTCGATTATTTTATGGATTGCTGAACTTGACCTGGATGGTTCTTAAAAAGATGCTGGAAAGCAAAGGTTTGAGCATTAGCTGCAGTAGCCAGGCCTCGAAGTGAGCAGTTAGGAGGCTTCGGTCATTCAACCATATCCCCAGATATTTTATGTTGGGCACTCTTTCTACCTTCTGGCCATTTACAAACCAGGGTCCTTTATCGGTTTTCATTTTGTTGATGCCAAGCTTGTTGATCTTGCAGTACTTGGCCAGGCAGGTCAAACCTCTTCGGAAACCAATAGCAGTTTGGTCCAGAGGTATGGTATAACCTGCATATTGTAATACATGAACCCTCTACCCTAAAATTATAGGCGGGATACTCTTTGCAATCCTGATATGGTCATTCCAATCCCAGGATATAAATTGAAAAGTAACAAAGCCAAAATACAGTCTTGTTTAAGGCCCGTTAGTTCAAATCTTTTCTGACAAGGACCACTGGCTGGACATTTATACTTTGACCCATGTGTTTGCATGCAGGCTCCTGATGGCTAACAATAGACGTGAATGAATGCCCCATACTGACAGTTTGGCTCACAGCAATCATCTATAAACTTTGTCAAAGTCTTTAGCAAAGTCAATGAATGCACTATAAAGTTGCCCATCCTCCGTTTTGTCCTTTTTTGTTGCTTTATTGATCAGCACCTTCATGCATAGCAGATTAACATCAGAGTGCTAACCCTTTTGAAATCCAGTCTGTGTATCTAGGATGATTTATTATATTCTGCCAAGGCCTCCAGTTCTTTGTGCAGAACTTTTGCATAGCATTTTCCCTCCACATCCACGAGGGCAATAAGTCTGAAATTTTCCGCCATTCTCTGTCCAATACTTCATAAGAGCATCAATTTTATGCTGATGCCCTATTTATGTATGATGTTAAAAAAGGCACATTATCGGGGCAGTTAGAATATTAAAGGTATTCAATATAGCCCATACACTTTTGTACCCCTCCTTATCAAATGCTGCTTGGAAGTTGACAAAAAAGCAATGTAAGGTCCTGTCACTTAGATTGATCTTCAGATAACAAACTAGAAGACAAAGCAGTGACCTATAGTATTTGCTTGGAAAGTCACACTGTTTGTGAGTTTATAATTTTGTTTCTCTCCAAGCAGTCAACGTCTCCAATACAATTTTGGCAAATTTGGATATTAAATAAAAATAGGTGAGATAATTCTACAGTTACCTAGTATATCTTGCACTTCTTTCCTATGTAATGGCTTAATTGTTGGTTCCATCCGAGGGTGGTGGGGATTTACCCATTTATTTAAATATTATGACATATGGACACAAGATAAGTTGTTTACCAGTTGGAAATCACCTTAAATACAGAACCCTATATTATCGGGCCCTGATGCATGAGTACTCTTGATATTTGATATGACTCTAGTGATATGTTGCAAATTAATAAGACCTAATGGTTCCTGATCTATTGAATGTTCTTCCAGTTATTTCCCTCCCTGTTTGGTTACATTTGAATTATAGAGGTAGATAAGTAAGGTGATCTACGTTCATTCCGCTATTGCACATTCAAACATTAACTGTATTTGTCCCAGTGCAATTGCTAATCAGCAACCAGAGCAACCGAGAATCTCCCTTCATTATAGTCTCAAGGATTTTATCACAGTTAAAATGAAAATACTTAACATTTTCCTTCTAACTGGAGCTTATACTCCACCTAATAATTTGTTAGCAGCATTACTGCTTCCAAACTACTTCCCTTGCTTTCTTTGGTATTCATGAAGTCTCAAGTAAAAAGGGCACTCTGTATGAACCAGGGAACTCTATATTGTGCTTCAATGAATTGTCAACTTTTATTGATTTACTTTGTTTGTGGATTATTACTATTTCTATCCATTTTATCAAATGAAAATAATCTTGTTAAAAATTATCCTATTTAATATTTCTACCACATGAATTCCTTAATTATTAAACATTTTGCTTGGTAATTTTAATTTGACCATTACACCCTATAATAACAGAAGTATGGAATTCTTTAGGACAGAGGTCTTCAAAACTTTTGATGCTGGGACCCCCCCTCAAAAACATTTAGACGTAAGGAATCACTCCTAATAAAATTTTCTAGATCCCCGTACTCCTCATCATCGACAAACATAAACGACCCCAAGTCCCAATGGAATTTCTTTTTTATGATGAGGAAATAATATTAAACATTGTTTAGCAAACCAAAGGTGAATGGGGGTGTGGTCAAAGATGTGGCTAAAAGTCTTCTTTCTACATTGCCCTTCATCAATATAAAAAGGCACTGTATTTATGAAATACATGGCGCACAAATTGCTGCCTAGTGCCAACGTAGGCAGGATTGTTTTTGAGCAGAAGGGACACTTTCCTGCACAAAAACAATCCCAAGAGGAATTTTCTTGTTTCTATGTTTGCTGCAGAATGCAACACACATGGAAAGAGGAAAAACAAGGAAAAATGAGAATATTTTTTCAAATTATATCTGCTCTGAGGAGGTATAAGGTTTTGCCCCTGACCTCAGTTTATGTGATTTTGTAAATCTGGGCTTGCGTCAAAATCCATGGGTATTGCGTGGGTTACACCCACTGCAATGCCCATGGAAAGCCTCCTTGACGCAGAGTAAGGCAATGTAGTTGCTTGTGCTTCTTTACCTTACTCCATATCTATGGGGCCAAGCAAAGCCTTGCCGGGTGGCTTTTAGTCACCTCACGGGGATGATTGAGAGGCTTGTGTCACCAGAGCGTCAAAAAAAGTGATGCTCCAGCGGTGCAAGCCTCTCATAAATAAGCCCCACAATAGTCTATACGTTTATTTAGGTCTTTCACTGTCAGGTAGCTACATATAAATAACAGCCAGCTTAAATGAACAATAAATAAAAGAAAGCTGTTTCTCAGTGGGAAATGCACTAAAGTACATTAGGAAACCTCTATTAGTTAATGTGCTTCAGAGGTCTGTGTGTAACCCGAGAGCCTCAGAATTAAATCTTGGTTGGTGACAGAAAGCACTTTGAATATGTAAGTTATTTTTGTATACTTGCATTACACACATTATAGGATACACTGCTACAAAATTTTCAAATTGTTTTATGATAAAATTATGCTTTCAAAATGTAGAATTAAGTGATACCAGAACATATATAATGCAATTGTTTAAATAGCTGTCCCTTCAACACCTCATTAGAAGTAGTATGTGCTATGTAAAAACAATTACAATTAAAAGCATGCACTTCACAGCCCAGTTGTTAACTCTTTGCACCACCACTCAAAAATAACAAATCTTTGCTATCACAAAGTTTCGAGTGATTCAACCAATTAAAGCCAGAAACGCCTCCCAGGCATCTTTTATATTTGCATATTTTACCCTTTGCATTTGCAGATTACTCGTAGCGCACATTTGCGTTTCATTCATTAACCAGGCACCCTGGCACGAAGGCTTCTTTAGCTGTCTGTGTGCCTTTGTTTCACAGCACAGGAGATTCAATCAATGAAAGTTCAGCTAAAGCATTTTAATGATCAGAGGATTAGTTGCATTTTTCCAAACCAAAGTGAGACTGGGGGAATGTGCTCCCCTCTTCGCAGGACTCCACAGCCTCCCTGGGGGTCACGCCCCATAGATTGAAAACCTCTGCTTTAGGATATTCCTTAGGTACACTTCTATCAACTACATAGATCCCAGCTGCTCATAGGCCATGTCTCTTGATGTTAAGATTAATTTGATGATCATCAAATCCTTTGATTGTCAATACTTCAAAATTAGAAATCAAATGATGATAGTAGGATCATACAAAATCAAATCTAATGGACCATAAATATTTTCTCCCAGAAAAGTCTTAAGGGCTATGCAATAATCCTTAGAACAAACTCTTAGACAAATCACATTATTGTGGATTAGTGTTTGCCCCAACTTGTTCCTTTGATGAGTCTAAACTATAGAGCTAAAAAAACATCACATCTAATAATTTAGCTATAGCAATTTCTGAGATGGCTCAAATCCTACATTTTCCTTGCCTCAGAGTATTGCCATCAGATTGTGAAAACTATAAGAAATGTCCTCTGAATTAGCTGAAAACATGTGATCCCCCACTCCAGTTATTTATTAAAGTGTTTGATTGATAGAAATTAATAGGTATCGGAGATCGAAATGGCAAATATCCACACGTATGATGTTACATGCTAATATCCATTCACACTCTCTTTCAATGATATGAGCATGCAAGAGTTGTGCTTCTGGAAACTGTATAATACCGAAATCATTAAAAAAGATTAAAGTGTGTACCTTTTGTTGAAAGTGATTACATCTAATAACATTCCAAGTAATCAGAGGTATCCTTCCTAACGTTTTTAGATTTTCTGCATAATCCAAGCATATCCCAACTTCTGAACAGTGTGAGGGGTTGCAGTGAACTTGACTTATAAAATCATAAATTTCTCTGTCGTTAACCTCATCAGCAGCAGCAGGATTAGCTACCACTCACAACAGATTTAGGGGGTGATTCTTCCGCCGCCCGCCAGAATTCCGCCCCCATTATACCGCTCCGCGGTCAGAAGACCGCGGAGGGTATTATGAGTTTTTCCCTGGGCTGGCGGGCGGTCTCCAAAAGACCGCCCGCCAGCCCAGGGAAAAACTCCCTTCCCACGAGGATGCCGGCTCGTAATCGAGCCGGCGGAGTGGGAAGGTGCGACGGGTGCAGTGGCACCCGTCGCGTATTTCAGTGTCTGCAAGGCAGACACTGAAATACTTTGCGGGGCCCTCTTACGGGGGCCCCTGCCGTGCCCATGCCATTGGCATGGGCACGGCAGGGGCCCCCAGGGGCCCCGCGACCCCCCCCTACCGCCATCCTGTTCATGGCGGCTTTCCCGCCATGAACAGGATGGCGGTAGGGGGGGTCAGAATCCTCATGGCGGCGGAGCGCGCTCTGCCGCCATGAAGGATTCCCCCGAGCAGCGGTAAGTCGGCGGGAGCCCGCCGACTTGCCGCTTCTGACCGCGGCTGAACCGCCGGGGTCAGAATGCTCGTGGGAGCACCGCCAGCCTGTTGGCGGTGCTCCCGTGGTCGGTGGGGTCAGAATGACCCCCTTAGTTTCTCTGAGCCAGATAGATATTTTAATTATTGGACAATCCTTGGTGTTAGACCTGGCATCCTTGGTATGGTTCCCTCTACCTTTTTGTCTTCATACCTCCTGTTTTGCTGACCTTCAGTCCATGCACACTTTGCCACTGCTAACCAGTGTTAAAGTGTGTGTGCTCTCTCCTTAGAACACAGTAAAATTGGCTTATACCCGCAATGAAGATTAGGTGTGCCTAGAAAGACCATTACTGGGAGGATAGAAAGGAGGAGCTGTGCATAGCCCTTACACTTGCGGGCTGCATACCCCCTGTAGCTAGTTAGGAGCCAGGGCCACAATGGCAGGCCACCTGTGCACTTCAAAGATCTGCCTCTAGAAGCTTATCTCCACTTGAAAGACACACTGTGTATAAGTACTGGACCTCAACACCATCACTTCAGTACACTTTTGGATCTGTCGATATTCTGCCAGGAGGAAGGACTGGTGCTGCTAAAAGGACTGCAACTCTGCTGGACTGATGTGCAGAAGGAATGCTGCCCTCTTGTTGTCTTAAGGCCTAGATGGCTGGCCTACTGCTCTGAAGCCGCAGGGGCACAACAAGCTTACAACAACCTTGCACCTGCATCAGGACTCTGCCGTCGGTGAGTCTACCTTGCCAAGTTTTGCCACCCCAATCCTGGAGCTTGGGAGTGGCCTTAAGGTTCTTTGCCAGCCTCTGTGATCCAGTGGAACTGAAGCATCTCCTCTGCTGCATAGATTGGAACTGTTATAAAAACCTGCATCACACTGCAGTCCTTTAAAACTGCCACTGCCTGATGCATCCTCAGTGCAGGCCCTTGCATTCCTCATTGGTAGCAGCCTCAATGACAACACTGGACTGAGCATCGCAACCTCACAGCTCCATGGAACTGATGCATCGCCTCGACTGAGCGATGCATCCTCAATGTCAGACTTCACATCGCAGAAATGATGGATCATTTCAGCTGCACGACGCATCTTCGCCATCAATCCTCACAATGCTCCACAAACCAGGATTTAAGGTACTTTGTTCAGCAGACCTAACTGGGTCCCTGAAGCTAGCCTGTGCTCCATCACAGTTGTTCTGAACTTGTAATTATGTCGCAGTCTGGCTTGACCAGATATCCAGAGTTGGTGTTTTGTGCTTTTTGACCCTATTTTCACTAAAAATCTTTAAAACCGCATTTCTCCTATTCTACTGATTGGATTCTTGTTGGTTTGGTCCTGTTTTGTTTATTAAAAATGACTCTATGTTTCTAACTTGGTGTAGGACACTTTGAGTGTTGTGCTTTTCACTTTTTTGCTGTTTACAGTGTTGAACAAATACCTTACATATTGCCTCTAAGTTAAGCCTGACTGCTCTGTACCAAGCTACCAGAGGGTTGAGCACAGGTGAATTTAGGTAGGGCTTGTGACTCTACTGACAAATATTGTGGTTGCTGCTTGACCAGGGCTCACACCTCAGTCAACGAACAACCCAGTTTCTTACACTGGTAGCAGTGGTGGGATTTGGACTTGTTATTTGTGCAATACCATACAGTGATTTGGTATACACTACAATCGCACACCAGTTTGAGTTAGAATTTCCCTTGAATGGCTCTTTTTTGTTTTACCCATATTCTCCATCAGACTGTTGTGTCTGAAACCACACCTGCAAGGATGGAATTCGAGCTCGCCAACATGGAAGTCTACACTGTGGCCCAGCTCAAGGATTTTTCCAAAAGGAGAGACCTCCCTTCAAAGAGTACCACAAGAAAAGTGGCGTTCCAAAGGCGCAGAGGGACTGCACAGAAATCCACAAGTCTTTGGTTGAAGTCACATTAGGGGATGATGAATTGGAAGAAGAAGGAGAGGACTTCCCTGAGATGTAGCCTTCAGCTGAGGGGTATAAATTGACCCCCAAGGTGAAACTCCCTGCCAGAATGAGGACCAGTGTGTCTTCCCACAACCTCTTTCAAGAGGAGCTGGTAAAAACAAAAGCAGGGTGGGAGTTTAAGCTGCAGATGGCTCAATTGAGAATGGAAGAGAATATACTAGACATGAAGGAAAGGAAACTGGAAATAGAGGAGGAACTGGCCTTAAAGTGACTGGCTCTTGAAAGGAGCCTGAGAGAGCTAGACCTTAAAGCCAGGCTGACAGAGCCTAGAATTATTGATGTCAGCATACCTGCAGTGTCCTCTGAAGAAAAGGGGGTTCACATTGCCAAAAGTCTGGTGCCTGACTTTGTTGTGAGGGACGAAATTGACAAGTGGTTTGATGCATATTAGGTTTCTTTGCAGATGCATAGGACCCTGAGGAGTTTGAGGGGGCTAGCCTCTGGAAGCACATCCCTAGCAAGGGGAGGGATGTTCTACTCCCCCTAGAGAAAAGAGAGGGGATGAAGGGAACTCTAGTTAGGAAGTATGGCCTGACCCCTGGGAAATATAGCCAGAGGTTTAGGGACAGCCAGAAGCTCCCTCAGCAGTCTTGTGTGGATTGTGAGGACTCCTTTTGCAAGGCCCTGGATAGTTGGATAAAGGACAGTGAAGTAAAAGATTATCAGGGGCTGTACCCTTTGAATGTGAGAGAGCACATGCTCAGCCTTTGTTTGCAGATCTGAACCAGCACCTTATTGACAGTATGCTCACTGAGCCTAGGGAGCTTGCTAGGGAGGCTGACTACTGGAACAGCACCAGGGTGCAGAAGAAGGTATCTGGGGGATCACCACAAGGGTGGGCAGGGCCACAGCAGAAGAAGGGGGCAAACATTAAAACAAGGAGTTCCCCAAACAGCCCCAAATTAGTTCTAAGGACTCCCAATCCCCACCTGAGCAGAGGAAGAAGTGGTTCCCTGATAGTAAGTCATCAGTAAAGACACCCTATAAGTGCTATGACTGTCAACAGATTTGACACTACAAGGGGGATGTCAGGTGCCCCAAGCTTGCACAACCACCCACTGGTGGACAGGCACTGGGATTAGTTAGTGTAGCACTTGTGGGAGAGATTGGCCCAGATAGTGTGGGGGACAACATAGAGGTTGTCCTAGTGACCTTGGCTGATGGAAAGATGGTGCAGAGAGCACACATGCTAGTAACGCTAAGAAATACAGGCAGCGGGACACCATCAATGGAAAGAGGTTGGAGGCTCTGAGAAACACTGAAACCAGCATGACAACTGACAGATGTCATCTGGTGATGTCAGAGTAGATAGTCCAGTAGGTTTTGGCAGCCAACAACCATGTGAGCCACTACCCAGTGATTGTGGTTTCCTGTGGGGGTCTCAAGTTCCTTGGGGTTAGCTGTGAGTTAGTCCAGGGCTGTGGATTGTTTGCTTGGCAATGTCTTAGAGCACACCAACTGGATAGAGGTAGAGCTCAGGTCACCCCCGGGATGTGACGATTGTCTGAGTGGGTTTGCCTGACCACACAGTCCATGGCTGTTCCAGAGGGTAGCCAGGAGGACCTGGAACATGGAAGTATGGCCCAAGTACCTACCAAAAAGAGGAGAGGCAAGGGATGTGAGAACCCCCTCCTAAAACTCTCATGGCCCAGGAAAAGGCTGAACCTAAGGGAAAAGCCCCAGAGCCTACAGGAAAGGACATTACTGCCCTAGGAAACCTACCTGAGCTGACCAACATGCAGCAGAAGGGAATCACAGTTGGTGGGGTTCTGTAAGGTGCAGATAGGCTGCCCTACTCTGCAGTGGCAGGCTGAGGCCCAGGCAGATGGCAACACCTCTGGTAATTACCTAATCTACTGGGAGAATGGTCTTGTGTTTAGTGAGTCGAAGGTTCCTGTGCCTGGTGCAACCCATGTGTTGGTGGTCTCTCAGTTTTACAGGGCCGTCCGAATGGAGCAGACTCATGATGTTCCATGAGCAAGTCATCTATGGCAGGACAAGACCTTTGAAGGGTCTTCTCACTGACTTTGACAGGCCCCAGATAAGAATGCCTCACATGCTTTCTGCAGGCCATACCCTACCTGTCAGACCAGTAGCAATTCAGGAAGGAAGTACAAGGCTCCACTGCAGCCATTCCCTGTTGCTGAGACTCCCTTTAAATGTGTTGGCATCTACATTGTTGGGCAGATAGCCCCATAACACCCCTTGGCAACAGGTTCTCCCTGGTCTTGGTGAAACATGCTACCTGGTACCTCTGAGATCAGTGACTGCACCCACCATGCCCATGGTACTGATGAGGATCTTTGCCCATGTGGTATTTTTCCAAGAAGGTGGTATCTGATTATGGTAACAACTTCATGTTGGTGTACATAAAGTAAATGTGGAAGGAATATGGGGTAACCTACATGTTCTCTTCCCCTTAACGCCCCCAAACTAATGGGCTTCTTAAAAGATTCAACAAGACCCTGAAAAGCATGATCATGGGCATGTCAGAGCCCTTGAAGTAGAAGTGTGACATCCTCTTGCCATGTGTTTTGTTTGCTTATAGGGATATACCGTAGAGGGGAGCTAGCATTGGCCCTTTTGAACTTCTGTATGGGCATCTTGTGAGAGGGCCTCATAGACTGGTGAAGGAGGGCTGGTAGCAAGCTACCATCTGGGCCCCCAAGAATGTAAGGTTCATGCTGGCACTCTTCACCAAGATAAAGGGCTTCTGTTTGAAACTGCAAAAGAATCTAGGAAACTAGAAGCTAGGAGTTCATGAAACAGTGGTATGACCACAAGGCCACTATGGTTGAGTTTCATCTAGGCCAAAAAGTGGGGGCGATGGAGCCTGTGGAGACCCGGAACTCCTAAGACCACTGCTCTGGGTCCTATGAGGTAAAAGAGCGCAAGAGTGAGGTCATTTACCTGGAGGACCTCAAGACTCCCGGGAACTCTTTAAGGGATTTGCATGCCAATTACCTCAAAACCCACTTTGAAAGGTCTGGAGTAGCTATGCTCCTGCTCACAGATGATGGAGTGGAGGAGAGTGGACTTCTCTTCAACCTTCTTTCTTCCAAGTAGCAGGATGGGTCTGTAGAGAATATTAACCTCTCCCTTACACTGACCCTAGACCAACAGAGAGACTGACGCCTGTTGCTGGGGAAATTTGCCTCTATTTTCTCATTTACTCCAGGACTCCATACCTGGTGCTGATACTGGGGACAGTATGTCTGTAAAGAGTACATTCTACAGGTGTCTGACAAGGTGAGAACCAGTATTAAGGAGGGAGACTTCAATATGCTGGAGTTAGGGATTATTGAGCCATCAAACAGGCCTTGGTCCGGTCCTGTGGTACTTGTCCCCGAGGCTGCTTCTCAAGGTGCCACCCCAGAACTTAGGTTCTGTGTGGACTACCAGGGGATCAATGCAGTCACTAAGACTGACACACACCCCATCCCCAGAGCGGATGAGCTCATAGATCAATTTTGAGCTGCCAAGTTGCTCAGCATGTATGACTTAACATCTAGGTATAGACAGATTGCCTTAACCGAAAGGCCCAAATAGAGGTCCACGTTCTCTACCCAAAAAGGGTACTTCCAGTTTCAGTTAATGCCCTTTGGATTAAAAAACTCCACTCCCCTGCCATCTTCCAGAGGTTGGTCAACCAGATCCTGGGTGGGTTGGAGAATTTCAGTGCCATCTGAGTTGAAAGGATCACCTGTGCCACCTCAGGAAAGTGCTTCAGGCTCTGCAAAGGGCAGTCCTGACTATCAAGGCCAAAAAGAGCCAGATAGGGCAGGGTTCAGTGGCCTACTCGGGTCATCATATGGGAAGAAGCAGGTACAGCCCCATCAGGCCAAAATCCAAACCATCTTGGCTTGGGTACCCCCAAGATACAGACAGAAGTGAGAGCCTTCTTAGGTCTTACTGGTTATTACAGGAGATTTGTCAAGGGGTATGGCATATTCTTGCATTCTTGAGAGATCTGACTTCTACGAAGCAGCCCAGGCATTTGATCTAGACAAAGATGTGCCAGAATGCGGCTTTGTGCACAGCATGTGTGCTTAAGGCCCCTGATATCTTCAAGGAATTAATTGTACAGATACCTCAGAACATAGCATAGGGGCCATGCTCTCACAGCTAAAGGAGGAGGGTCTGGATCCACCTGTAGGCTTCATCAGTAGGAGGTTTCTTCCCTGGAAACAGAGATAGAGTGCAATAGAGAGGGAAGCCTTGCAGTGGTTTGGGCACTGAAGAAGCTGAGACAATACATGTTTGGTGCCCACTTCCGGGTTCAGACACACCACAGACCCCTCAGATGACTAAAGCAAATGAGGGGTGAGAATCCCAAACTGTTGAGGTGGTATATCGTCCTACAGGGAATGGGCTTCATAGTGCAACACTGTTCTGGAACAGACCAAGCCAGTGGTGATGGTCTCTTCAAGTTTTTCCAGCTTAGTTAAACGAACTCCCAAGGAGTTGGGTAGTTCTCTTAGTTTTCAGCTGGGGGTGACATGTGTTAGACCTGGCATCCTTGGCATGGTTTTCCCCCTAATATTTTGCTTTCAGTACTCCTGTTGTGCTTGCTTTGATTTAAAACTACAATTTTGAAAATGCCACTTTTGGCATTTTCCCGCCTTAGCCATTTGGTGCATGTAGTCTGTTTCTGGGTGACATGACTGGGTGTGGGTGACAGTTGGGCTTCGTGATCCCTGCCAGGTAGGACTGCTGTGCTGCTGAAAAGACTACCAATTTGCTACACTGCTGCTCTGAAGGATTGCTGCCCGCTGTGCCTACCTGATGCCTGGTTGAGAAGGACTGGATCTGTACCTCTTGAACCCAGAACCCCAGCATAACTCCAAGAGCTAGTTGGCTGACCTCCTGATCTAAAGCCTCAAGGGCAAAACAGGCTTCCAACAAACTTGCATCTGGACTCTGCCATCTGTAAGTCTACCAGCACAGTGGTGCCACCCAAGTTCTGGACCCTTGAAAGTGAGCTTAAGGTGCTTTGCCAGCCTCTTTGATCCAGTGGAACTGACACATCTTTTCTGCTGTGAGGCACATACCCAGGCAGAACGGGTGCATCGCAGCTGTTTCACGGATTAGACCCATCACAAACATCTGCATTGCATCACAGCCCATTGAAACCGCCTCTGTGTTACACATCCTCAGAGCAGGCCTTGCATCCCTTGTTGGTGGCAGCCTTGAAGATGACTCCAGATTCCTCATCACGGCCTCACAGCTCCTCAGAACCAATGCATTGATTCCACTGTGCAATCCAACTTCAATGCTGGACTTCACATTGCAAGCCCTCATTGATGGGATCTTCGATAACAAAGCAGGACCTCAGTCTGCAGCCTCATCGCATCACGGAACTGACTCATCGCTTCAGCTGTGTGACACATCTTTCACCTTGATCCTGACACTGCTCCACAAACCATGACTTAAGGTACTTTGTTCAGTGGGCCTATTTGGGTCCCTGTAGCAGGTCCACGCTCCATCGCAGTCAGTCTGAACCTGTGACTTTGTCCCGGTCTGACGCAACCAGATACCAAGAGTTGGGGCTTTTTGCTTTTTGGCCCTTTTGTCACTAAAATCTTTAAAATTGCATATCTGTCGGGCTTGCCTGGTGTGTGACCTGTGGATCCGGTGGCCATGTAAGACGTGGAGCTCGTTGGCTATAAAGTTGCAAGCAGTACAACAGGACTTTGCTTGCTGTTGTTGTTCTTGTCACTTCACAACTTCCTGTTACAGATACTTACCTCAGCTTAGTGTCCCTCCTCCTTTGTCTCATCGACATTGAGGTGACTCTTGACATCTATGGCAGCATATGCTCGGTGTCCTCGGCATTTGCTTAATGTTTATTTATTTATATTTTTTAATTTTTCATTTCATTTACTTCATTCTGCATTTTGCCTTGATCCATCCATTCCTCCACATCCATTTCTCCATTAAATCCATCCATCCACCAAAGGTACACAGCCACACAGCAGCATTCCATTTCTTTAGATGTATAATAATTTCATTTCCTCCTGGACACCTGGGCAGTGGTGCACTGCAGACAAATCAGCAACATAATTCATTTTTCTAATGATTATTCCATTTCCCCTGGACAACCTTGCCACCGTAGGTTTTCTAAGGATTATTCCATTTACCCATGTACTTCTCTCTGATTACCAAGGGTGTCTCTTTAAAAGAGATGCAGATAAATCAAAGAGCTGTAGCTGCATGTTGTGCTGTCTAATTTGAAATGAAATTATATGGTGTGGTGGTGTGGTTTGACTTTACTGTACAATGTTTGATTAAATTGGTATTTGTTATATAAGTAACCAAACACACTAATATTGCATTTGTCTGTACTATTTCAACATGCAACAATGCCACATTTCACTAACTATATGTTTTTCTTGCTTGGTCACTTTGAGGTGCACAAGAGAAGAGACCTCACATCACCCACAGTACCGCCAAAGAGAAGTTCTCCACAGTTAAGTCCTCGAATCTCTTCCGCTTGGGCAGCTTAGTGCCACTGCCAACCTAGAGCTTTAAGATGGCCCCAAAGAAAGTTGCTCCCAATAAAGTGGTCATTGAGAAGAAGCAGCTTTCCATCAGCATTGTGCCCTACCGCAATCTTTTTAGGAAGACATGTGCTTATCACACTGGCCTCTGGGGAGGATCATGGGAGCAGGACTCTAGCATCTACAGTACTATCCAACCTAAGCCCAAACCATATCTGTCAGTGAGGTAGCCATTGCCATTATGGCTACGCTGGCAAGCAGTAACACTGAATTAGATTTGTCCCTTTCACAAAGTAGTACCCAGTTGATTCAAGAAACAGAGTAAAGTACACAGCAGCTACAGCCAGCAATGGTAGATCTTCCCGAAGTTAGAGCAGAACAGGAGGTTGAGCTTCCCGCCAAGCAATAACCACCTCTTTTAGAATCAATGGTTCCCTGATCACCAGCAAGTAAAAGGAAGGGTAATACTCCACCATCTTCTCCAAGCCCCACTTCTGATGAAGATGATGGGGACATGGAGTGGACCCAGACAGAGTCCGGGAGATGCGAGGAGAGGTAAGGAAAAAGAAAAGTTCCAGAAAGTTTTAGACTCATGGAAGGGAATAATGGTGAGGAGGATGATGACGACGAGCAAGTCACTGTGGAAGCTGGGACAGAGGAGTATGACATTACTATCCAACCTGCTCCGAGTGATATGGCACTTGCAGCACCGCCAGCTCCCATATTTGTAAGACCCCAGCAGAGATCTGCACCAACCTGTACCTCAGTAGAAGTATGCACTGCAGAGAGGCCATCAACACACCAACCTACCTCCAGTTCTTCTTCAGGGATTGGCCAAGTAAGAAAGCACTTCTCCCCAGTTTGGGACTTTTTTACGATTAGCAAACAGGAGAAAAACATTGTGCTGTGCTCCATTTTTACGATTAGCAAGCAGGAGGAGAACATTGCAATATGCTCCATTTGCCATTCAAGTGTTTGTCGAGGCAAGCCTTGTTCACATTATGGTACTGGAGACCAGATGACCCATATGAAAAAACATCATGCAATCCAGTGGGAGGAGCACCTTAAAATAATTGCTGAATGTAGTTTCTGTGGTGAAGGTGAGGAGAGCCAGAAAACTTCAGCTACAACTGGTCAAATCACGAGGTAAGGAGAGGAAGAAGAGGGTGACAGTGCACCAGAATCATCTGCCTTAGTGACCTCACAATGGTACAGGAAGACTCAGAGTCACTCATTTCATCCATTCTTTTAAAGCCCGGAAGCATTTGCAGATTATTCATTTAAAGCCCTGATACAGGAGGTGCCAACACGTTGGTACTCAACGTATTATATGTTGCAATGTCTGTTTGAACAGTACAGACAGATCAATAACTATGTCATTCTAACAGGAAGGGATGCGACTGGGAAATCTACCACCATGGATGTGGACAAATGGGGCCTAGTCAAATGCCTGACAGAGATGCTGCTCCCTTTTGAGATTTTCACACGGGAAGTTAGCAAGGAGGACAGTACAATGGGGCAAGCTATCCCGTTGTTGCATCTGCTACAGGACCATCTAACAGAAGGTGTCTGAAAGGTTCACATTCAGAGGTGTGAACGAAAACTCAGAATCGCATGCCTTGATTAAGAGCCTAAACTCAAGCTTGATTTGTAATGCAAGTCTGCAAAATTAAATTATCAAGTCCAAAGAGTATATCTGTGCCACCCTACTTGATCCACACTACAAAATATTCTTCTCACTTTCATTCTTTTTTCTGAAGGGGATGTTTCAAAATACAAAACGTGGATAGTTGAGCAAGCTGGAGAACTGGAAGAAGAACGGCTGAAACTTAAAGCTCCACTCTGCAGTTCTGAGGTGCCGCCTTCAACTT
Organism: Pleurodeles waltl; assembly: GCF_031143425.1. Lineage (NCBI taxonomy): Eukaryota > Metazoa > Chordata > Amphibia > Caudata > Salamandridae > Pleurodeles > Pleurodeles waltl. Next base: position 868,120,731 of record NC_090444.1, on the reverse strand, counting down.
CTAGAGAGGGCAATCAAGTCTCACATCAGCCAACACCAGCAACAAGAACACCTGCAACAACAACATCAAAAGAATCTGACCCAATCTCTGCATTGGCTTGATTTCAAGTGGCAGGTCCAGTGAAGAGGTGAAGGCAAAAGAGGTCAAGCAAGTGGCAGCACCAATGGCACTTCAGAAGATGCTGCAGGAGTATGGCCAGAACGCAGCAGGCTGGCAATAAAGTATCTGGCTTATCCTATAGCCAACATGTGTTCAATACAGCTGGCACAGTTGTTACAGTGAGACGGACCAGTCTCTAACCTCAAAACATGAAGAGATTAACCATGATCAAAATGAGCCATCATTTTATACCACCTGATTACACCATTTCCGAAACACCACAGGAGGATGAAGAGGAAGATCAGTCAGAATCAAGAGGGTTAACTGACCAACTTCTGGGTGGACCACTTGAGTTTGTGGATAATCTCTACTTCCCGGACTGCGTATGCCAGTGCCACCATGGAACTTTTTCATTATTTATTGTTGAACTTCTTTCTTTCACAGAAATAGCTAGCGGAACATTATGTACATGTCGGATTTTTCAGTCAGTCACATATATGACCGGATTGGAGTTGGACCCATGCGCAGTGAAGAAGCCCCCACATTCCCTTCAGGACATTGGAGACAATGTCTGCCTCCCTCACATGCCAATGCCTATCCATTTTTTACATCACCTACCAGGGCTGCCCCAGAAGATCATTAATTAAAAGACTTCTAGTGCCAATGCCAAATTCCAATGTGTTGCTACCATCAAAGAGGAGATAATATTTTGTCTCAACCACTGTGCTTGGATTGGAAGAGGTAACTACTAACTATTGCACCAATGAGTGGTGATATACTGAGTGATTGTAAGTGATGATTGATAATGTATGTAGTGGCTGACAGTGAGGGAGGGAGTTCAACAAATTTGTAAACTTGATTTTGATGATTTGAAATGTTTGGGGGCTGATGACTGATCATTTTTCCTGAAAGTGATTGGCCTTTCTAAACTTAGCAAAATTTACCTGCAGTGTCCACTCATTTTTTCTGGTTCCTCAGAGACCAGGCAGTCACCTTAGTTACCAAGCACAAATTCACACAAAATAATCCAATTCTGTTTCTCTATTTGTTCTTCAACAGCAGTGCACTACACAAGTCTACCTCGCTCATTTTGTAACTAGGATGGGGTTACTCAGAATCAGGAGAAGGAGGAGGAGGATGGAAGGATTCAGGGCATGACTACCTGGACAGCTAAGAGGAGAAAGTTATCGACTTCAAATAGAAACCAGGATGATGGCAAAGTCCCTGAGGTCTAGTACTCACTCAGCTCTGTGGAATGGAAAGAGGTGCATTGATTTGAGAAATGCTGCTGAGTGAGTTTGCTGCATTGCTGGCTCAAGTGTGAAAATACTCTTTATTTTCTTGCTCTGCATCTGAGTCTTGTTAATAACCTCCTGACTACTCATGAAGCTCACCTTGCTCCCTTTTGTCCTTCTCCTTTACTCTATAATACAGTTGCTGTTTTTCATTAAGCAGGCCTTTTCCTAGTCTGCTGCTGCACAAACAAAATTTGGTGAAAGCTCAACACTCCAGCTTTCCTATCAGACAGACCAAGCACCCAAGAGTGACGGATATTCCAAGAAGAATGGAGACGCACCACCCATTGTGGCAATACAGTATCATTTTCCATTTTACCAATCATAATATTTAGAACTGGGTGAGTTAACTTCAATTATCCATGATTTGTATTTTACCAACCTAGAAGACATAACATTTAGATATATTTAATCTCTGGTCTCTCTGGGTCTGGGGCAAAAAGGATTGTTTGCAATGCATTTAACTGAACTGTGTCATACTTATCCCTTCACCATTTGTTCCACAACAGATTAATGATGGTGTGCTGCTCTGTGCCCCGATGAATATTTGCATGGTTTCTTTTGTGTAGTGTTTCTCCTTATCACATCTTTCTCCAAATCCCATTTCACATCCGTTCATCAAGCCGTTAGGGGCTGTGTGACTTATTGAGGTGTGACTTAATTTTACATTGGTGAAAGCAACACCAACTCTTGCTTGAACTAATATTACCTGAACAATATTCCACACCAGACCAATCAACAAGATCATTGAGTAACTGTATGTTAAACGCTTAACCTAATCCAACCACTCCTGACTCTGAGCCTACTTCTCCTGACTTGAGAATTTCATTTAGTTTTCAAATACTAGCTATCCATTGCTCAGAAGAAGTTGATATTTTTAGTTTTTATTATCATACCAGGTCTTCTTTGTTGTGTGTAAAATACTGCCATTGTGGTAGTCTAGTCTCAGTCTTCCTCAATTCCTGATATAATATGTAACCCACTAACTCTCTGTTATCTGTCAATCTAGTTGACAATGATGGATATCCCTTCGATTAATCCTGATGTTGGAGTTCGCATAGGTGAAAGTGACACCATGTATCTTCCCTGTTGATGCACTATCCTGCTGCTACCACTACCACCTCCTGATGATGCCACCTTGGGAAAAACCCTGTCGTTAGAAGACTAAAGGTATTAGTCCTCGCTTCATCTATTCAGGTAAGATAAGAACAATGGATTGAAGTGAACATGTTTAGTTAGTTATTAACATCCTCTGAAGAAGATGTTGTTTGAGTGTATCTATGTTTTTGTAGGCAAAATAAGCAATGGCAATCATCCCCTAGAGGTCAATATAGCTATAGAGGGCAGTAGAGCAAGAGTGTAAATAAATGATCTACACTTTCTAGCAGATCTAAAAACAGTCCACACTAAAAAACAGCAGTGCAAACTAAAACACCAAAATAAACATTTGAGGGATAAGTGAAGTAAAACATCCCCTTTTATTTTTATAGAAAACCCACCCTTTCCACCCACAATAGGTCCAACCCTCTCCCCAAACAAGTAGCCCCTCCCCAAAAGTCCAACAAAAGACCAATGTGAAACCGCCCTAAGGAGGGACAAATTGAAAGCATTTACCAGGGATAACAAAGGATTTTTGAAAGGCAAGCCCACGAACGAATGAAAGTAATGGGTGTGCGGTGGGTGTGGTTAAAAGCCCACAATACTTACAACAGATCAATCAATCAAGTAATTTCTTAAGTGCACTACTCACCCGGTAGGGTCTCAAGGCGCTGGGGGGTAGTGGCCGGTTACTGCTCGAAAAGGCATGTTTTTAGGTGCTTTCTGAATGTTAGTAGGGCATGGGCCTTGCGTAGGTTGGTGGGGAGGGAGTTCCAGGTCTTGGCCGCGAGGTGAGAGAAGGATCTGCCGCCGGAGGTGGTGTGTTGGATGTGGGGGACTGTGGCGAGGTCGGCGGAGCAGAGCTGGCGCGTAGGTATGTGGAAGTTTACTAGTACTTTGAGGTAGACCCGTCCGGTGTCATGGAGGGCCTTGTGAGCGTGGACGAGGACTTTGAAAATGATCCTTTTGTTGATAGGTAACCAGTGTAGGGATCTGAGGTGGGTGGATATGTGTTTGTGGGGAGGGAGGTTGAGGATGAGTCGTGCGGCTGCGTTCTAGATTCGCTGTAGTTTTCTTTGAAGTTTGGCTGTGGTCCAAGCATAGCAGGCGTTGCCGTAGTCCAGTCTGCTGCTGATGAGGGTGTGGGTGACTGTTCTTCTTGTTTCTAGGGGTATCCATTTGAAAGTCTTGCGTAGCATGCCAAGGGCGTTGAAACAGGAGGATGATATGGTGTTGATTTGCTGGGTCATGGAGAGGGTTGAGTCCAGTATGATGCCAAGGTTGCATGCGTGGGTGGTGGGAGCTGGTGGTGGTCTGAGGGTGGTGGGCCACCTGGAGTCGTTCAATGCTGTCTTGTTGGGGCCGAACATGATGATCTCTGTTTTGTTTGAGTTCAATTTGAGTTGGCTTGTTGTCATCCATTTGGTGGTGTCGAGGAGTCTGGCGTGCGTGTTAATCTTGGCGGTGGCTGGGTTTTTGATGAGGGAGATGATGAGCTGGGTGTCATCTGCCTAAGAAATGATGGTGATGCCATGGGGTCGGAGGATGTTGGCGAGTGGAGCCATGTAGATGTTGAAGAGGGTGGGGCTGAAGGAGGATCCTTGGGGGACCCCACAGATGATCTTGGTGGCTGTAGGCCGGAAGGGAGGGAGGTGAATTCTTTGGGTTCTTTTGGAGAGGAAGGAGGTGAGCCAGTCCAGGGCCTTGTGGCGAATTCCGGCGTCGGACAGGCGTGCGCGAAAGGTTTGGTGGCATACGGTGTCAAAGCTGCAGAGAGGTCTAGGAGGATGAGGGCGATGGTCTCGCCCTTGTCCACTCTGGTCCTGATGTCATCTGTGCAGGCGATGAGGGTGGTCTCAGTACTGTGGTTCTTGCGGAAACCAGATTGGGAGGTGTTGGGTATGTTGTTTTCTTCAAGAGGGTGAGATAGTTGTGCGTTGACTATCTTCTCTGCGACCTTTGCGGGAAAGGGGAGAAGAGAAATGGGACAGTAGTTTGTGAGGTCTTCTGGGTCTGCTTTGGGTTTTGTGAGAAGAGCGTTGACTTTCGCGTGCTTCCAAATGTCTGGGAAGGTTGTGGCATCGAAGGAGCTGTTGATGACGGCACGGAGCTGGGGAACGATTATTTGTCTGGCCTTGTTGAAAATGTGGTGGGGGCACGGATCTGTTGGGGAGCCTGAGTGGATCAAGTTTATGGTTTTGCTGATTTCTTCATCATTGGTGGGGGTCCAGGTGTTTAGTCGGTTGGTGGGGTAGGGTGTTGTGGTGTTGGCTGTGTCAGTTGTGTCGGTGATGGAGGTGGTGGGTGTTGATGATGATGGTGTTGTGAAGCTGTCGTGTATGTCTGTGATTTTGCGGTGAAAGTAGTTGGAGAAGGAGTTGCAGAGGTCTTGGGAGTGTGGGGGGTCGATGGTGCAGGATTCGGGTTTGGTGAGTTCTTTGATGATGGCAAAGAGTTCCTTGCTGTTGTGTGTGTTGTTGTCTATGCGTTCTTTATAGAATTATCGTTTGGTGGTCCGGATGAGTTGGTGGTGTTTGCGCATGGCTGTTTTGAGGGCGGAGAAGTTGCTCATGGTGGGTTCTTGGCACCAGGCTTTCTCAGTTTTTCGGCATTCTCGTTTGGAAGATTGAAGTTCTGTGGTGAACCAGGGAGCAGTCTTGGTGGTGTGGGTGTTGCTTTTTGTTTTCAATGGGGCGAGGGAGTCTGCGCAGGTTTCTAGCCATCGTGTGAGGTTGTGGGCGGTGGTGTTGGGGTTGTTGGTGATGGGCGGTAGAGTTTGTGAGAGGTTGGAGGTTTGTGAGAGGTTGGAGATTAGGTGTTCCTTGGAGATCTTGTTCCACTTGCGGTAGGGTGTGGTGAGTGATTGGTGGTGGGTTTCGTGAAGGAGAAGTGGACAAGGTGGTGGTCAGTCCAGTGGAGTTCGGTGGTGTGAGTGAAGGTGATGTGATTGCTGGAGGTGAAGATGGCATCTAGCGTGTGTCCTGCTGGGTGGGTGGGTGATGTAGGAAGTTGGCTCTGTATGTGCTATTTCAAAGTAAGGAATAGCATGCACAGAGTCCAAGGGTTCCCCTTAGAGGTAAAATAGTGGTAAAAATAGATAATACTAATGCTCTATTTTGTGGTAGTGTGGTCGAGCAGTAGGCTTATCCAAGGAGTAGTGTTAAGCATTTGTTGTACATACACATAGACAATAAATGAGGTACACACACTCAGGGACAAATCCAGCCAATAGGTTTTGTATAGAAAAATATCTTTTCTTAGTTTATTTTAAGAACCACAGGTTCAAATTTAACATGTAATATCTTGTTTGAAAGGTATTGCAGGTAAGTACATTAGGAACTTTGAATCATTTCAATTGCATGTATACTTTTCAAGTTATTCACAAATAGCTATTTCAAAAGTGGACACAGTGCAATTTTCACAGTTCCTGGGGGAGGTAAGTATTTGTTAGTTTTACCAGGTAAGTACGACACTTACAGGGTTCAGTTCTTGGTCCAAGGTAGCCCACCGTTGGGGGTTCAGAGCAACCCCAAAGTTACCACACCAGCAGCTCAGGGCCGGTCAGGTGCAGAGTTCAAAGTGGTGCCCAAAACGCATAGGCTCCAATGGAGAGAAGGGGGTGCCCCGGTTCCAGTCTGCCAGCAGGTAAGTACCCGTGTCTTCGGAGGGCAGACCAGGGGGGTTTTGTAGGGCACCGGGGGGGACACAAGCCCACACAGAAATTTCACCCTCAGCGGCGCGGGGGCGGCCGGGTGCAGTGTTAGAACAAGCGTCGGGTTCGCAATGGAAGTCAATGAGAGATCAAGGGATCTCTTCAGCGCTGCAGGCAGGCAAGGGGGGGCTTCCTCGGGGAAACCTCCACTTGGGCAAGGGAGAGGGACTCCTGGGGGTCACTTCTGCAGTGAAAGTCCGGTCCTTCAGGTCCTGGGGGCTGCGGGTGCAGGGTCTTTTCCAGGCGTCGGGACTTAGGTTTCAGAGAGTCGCGGTCAGGGGAAGCCTCGGGATTCCCTCTGCAGGCGGCGCTGTGGGGGCTCAGGGGGGACAGGTTTTGGTACTCACAGTCGTAGAGTAGTCCGGGGGTCCTCCCTGAGGTGTTGGTTCTCCACCAGCCGAGTCGGGGTCGCCGGGTGCAGTGTTGCAAGTCTCACGCTTCTTGCGGGGAGATTGCAGGGTTCTTTAAAGCTGCTCCTTTGGATAAAGTTGCAGTCTTTTTGGAGCAGGTCCGCTGTCCTCGGGAGTTTCTTGTCGTCGTCGAAGTAGGGCAGTCCTCAGAGGATGCAGAGGTCGCTGGTCCCTTTGGAAGGCGTCGCTGGAGCAGAGTTCTTTGGAAGGCAGGAGACAGGCCGGTGAGTTTCTGGAGCCAAGGCAGTTGTTGTCTTCTGGTCTTCCTCTGCAGGGGTTTTCAGCTAGGCAGTCCTTCTTCTTGTTGTTGCAGGAATCTGAATTCTTAGGTTCAGGGAAGCCCTTAAATACTAAATTTAAGGGCGTATTTAGGTCTGGGGGGTTAGTAGCCAATGGCTACTAGCCCTGAGGGTGGGTACACCCTCTTTGTGCCTCCTCCCAAGGGGAGGGGGTCACATCCCTAATCCTATTGGGGGAATCCTCCATCTGCAAGATGGAGGATTTCTAAAAGTTAGTCACCTCAGCTCAGGACACCTTAGGGGCTGTCCTGACTGGCCAGTGACTCCTCCTTGTTTTTCTCATTATCTCTCCTGGACTTGCCGCCAAAAGTGGGGGCTGGGTCCAGGAGGCGGGCATCTCCACTAGCTGGAGTGCCCTGGGGCATTGTAACACGAAGCTTAAGCCTTTGAAGCTCACTGCTAGGTGTTACAGTTCCTGCAGGGGGGAGGTGTGAAGCACCTCCACCCAGAGCAGGCTTTGTTTCTGTCCTCAGAGAGCACAAAGGCTCTCACCGCATGAGGTCAGACACTCGTCTCTCAGCAGCAGGCTGGCACAGACCAGTCAGTCCTGCACTGAACAATTGGGTAAAATACAGGGGGTATCTCTAAGATGCCCTCTGTGTGCATTTTTTAATAAATCCAACACTGGCATCAGTGTGGGTTTATTATTCTGAGAAGTTTGATACTAAACTTCCCAGTATTCAGTGTAGCCATTATGGAGCTGTGGAGTTCGTTTTTGACAGACTCCCAGCCCATATACTCTTATGGCTACCCTGCACTTACAATGTCTAAGGTTTTGCTTAGACACTGTAGGGGCATAGTGCTCATGCACATATGCCCTCACCTGTGGTATAGTGCACCCTGCCTTAGGGCTGTAAGGCCTACTAGAGGGGTGACTTACCTATGCCACAGGCAGTGGGAGGTTGGCATGGCACCCTGAGGGGAGTGCCATGTCGACTTAGTCATTTTCTCCCCATCAGCACACACAAGCTGGCAAGCAGTGTGTCTGTGCTGAGTGAGGGGTCCCTAGGGTGGCATAAGACATGCTGCAGCCCTTAGAGACCTTCCCTGGCATCAGGGCCCTTGGTACCAGGGGTACCAGTTACAAGGGACTTACCTAGGTGCCAGGGTTGTGCCAATTGTGGAAACAATGGTACATTTTAGGTGAAAGAACACTGGTGCTGGGGCCTGGTTAGCAGGGTCCCAGCACACTTCTCAGTCAAGTCAGCATCAGTATCAGGCAAAAAGTGGGGGGTAACTGCAACAGGGAGCCATTTCTTTACAGGAGACCAGTTGCTTGAGGCTGCGGTTTGTGAGGTTGTCCAGCAGGGCTGTGGTGTTGCAGTCGTGGGTGTTCTCCAGGTGAAAGTTGAGGTCACCAAGGAGTATGTAGTCTGTGGAGGAGAGGGCGTGAAAGCTGATGGTATCGGCAATGGTGTCACAGAATGAGGGGCCTGGTGGCCTGTTGATGGGGGTTCCTCTAAGGGTGGTGTTAGCGTTTATGTGTATTTGAAAGTGAAAGTGTAGGTGTTCTGCGTTGTCTAGGGAGTCGTTTGTGCGGTGGAGATTTTGAAGGAGTTTTTGTGTATTATGGCGATGCCTCCTCCTGGTTTGTTGGTGCGGTCTCTACTGGTGATTTTGTAACTTTCTGGGATGGCTATGGCGATGTCGGGTTCTGATGAGGGATTCATCCATGTTTCAGTGAGGAAGGCGATGTCAGGGGAGTTTGTGGTGAGTAGTTCCCAAAGTTTGATGGCGTGCTTGTGAACGGAGTGGGTGTTTAGGAGGATGCAGTTGAGGTGTTTGTGTGGTTTGGTGTTGTTGCGGTGGTTGTTGGTGTTGCTGTTGTTAGTGTGAGTACAGGAGAAGTGGCAAGAGTGGCATGAGAAAGGTCTGTGTGTGTGTATGTGTGTGGCCTGGATGCAGGCGGGATGCGGGCCTGTGTTGAGAGCAAGGAGTTCAGTGGAGGAGTAGTATTACTTTGGGGGGGTCAGAGGCACGAGGACCAGGGGGACGGGCGCTGGGTGCAGTCCAGGCGCAGTCCAGGCAGCGGCTGGGTGAACGGCAACCGGCGAGAGCCAGAATGAAAAACGGGCAAAATAGAAGCGCAAAAAGCAAAGCGGGGCACAAAAAGGGCACAGTCCAGATACAAGACAATTTTAAAAACGAATATTGAAATACAGAAAACGAAATACAAACTGTAGAATGAAATATCAGACACGCCTACCACTAGGCACCAGGGATGAGGCACTGGCGGGTGCCTGAGGGTGGTGGAGGGCCTCGAACTTCTACAGGTTACAGCAACAGTGGGGTCAGGGGCAATGAGGCAGGCTAGTGGAGCCAAAGTGTACTCCTGGCCCAAGCAGGTCAGGCGGTCACACTAGGCTCCATGCAGCGGCCGCCATTAAGAAGGGAGGTGAGAGGGAGGAGCAGCTGGGAGCAGAATGAAAAACGAGCACAATAGAAGCACAAAAAGCAAAGCGGGGCACAAAAAGGACACAGTCCAGATACAAAACAATTTTAAAAACGAATACTGAAATACAGAAAACAAAATACAAACTGCAGAATGAAATATCAGACACGCCTACCACTAGGCACCAGGGATAAGGCGCAGGCGGGTGCCTGCGGGTGGAGGAGGGCCTCGAACATCTACAGGTTACAGCAACGGCGGGTCAGGGGTAGGAAGGCACGCTGGTGGAGCCAAAGTGTACTCCTGGCCCAAGCAGGTCAGGGGGTCACACTAGGCTCCGCGCATCGGCCGCCATTAAGAAGGGAGGTGAGAGGGAGGAGCAGCTGGGAGGTGGGAGGGAGTGTCCAATGGGGGCGCGAGGGGGGTGGGGCCGCAGGGGATGCAGCAGCTGGGCGAACGGACACCGGCGAGAGCCGGAATGGAAAACGGGCACAATAGAAGCACAAAAAGCAAAGCGGGGCACAAAAAGGGCACAGTCCAGATACAAAACAATTTTAAAAATGAATACTGAAATACAGAAAACGAAATACAAACTGCAGAATGAAATATCAGACATGCCTACCACTAGGCACCAGAGATGAGGAGCAGGCTGGTGCCTGTGGGTGGTGGAGGGCCTCGAACATCTACAGGTTACAGCAACGGCAGGGGCACGGAGGCAGGCTGGTGGAGCCGAAGTGTACTCCTGGCCCAAGCTTGCATGCTCGACCTAAAAAGACTTTATTAATTTGGAAGGCTTCTAAATGGTTTATACATAACAACCAATGCTGCAATGTACGAAGGGAAAAAATCTCTCCAGTGCTGCATGATTTATCAAACATTAGCTTTATATAGAACAGAACTTATAATGTGCATTTGTAAATTGCATATTCACCCTATTAAGTATCATGGCATTGCAATAACAGATGAATGTTGATATCCAGCTCACTAAAAAAAAACGTGTCCTTTTTCGAGCATGACTGAGTTCGGATGTTACGAAGAAAGAATCTCCCTTCAAATCCACCTTTTAAGTACTGCATAACTGTTTGATTACAATGTACACTAGGTGGAATAACAACAACTGCATCTTAGAGAGAACCAAGTACCAGTTGTTTTATTTCAAAGCTGATCACGCAATGACTGGTTAATGTAGTAGCACTCAGATATTCAACTAAAGTTCTCCTTACCAACTATATATTGGTATAGAATAACACCTCTTGCTTACACATCTCTGCCCGGGGCAGGCATTCCATACACTGCTAAACGAAGTGTTCCTGTCCAGAATTCCACTCTCGTTACCTGGTATAGCGGATGATAATAGCTTACAAGGCTATTAATAGGGAGACTGGCAGAACCGATAATGTCAAAGCCGGAACTCTGCAAGGATGATAAGGTCCAGCCACCCTGTAGAGCATTAGCTTATCAGTAGGGGTAGTTGGTAAATTAGCCAAAAGTTTACCAGTGCATTCAGTGTGTAGCATTACTCATACATACATCCTGAAACCACAATCTATACTGCATCAACAGGTTTCTGCCAACCACCCACTTCAGTCTGCACCCTGCAATTGTTCTGCCTTTCGGCATCACACTAAATCTGAACACTGTAATGTACAAGTGATCTATTTTACCAACCCCTCTGCAATTGCTTTTGCCCTTAAATGAATTACTTTTATTCAGTTACACCTGGGGTGTGCAACGCAGGTCTAGGAAAGATCTTTACATATGTTGTTTTTCTCTAAATTGAACTCCAGTGACTGGAACTGAGATCACAGTATGCTGGACAATCCAACAGGAGTGCTCATAAGAGACAGAGTGCAGCAGTTTAATAAGGACATGGGAGACAGTCAAGTGAAACCTGCACTATTACTGGGGAACAGAGGAGCCTTATATGCTTACCAAGCAGTGCCTTATGAAAAAGGTTCACACCTGACCTACTAACTTTTGCTGCCCAACTTACTGGCTGCGTTTTCAGAAAATACCGGGAACCCCTTATATGTAAAAGTAAACTCCTGCAAAAATGACAGGACAGCATCATTGTCATTGAGAAGGGCAATCCATGGGTGGCAGGCTACAACCACTTAGTTACTACTAAGGTGACCAGATCTTGAGAACCAAAAACAGGGAGTTTTTTTGCAAAACCAGAAGGACTACAATTTTACATCAATGCAGTGGTACGGAATGACAACATAGGAACACAGAAGAGGCACTATGAAAACAAATAAAATGTAATTTTTAAAACCAGCATCATACCTGTTAATTAAATTGCTTACTAATAACAGCTGCTAATTAGCACAGCTTATCAACACATATAAACTGTTTTCAGTTGGCCCCATCTAAAAACCGGGACATGAGTCAAATTTGATGGGACAGCTAGTGAAAAACCGTGACTGTCCCAGCAAATCCTGGTCACCCTACTGACTACCAACAAAACATGATCATGACTGTGTTGCAGTATATGGAGATTGTTACACCACAGAGCATTGCAAATTGAGGCACACTACACACAGCACAAAGCGTAGGAGGAAGGTTAAAGGTGAGCTAGGTGAGTTAAATGAAGGTGTGGTTTACTTGTGGTATGAGTGACTGGGAAATAGGGTACGGCTTAAGCAAATGTCAGAAGTAATGAAGAGGTGTAACGCAGAACACTGCTGCACAGGAATGCCCCCCCCCAACAAACTTCAGGAGCCCTCAGTCCTCCAAAAGGGGGACTCAACAGTTCAAGGGCTATGAATATCCTTGAGAGATGGAAGACTCCGGGTCCCCACATTACATTCTGTGCGGGGGTCATTTTGTGCCATTGTAGGAGGCTGGCCTGGCTTGTAGTGGGTACCATAGGTACTTACACCTTGTGCCAGGTCCAGTTATCCCTTATTAGTATAGAAGAGGTGTTTCTAGCAGCTTAGGCGGATAGAAGGTAGCTACGGCAAAGCAGCTTAGGCTGAACTAGGAGACATGTAAAGCTCCTACTATACCACTGGTGTCGAATGCACAATATCATAAGAAACCACAATACACAGATATACTAAAAATAAAGGTACTTTATTTTCATGACAACATGCCAAAAGTATCTCAGTGAGTACCCTCGGTATGAGGATGAGAAATATACACAAGATATATGTACACAAACCAAAATTATGCAAGTAATAGCAAAAGGAAGTAATGCAAGCAATGTAAAGTTACAGTAGATTGCATTAGTTGCACATAGGTATAGGGGCAACACAAACAATATACTCCAAAAGTGGAATGCGAACCACGAATGGACCCCAAACCTATGTGAGCTTGTAGAGGGTCGCTGGGACTGTAAGAAAACAGTGAGGGTTAGAAAAATAGCCCACCCCAAGACCCTGTAAAGTAGGTGTAAAGTGCAACTACAACCCCCAGAGAACACAGAAGTCGTGATAGGGGGATTCTGCAAGTCAAACCAACACCAGCAATGCAACAACAGTGGATTTCCGGACCTGAGTACCTGTAAGACAAGGGTCCAAGTCCAAGAGTCACGACAGTGTCGAGAGTGGGCAGGAGCCCAGGAAATGCCAGCTGAGGGTGGAAGGAAGCTGCCACCGGAAGGAAGAAGCTTGGTGTTTTGCAAGAACGAAGAGGACTAGGAACTTCCCCTTTGGAGGATGGATGTCACACGTCGTGAAGAAGCTTGCAGAGGTATTCCCACGCAGAAAGACCGCAAACAAGCCTTGCTAGCTGCAATGGTCGCGGTTAGGGTTTTTGGATGCTGCTGTGTCCCAGGAGGGACCAGGATGTCGCCACTTGGATTAGGAGACAGAGGGGGCGTCCAGCAAGTCAAGGAGCCCTCACAGAAGCAGGCAGCACCTGCAGAAGTACCTGAACAGGCACTTGGAAGAAGAGTGAACCGAGTCCACGCGAAGTCACAAAAGGGAGTCCCACAACGCCGGAGGGCAACTCAGAAGATTGTGCACTGCAGGTTAGAGTGTTGGGGACCCAGGCTTGGCTGTGCATGAAGGAAATCCTGGAAGAGTGCACAGGAGCCGGAGCAGCTGCAAATCACGCAGTACCCAGCAATGCAGTCTAGCGTGGGGAGGCAAGGACTTACCTCCACCAAACTTGGACTGAAGAGTCACTGGACTGTGGGAGTAACTTGGACAAAGTTGCTGAGTTCCAGGGACCACGCTCGTCATGCTGACAGGGGACCCAGAGGACCGGTGATGCAGTCTTTGGTTGCCTGCGGTTGCAGGGTGAAGATTCCGTCGACCCACGGGAGATTTCTTCAGAGCTCCTGGTGCAAGAAGGAGGCAGGCTACCCCCAGAGCATGCACCACCTGGAAACAGTCGAGAAAGCCGGCAGGATGAAGCGATACAAGGTTGCTAGTAGTCGTCTGGCTACTTTGTTGCGGTTTTGCAGGAGTCCTGAGCAGTCAGCGGTCGATCCTTTGGCAGAAGATGAAGAGGGAGATGCAGAGGAACTCTGGTGAGCTCTTGCATTTGTTATCTGGTGAGATCCCCAAAGCAGAGACCCTAAATAGCCAGGAAAGGAGGTTTGGCTACCTAGGAAGGAGGATTGGCTACCAAGAGAGGTAAGAGCCTATCAGAAGGAGCCTCTGTAGTCACCTGATGGCACTGGCCACTCAGAGCAGTCCAGTGTGCCACAAACACCTCTGTTTCCAAGATGGCCGAGGTCTGGGACACACTGGAGTAGCTCAGGGCACCTCCCCTGGGAGATGCAGGTCATGGGAGTGGTCACTCCCCTTTCCTTTGTCCAGTTTCACGCCAGAGCAGGGCTGGGGGATCCCTGAACCGGTGTAGACTGGCTTATGCAGAGATGGGCACCATCTGTGCCCATCAAAGCATTTCCAGAGGCTGGGGGAGGCTACTCCTCCCCAGCCTTCACACCTATTTCCAAAGGGAGAGGGTGTTACACCCTCTCCCAGAGGAAATCCTTTGTTGTGCCTTCCTGGGCCAGGGCTGCCTGGACCCCAGGACGGCAGAAACCTGTCTGAGGGGTTGGCAGCAGCAGCTGCTGCAGTGGAGACCCCGGAAAGGCAGTTTGGCAGTACCCGGGTTCTGTGCTAGAGACCCGGGGGATCATGGAATTGTGACAATTCCATGATCTTAGACATGTTACATGGCCATGTTCGGAGTTACCATTGTGACGCTATACATAGGTTAGTGACCTATGTATAGTGCACACATGTAATGGTGTCCCTGCACTCACAAAGTCCGGGGAATTTGCCCTGAACAATGTGGGGGCACCTTGGCTAGTGCCAGGGTGCCCACACACTAAGTAACTTTGCACCCAACCTTAAGTGCAGTGGTAAATGGCTGTGAAATAATGTGGATGTTATTTCACTCAGGCTGCACTAGCAGGCCTGTGTAAGAATTGTCAGATCTCCCTATGGGTGGCAAAAGAAATGCTGCAGCCCATAGGGATCTCCTGGAACCCCAATACCCTGGGTACCTCAGTACCATATACTAGGGAATTATATGGGTGTACCAGTATGCCAATCTAAATTGGTGAAATTGGTCACTAGCCTATTAGTGACAAATTTGGAAAGCAGAGAGAGCATAACCACTGAGGTTCTGGTTAGCAGAGCCTCAGTGAGACAGTTAGTCATCACACAGGAAACACATACAGGGCACATACTTATGAGCACTGGGGCCTTCCCTGGCAGGGTCCCAGTGACACATAGACTAAAACAACATATATACAGTGAAATATAGGGGTAAAATGCCAGGCAAGATGGTACTTTCCTACAGCCATGTACTAAACTAATTTGGGGTAGAGGTGGCATTGGTCTTGGCATTGATCTTGGCGAGGGTAGGTGAAAAACACATGTTGGAATGTTAAGAGTTAGTGCGGGGTGGGGTGTAGGAGCCCAGAGAGGCCAATGGGGGTAGAAGTGATATTGCCTGTGAGGTAGTGGGGGAGGACGCGGGATGATAAAAGTCCAGCCTGAAACTGTGGGAGGAGACTTATAGTAACATGTCAGGAAACTAATCGAGTGATCCCTCGTCTCCCTTCTCAGTTACTATCAGCAACCCAGTATACAGAGGTAGACATTAAAGGGGTGAAGCAGTAGGCAAGCCCTGTGGCAGAGGCCCAGAGACCACATGCATGTCAGAAACTCTATGAAACTTCTGAATATGCTGCCATAAAATTAAATAATACTTAAATATGGTCGGAGCAACTAAGGGTGACCGGCTTTGTCTCAACTGATGAGCACAAAACAACCGTTCATTGCAAATGGTGTCCAGTGGGTCAGATAGCTGCCTAAAAGCAAGCACTTGAAACGTCATGCTTTTGGCTATTTTTATCTACAGCACGTGCAACATATATTCCATAGAGGGTGAGGATGGTTGTGAAAAAGTCTACTATCTCAACAATAGATGCAGAGTTGGGAAAACGTCATTTGTGTGAAACCGGAGCACCGGCAAGGTGACGTAGGAGGAGCATGGACAGAGATCGAAGAGAGTTGGAACAATGTTCCCAGGCTTTTACCATTCTCCAGAAGACATTCTTTTACTTTTATGTATTCAAATAAACATTCCTGAATGGCTAAACTTTTCTCCAGCATCCAAGAGGCTGAAACAAAAGCAGGGATGTCACAAGGATGTTAGCAGACCACAGCAGGCTAACTGTAGAAACCAAACAAGGGAAATAGCTAAACATAAAAAATAAAAAATAAAACAGTTGACATAAGCAAACCTATTCAAGGCACCATGGCCGCCATGAGAATGAAGGAAAGAGACACAAAAGGAAAAAGACATTCGCTCACAGTCAAACGTATCGGCAAACATGCAATTATCCATGTAACAGGGTCGATGGACAAGGTCGTAACAAAACCGTCCCAAGGAGAGATAAATATAAAGCATTTACCAATGGTAACAAAGGATTTTTAAATGGCAAGCCCATGAGCGAGTGATAGTGATGGGCATGCAGTGGGAGTGGTTAAAAGCCCACAGATAGATTACAACAGGCCAGATCGCTTGTGCGCTCAACCTAAAAAGGGCTCAGAAGAGGGCATTGTCCTTAGGGGTCTAGAGCTGGTCCAGTCTCTGCTCTATGCTCCCTAGCTGGTTTTCAATGTGGTCACACTACTGCAGGACACAAACCTGGAATTGCCTGCCAGTGTGGGAAGGGGTAGCAGCAGTGGCAGTCAGGGCCCCTGACAGCTGGTGGTGGCACAGCTTATGTAATGGCCAGGAGGCTGAGGCTATCATGCTACTGAACTAGGTCCTGGGTCAGAGGCAGCTATTTCCACCTTTTCATCCTTCAGGACCACCGGCCACCAGTATTCGGTCTGTATAGTCTCCAGCCTCTAATGCCACAGATGGGCTGCTATCTCCTGCCTGGTAGGTGGTGCTGGTCAACCAGCAGAAGTAGCTATATTGAGAAAAGTAAAAATAAAAAAGACAAATTGTAAATAATGTTCTGAGAAAACACTTCTTTTAAATCAAGTAGTGGGTTGCACAATAGCAGTACATTGCTGGTCCCCTGGGGACATTGGAATTTAATATGAATATGATTAGGAAAGCCACAGGGCCAATTGTATGTGTGTATCCTTACGTGCCTCACATAAAAAGCACTGACTGCCTGGTAGAAAAGAATTAAGGCAGAATAACATAACAACAGATTAAAATAACAGTGATTTGATTTTTTTCTTTTAAAGGCTTTTCAAGAAACCAAACAGACACTTTTAGTGCAAAAGTAAAAATCCAATACCTCTCATTTATGAGTAAGGCATTATGCACTATGGAGTACAAGTTGTTGTGCCAAATTAATGGAGGCATGCTACCCAGCACTTTGGGTACTTTGCTGCTGTTTGCAGCTGGGGCAGCTATTGCTGACAATTATCTATCTTTAATTCCAATGGCCATGCTCTTTTCCAAATGCCTTTCACTTAGTTTCTACCCTGACTCCAAAGATGCAGATGAATAATAAGTAAGATACTATGTCACACCTGTCACGTATAAAATGCAGAAATATTATCCTGTCTGCCGTAAATAGATGGTGGAGGAAATGATGCACTGCACTATAGGGAAAATTTGCAGTCAAATCAGGTACTTACTAGTCCCACCTTGCCCACCACCACAATTTATTTATAACAAATTCATTTGCCCAGCAGTAAGGAAAGGAATCGTGACTTACTCTACTACAGTGAAAGACAGGGGAATTAGGTGGGTAGGTATAGCTTTTGCTATAGAATAGAGGGGTCACTGATCATCATTTGTCTTAACTTTGGCTTATTCAGTCACTGTATAGACGAAGGTCTAAAGGGAAAAATCTAAACAGGTGTAAAATAAATCTGTTATGGAAACCATAACATTTATTTAGAAAAAACTTAATGTGGCCATAAAAGTGTGGCACATGGCAAGAATGAATTTTTCTATTTTGTTTGGTAGGCTGGGATGGAAGAACTTACGAAAGAAAAAAGGAGTAAAGTACTAAGAGGTGACTGAGTGGACAATGCAAAACACACCTTGTGTGTTTCATTTGCAATGTATTGAAAACTTTGTAAATGCCACATTAATTGAAGAAGACACACATTGCACAACCAATGCTACTGTTACAAATTGAACCATATTGCACTCCTTTGGTCATGGGTTGCAAAATGCTGTGGGCAGGGAGGGGTTTATGAATGATGATGAGTGGGATACATATCTGCCTCGCTTAACAGATACAGTGAGTCAAGGGTTTAGCATACAAATTAAAATGTCCCCCACTGTGAATCATATCTTTGAAAACCATGAAATAAAGTAAGCAAAGTAGGTGAGCAGCATTCCCTTCTCCAAAAGAACTCCCTTGTTTGTTCATCTAAGATATTATTCAATCATCCTTTGGTTCTTCCTACTATATTCACTTATAGCCACCATGATTTAAGCATTAATTTCCCTCATCCAGTCTTTCACCAAAATTCCAAATACATTATCCATCCATTCAGTTTCCACCCTTTCTTTCAATCATCCTTTCACCCATCCATCCATTTAACTAATACTCACACACGCACTCTTTCACCCACCAATGCATCCCTTCCTTTCACTCATTTTAACCGTCCTTTCTATTTACTTACCGTTCTTTTCCCTTTTCATCAAGCCCTCATTTTTAGAATGCATAATGTGAGCTTTTGCTGAGTTCAAGATAGAAGAGGCCATAATCCAACTACCATTGTATATGGTAATGTGGGGAGGTTCACGATCACACTGCCGCCCTTGTAGCTAGTGAGTATAATAGCAATTGTTAGTAAGCAAGCCATGTGACTTACTACCGCTCGGCCCTGCCGTTACTTCCCCCCCTGCTCCTTCTGCTCCTCCAGCGACACGTGATGAGCCAGTGGCACTCTGTGAGGCTAGAAAAAATATTATACATTTTTTAGATGTCAGACATTCCTTTACTTCCCTTTACTTTTTTCAAATGAAAAATACAACCGCAATACATCACTACAGTTGGGTTACCACTGCAGTATCCTCTAAAATATCACTCTGGGTGTTTTGTTGTTTCACAAATCACAACGTTAGGAAAGCCAGGTAGTCAAGCCAACCCAAAACTTTTCATACTGGGAGGGCAGAGCTATTGCCTATGATGATGATGATGAGGAATCGTTGACGCACTGTGAAGGGGTGGAATAGTAATGGTCAATGAAAGATAGAAAAAGGAAAATGGAGGGATAACAGGAATAAAACAAAGATTGGATAGTAGAGTTGAAAAAAAGTAGACAGTATAAAAATATAAAGCAGAATTAAAAGTAGTACAATAGTGGGCAGAGGTAAAAGTTAGGGAAATATTAATAACAAATAATAGGATTTATTGTTATAAGGTGAACCCTCAGCAGTGGCGCTGGTGATCGGCCCCTCTTCTTTCCCTTGAGTGCCGATGTAAGAAACAAAAAAGATTAAAAAAATAGATTAGTGTTACAGTTAATCTCCACAAAGTTATTATAGCAGGCAAATGCAGTAACATTGTACTTATCTGAATCAGATCGCCTATGGTACTAGTATTGACTATCGTTGAGTTTGCTATACTTATTCTAAAATCTCTTGTCCAATTTTCCTTACCAAAAACTACATTCGAAACTAATGCATTGCAATGAATAATATTTGATTCTATTCTCATCCTTGATGGACTAACCTAGCATCCCTTTTTTGCAATATATAGATGCATACTACTAGTACTACACAGTGTGTAGTTACTTGGGACTGTACGAGCTACATAGATAAAAGTCACAGAGAATGCTAACTCACTGATATCACTAATTAACTATGGTGGCAGGAGGACAGAGGAGTCTGTATTGCAATGGCTTCTTTAATGATCAGCCAAAGCGAGCGCTGACGAGTACGATTAGGTAGCGCCGAGCACCTGCCTAGTTCAAACTAGATCACATAATAATGTCCTTAATGTAAACTAAACATACCTTGTCTCTGAGTGTGAGCAGCATGCTATTTGGAAGCAAAGTTTGCATTGTAGAACACAAACAAAACAAATAATATAATTAATAGTCACCAAGCCCTGGAATCTCGACGTCGAGCAGGTCCTGCTCACAGCCAAAGATATCCACCAGACAGTGCATCAGTTGCTGGGTGGTGTGCTGGACCTGGCTGGTGTGCTGCACACACCTGCACACCCTCCCCTAATGCAGCGGATGTTCCCTCAGGTGGTACCCGCTGCCAGGCCTGCCGCCTGCTGCCAGCCTGGACGGGAGGTGGTGCTGGACATAAAAAAACAGTGCTGCCCCCTCTGCCGCACAAAAGATGGGCTGGGGCTCCACTGTGTGGCAGTGCCGCTGCCTACAAGGAAGGCGGCTGCTGCTGGCTGCTCGGGGGCCTAGTGCCGCCACTCCCCTGCTTGCTCACACCGCCCTGCTCTGCCATGGTGCTTGGTGGGGTGGGGAAAGAAAATGAAAACAAACAGGAGCAGGACGGATGGAAGGAAGGGGAAAAATAAACAAAAATACAAAAAGTCACAAAAACATGAAAAAAATGTATAAACGTACAATACACAGAAACAAAAACACACTAATACAATAACTAAAAATGAGGGGTAGAATAATTAGGAGGGTGGAGGGTTGAAAAGATACAGAAAGGTTTTTAAAAACAAGCCCAGCGCCAATAACAGACTAAAAAACAAGATGACAGCAGGCATGTGAACTGCATGTTGCTATTTTGAACATGAGAAAGTATTTCGGGTTGCGTTTGACCTAAAACACAATTCAAACAGGTGTGACGGAAAACTCTGCACAGAGTTTGTTTCCACTTCACTGAATTCCACATAGTGGGACTCCGCAAGGTCCACCCACCCCTACACTCCAGCAGAGTTTCTCCCAAGTCCAGAAGTGTACTGATTTGGTATGGTCAGAGCATCAGTAATTATACCAAAAAGTGCCTTTGAAGTGGATGTGACCTCACAGCAACTCCTTGAAGTGCACAGGTCCCACTTTCATCCCAGCCTTGGCTCCGGACTATCAGTTGAAGGGTACCCAGCCTTTTTTGTGGGGTCAGGCCACTACCCTTTGAAGTGTAAATGTGAACCCCTCTCATCCTTCCTGGCCAGGAAGACCAATCAAGATGCAGATGAATGCAGATATAGTTGAATATCCTGCGTCTGGAGGGAATGAATAAATGTAGCTGTTACCCAGCCCATTCCAGACATGTATTGGAGACAGGCTCTCAGGCACGCAGAGCAATAAGAGCAGAGAAATGCCCACTTGCTAACTGTGGCAGTTCCAAAATAGTAATATTAAATTTGACTTTGCCAGTAAATAGGATTTCCAGCTACTCCTTTCTGATTGGGAATTACAGCTTAGGAGTATATTAAGGAATTTCCAATGTTGGCCTTTCAGTGGAGTAAGCCTCACAGTAACGAAAAATGATTTTGGGAGTTTTTCACTAGCAGGACATGTAGAACTTAAAGGTACATGTTCTGCCTTTTACGTACATGGCCTCCTGCCCTGTGGACTTCCTAAGGCTTACCGTAGGGGTGACATATGTAATAAAAGGAGGGTTTAAGGCTTGCAAAGGGTTTTAAATGCCAAGTCAAAGTGGCAGTTAAACTTTACATGCAGGCCCTGCAGTGGAAGGCCTGAGACATGGTTCCAGGGCTGCTTAAGTGGGTGGCACAATTGGTAGTAGCATTTAATTTACAGGCCTAGGGCATATAGTATACCACTTTATGACCTGCGTACAGGTAAACTAAATGTCCCAATGGTGGGTACACCAATGTTACCATGTTTAGGGGAGAAGCAAATGCACTTTAGCACTGGTTAACAACCGTAAATTGCTCAGAGTATTAATGCCAACAAAAAGATAGAGAAAAAACAGGAGGTGAAAGTCAAAAGGTCTGGGGTAAGACCAACCTAAGGATGCCAGGTCTAACAGCGGACCATCGAAATTTAAAGATTTTGAAGTCTGCCTGTTCTTTCTCAATGCGACAGCTTTGCTGGACAGAATTTTATAATGACTATTATTTTATGATGCAGTTCCAGCCTGGTCGGCAGCATGGCAAGGAAGATACCTTATTACAACTCGGATATGAGGATTGTGAACAAGTTAAGGAATCCCTTTATATTATTCCTGAAGAAACAATTCAGGGGGCTTTATATACTGAAAACAAATGTGTCCCAAAGGCATCCATCCCGCAAAAAACAAACAAGGTCGACACTATTAATCAAGCAAACAAATGACAAAAGGTCAATGATCACAGAGTTCGTCAATCTTTTACAAGACATCCAAAAATGTGTGCAAGAGAACTTTGGAAACGCCAAAGAAAAACAAAAAGCAGGCTAACCTGCATCATCGACTGGGCCCAGTATTTCCAGAAGGGTAAAAAGTCTGGTTGTCTACTTGCTATATGTGTCTAAAAGGCCCACAAAAATTTCAACCAAGATATATTAAACCATATAGAATCATTAAAAGAATTAATGACACAGCTATGAAATTGGAGCTGCCAACAACATTAAGGATATATATTGTGTTCCACGTGTTTTACTAATACCAGTTCCCCTAGGGACTACCATTCCAAAGAAACCAAGAGCAATAATGACGAGCAATGAGCCTGATTTCGAAGTCAAAGCCATAGTGGATTCAAAAAAAGTATGAAACAAATTGTATTATTTAATACACTGGAAAGGGTATGCCCAGAGGATCGAACCTGGGAACCTGCTGGTCATGCACATGCCCCCTATTTGTTGAAACAATTTCATTGCAATTATCCCAATTAACCAAAACCAGTATGAGGGCTTTAGTGGGGATGTTCGAGGTCGAGCTTACCTGGCGTTCGGCCTGTGGGTCCAGTGGCCATGTTAGAGGTGGAGCATGTCGGCTATAAATCTACGTGCAGCACAACAGGAACTTACTTGTCGTTCTAGTTCTTGTTGGTTCACAACTTCCTGTTCCAGACACTTAACTTTGCTTTGCGTCCCTTCTCCTTTATCTTGTCGGCATTGCGGTGGCTCCTAACATCTGCAGCAGCATACGCTTGGCGTCCTCGGCATCCTCAGCATCCACACAGCGTCCTCGGCATGGGTTCTTCTTTGGGAGCGTTACTCTACGATCTTGCAAAAGAAAATAATGAAAGAAAAAGTAAGTGAGAAATGCTCACTGTTGGGCAAACTTATTACACTAATTAACTTTATCCACATATTAAATCCATCTGTGGATTTCTGGGACTTTAGGGGGCTGGTTCACAAAGGTTGAATTTACATTTTTGTGTACGTTTACTATTTTTTTTATTAGTCACAAACTACCAGTTGATAGTAAGTTTATGACTGCAGAGACTTTGCAGTTGGGTGTAGAACTCCACACATAAAACAATAGGCCCGTCCTGTTCTGATCTTGCATTCTAGAAACTTTTGTTTGCAAATCTAGATTAACACCTACATTGTCAGTCAAGAATTCCACTCGATTAATGAGAAAATTAACAGACATCACTTTAGGTCCATCTAAAATTGAGAGTTCATCACAGTTTTTTTTGTACTGGTACAAAAAATAAATGTTGCATCTTATGTACCTTCATCTACTATACAATTAACACTAATAAACATCTAATTTCTTGATGGAAAAAAACAGCTTTCCACTTGTCACACTTAACTCTAGTTAGCAGAGATACACTCCTGACACTCTGAGCCCACCCTGCCAAATCCAATGATATCTTGGACCACAGTCTTCAGCAGTGTGGTCATTAATCAAAAACCGCAATACCCACCGTGTAGTACTTGAGTCGTTGTAGACCCTCAGTATTGAAGTGCAAGTGTTGCAGGTAAAATCACAGTCCAGACAGTAAAGCTCTGAAAGTGCCTGGCCAACAATAGTCTTTGTAAGGCTACAATGCTCTGCAGAAAGATCTTTTTATTCGGAGTCTATGGCAGTGAACTAACGTAAAATTATGCCACCCCCACAGAATGAGATGAGGGGCCCCCGAGTTTGCCATACCTCACAAATATTATTGAGGATATTCATGAAAAAGGTATAAAAGCACATTCTACTTAGGAAGTGAAATAAGTTTAGCTAAAAAATCAGTTAGAGACACACTGGCATATTAACTATGAGCAAGGACATTGGAATTATGCGGCAGGAGAGGGCAAAATTATGCAGCAAGGTTGAGTCTATTATGTGGCAAGAAAAGGAAAAATATGCGGCATGATGCGCCACATTTTGTAATAGTGTTACTTAATTATTTCATAATTTTTAAACGTTGTAACCCTGTCTGGGCATTGGATACACCTTATTACTACTAGTGCAATACCCAAATATTGCAATAAGCAACAACAAGGTGACAAATCCAGGTTTGCACAGGGCCTTTCACTATGCGAAAACACTTGTTGCTGCATTCCTAGCAACCTTTGAACCGTTTGAGCTAGTAACACATTTTTTTCGTTAAAATCTGCAGATTATGCATCAGATGATGGATTATGTGATAAATGTGGCAAATCAATAATTATGTGAAAATGTACGCCACTGCACAATCGCTTACTTCCAGTGGCCATCACTATGAGGCTGCTCTAAACCCTCAAAGTGTATTTTGAAAATTGGTAAACATCATACAGGTCCGGTGTCTCTCACCATTATTAAAAAACATGTTTCAAAACTATTAATAAGGAAAAATCAAAATGTAAAATTTCCCTCCCCCAAACCTTTCATTGTCTTTGACAAAAATGCATTTATACCAACATCATGACTTTGGCATTAGGTGGCTAAAAAGAAAAGAAAATCACATATGCCATCTCTTCAAAAAAAAAATATTATATGATTTCCAAAAGCAAGTTCAGAAAAAAATACCTTATCGTCCTCTCATGCTTTAACATTTTCCAATATCCTCACAAAAAAAACCAACAGTAAAGAATTCAAGAACTTGGCAACTCAGACCCTCATCATGACCTTTCTGATCATCATTTTAATACTATTATTACAAAAGTCAAAGTTTCCTCCTCTGCAGCATATTCACCCATGACAGTAACTATTATTAGTGAAATGGCAAAGTCATTTCCCCACTTGTAGTGCGAGACATATCTGTTTGTGATGAATAGGGCGGACACAGTTTTACCTGTCACCTACACATATGTTCCGTTAATTAACGCTAATCTTCATTTCCCTGATTCAGGGTCCTCCTTGCATCGGCAGAAGGTGGAAAATGTTGAGAGCAAAGATTCCCGACTTCACTTATTATCCCCTCATGGGGTCCTTCTCGTCCCAGTCCTTACATGCTGAGGGTTATGCCCCTTGGCACGCCAAGCAAGGAAACAATCAACAGTGCTGCCAACCACTGTGTATGCGACTCCTAAACAGACTGACCGCAAACGCCCAAACTCGCTCCTTGCTGCAGCTCAGTACATGGGCAGGGATCACACAATGCGCTCCACCCGCTACAGCGAGAGGAAAGACAGTGGAACAAAAATGAAAAAGGCGCAAGAGCCAACAACACAACAGACTTAAAAAAAGAAAAATCTAGGAACGCTTACCGGAACCACACTAGGCCAGAGTGCATGACCGAAACACGTGACAGAAACAAAAACAGGAATATATATATATATATATATATATATATATATATATATATATATATATATATATGAATTAATATTAATAATAATAGAAATAGGACTAGCGTGCTATGACTGTCGCAAGGAGCATAACCTTCAGTATGTAAGGACTGGGACGAGAAGGGCCCCATGAGGGGATAATAAGTGAAGTCGGGAATCTTTCCTCTCAACATTTTCCACCTTCTGGCGATGTAACGGCAAGCTCGTCTGTGCTCAGAACAGATCATGTTTTCCTACTGCACCAGTCTCGTATGTAGGAACACCTTGTTGCCAGAAGTTGTGCGGCATGCTGCATCACTCTTCAAGCAGCTCAGGTAGTTGCAGCCTGGAGCTCAAAAGACAGACAGGGACAGTGCAGGCATGAGAGGTGGGGCTAAAACCCCAGCCAGGCAACAGTCGAAGTGGATTACAAAACAGTATGGGAACTGCGATGCTGCATGCAATGGGTGTAGGGTCAATGAGTGTGAGGGTGGGGACAAAGGTGTGGCTAAAGAAAACAAAATATTCTGCTTCTGGTAGCTACATAAATAATAACACGTATTAACTGAAAAAAAATAAAAGATCAAAATAATTTGTGGTAAGCGCACTATTGTGTTTCATGAGACCTCTATTAGTTAATAAACTGAGTGGTCTACATGTAGCTAGAAAGCCAAAGAATAAAATCTTGGTTGGTGCTAATGGAGAATTGTGTACTGTTAGTGCTATGAGGGCCCGGCCTGTGACAGAACGCACTGAGAACGTATTAATAATTTTGCTAAACTTGTATTATATACAGTAAAAGACAGACTGCAACCAAATGTGCAAAAAGCTTTCAGATTAAATGGTGCTTCCAAAATATAGGTTTTAGTAATGCCCAGACTGTACGAAATAATTCATTTTCATTTAACTGCTCTGAAAATCACAAACTGTGCAGCTCAGCTGGTAACTCCCTTGCACTACCAGTCAAAAAGAATAAATCTTTGTCATTAAAGAAACTTCATGTGATTCGATCAATTAAACCAGTACCAGCTCCCAAGCCCCCTTTACATATGCAGATTAACCAGTTGTGTGTATTTGCATTTCTTTCAGGCAAGGAAGCACCCGGACAGGAAGGCCTGTTTGTTGTTAAGCTGCCTGCCCCCCCTCAGTATCACAGCACAGGAGACTCCCTGATTGAAATTTAAGCTGAAGCATTTGTATGATTGGAGTTTACCGTCCTGGGACGGTTGTCCTTTCATAAAAAGTAGGTGAACAGTTTTTCATCAATTAAAAAAGTAGGGGCACGTCATGACCCTCAGATCCCACCTACTTCGAACACAGCTGCCAGAAGTCCCTTTTTGGAGCAACAGCAATGACCATTGACAACAGGTTATCTTCTGCCCTTAGCGGCTCTTCATGGCATCGGGAATGGCTTTACATGCTTTGTAATTTGTGAAAGTTGTGAAGTTTAAAAAAAATTGCTTATGCACACGTCAATCAACATTAGAACTTCATATACCTATAATCATGAAGGCAACAAGCCTTTGTTGTTGTGTGGCTACAGTGAGAATTTAAGATACTTTCAATTTTTTTACTGAGTTCTTAGTAATGGTAACTTAATTACACCTTCTGAGGGCTAATGTTTGAAATGTTGGGGCCGATTTAGCAACACTTTGGACCTCATTTACAAGAAAGTGGTGTGGTGCTGCACCAGAATTGGCAGCACCGCACTGCGCCACTTCAGAAACACAGGGATGTGCTGTATTTATGAAAATATGACACATCCCTTCAATCAATCAATCAATCAGTATTTGTAAAGTGCAGCTACTCACTCGTGAGGGTCTCAAGGCACTCATCCGAAGAGCCTCGTCTTGGGGTTCTTCCTGAAGATGGTGAGCGACTGGCTTTATCTGAGGTGCAGGGGGAGGTTGTTTCAGCTCTTTGTTGCAGTGTAGGTAAAGGATCATCCTCCAGCGGTGGTTTTGCAGATGAGAGGGATGGTGGCCAGGGCCGTCTGGGCAGAACGGAGGGATCTGGCGGGGGTGTGGAAGGGGACCCGGTGGTTCAGGTAGGCTAGTCCTGCATTGTGTATGGCCTTGTACGTGTGGGTGAGAAGCTTCTCGACTGGTAGCCAGTGGAGGGTCCTCAGGTGTTGGGAGATGTGTTCTCGGTGAGGGAGGTCCAGAATGAGC
The DNA here is from genome assembly GCF_031143425.1 of Pleurodeles waltl. Taxonomy (NCBI): domain Eukaryota; kingdom Metazoa; phylum Chordata; class Amphibia; order Caudata; family Salamandridae; genus Pleurodeles; species Pleurodeles waltl. The sequence goes on along the minus strand of NC_090444.1, from coordinate 868,093,245 downwards.
CTGGCGGTAGCGTTCTGCATGAGTTGTAGTTTTTTGATGTTCCTAGTTGAGGTGCCAGCATATAGGGCATTGCCATAGTCGAGCTTGCTAGTGACTAAGGCATGGGTGACTGTCCTGTGACAGTCTAGTGGAATCCATCTGAAGATCTTCCGAAGTTTGTGGAGTGTGTGCCAGCAGGAGGAGGTGACACTGTTACCTGGCGGGTCATGGATAGGGAGGAGTCGAGGAAGTTGTGGGTGTGCTCAGTCGGTGCAGGGGGGGGCGCTGAGGGATGTGGGCCACCAGGAGTTGTCCCAAGCTGAGGTGGCGTTTCCGAAGATGATGAGCTCAGTCTTGTCAGAGTTGAGCTTGAGGCAGCTTTCTCTAACCCAGGTGGCAATGGCTTCCATTCCTGAGTTGAAGTTCCTTTTGGCTGTGTCCCGGGCTTCAGTGAGGGAAATGATGAGTTGTGTGTCATCGGCATATGACACCATGTTCATGCCATGGCTTCTGACGATGGCAGGAAGAGGGGCCATGTATACGTTGAACAGTGTGGGACTCAGTGAGGATCCTTGGGGGACTCCACACTTGACTCCTCTGGGTCTGGAAGTGTAAGGTGGGAGTCTGAACATCTGCGTCCTCCCGAAGTGGAAGGAGTGGATCCATTCCAGCGCTCTTCCACGGATTCCTATGTCATGGAGTCTGGTGTGCAGAGTGCTGTGGGAGACTGTGTCGAATGCTGCTGAGAGGAGGAGTATGAGTGCTGCAGTGGGGCTGTGGTCTAGGAGAAATCTGAAGTTGACGGTGGCTGCCAGGAGGGCTGTCTCTGTACTGTGGTTGCTACGGAAGCCGGACTTGGAGCTGTCCAGGGAGTTGTTGGCCTCGATGAAATTCCTTAGTTGTGTGTTATTTTCTATCTCCAGTAGGGGTGTAGGGTAGCAGCGAGATGGACCAGAAATTCTTTAGTTCTGATAGGTCAGTCGAAGGTTCCTTCAGGAGAGGGCGTATTTCAGCGTGTTTCCTGTCCTCAGGGAAGGTGGTCGTGTTGATGGAGCAGTTGAATGTGTTCCGGAGCTCGGGCGATTGATGCTCTGGCTCTGATGTATATGTGGTGCGGGAAGGGGTCCGCGAGGGCTCCAGAGTGGGTGCTGATCATGATGTTGACTGTTTCCTCTGTGGTGAGCATGGACTAGCTGTGGATGGTCTGGGTTGGTTCTGGGAGGGTGGGTCGGTCACAGATTCCGATGCCAGGATTTTCCGGGAGGAAGCTGTGAAAGATGTCCTGGATTTTGTAGTGGAAAAAAGAGGCAAGTTTGCCACAGGGGTCCTGTGATGGGGGGATGCTGATGGCTTCGGAGGTGGGATCTATGAACTCGTTGATAACTGAGAAGAGTTCCTTAGAGTTGTGTGCAGAGGAGTTGATGCCCTCCTGGAGTGCGTCCTTCCTAGCGTGCTTGATTTTTCTTCGGTGGGTGGCAGTGGCGGCTCTGAATGAGGCGAGATCTTTGCTGTTTTGGCTGCTCCTCCATTTTGTCTCTAAATGTCTGTGGGTACGCTTTAATATATGGAGTTCGGTGGTGAACCAGCTGGCTTTCTTAGGTACCCATTTGGCCAATGTCAGACGGAAAGGGGCTAGAGTGTCGGCGCATTTGGAGTGCCATACGTTGAGATTGCCTGCTGCTGTTTTGGGGTCCTCAGAAGGAGGAGGGAGGGATTTGGCAAGTGATGAGGTGAGTTGCTCTTTGGTGATTTCATTCCATTTCCTGTGGGGGGTCCTGGAGGTGCGGTTGCGGCTGCTGGGTGCGGTGATTGTGAAGTGTATGCAGCGGTGCTCGGTCCAGTCTGGGGTGGAGATGGTCTTGATGGTGATCCGTTTGCTTGAGGTGAAGATGGGGTACAGTGTGCGTCCTGTGATTTTCGTGGGTGCGGAGACCAGCTGTCCGAGGCCGAGGGTGGCGACGTTGTTGAGTAGAGCATTGGTTGTTGCAGAATGCGGCACACATAGAAAAAAGTAAAAAAAGGGAGAAATACAAGTATTTCTCCTCTTTGTGCCACTCTAATGCCATCCCAGGGATGGTGTTGGTTTTTGGATCTGCCTCAGGTTTACTATGTATCGTAAATCTGGGGCAGAGTCAAAATACAATGGGTGTTGCAGTGGAATGCCCACAGCAACAACCATTGCATGCCCCTTTCACATTAATGGGCTCATTTACAAGAAACTGGTGCAATACAGTGCTCCGTGGCGCAAATGTCTACAACTGCATCAGAAATCCTGACGTTGTTGAGGCGCTAAACCTTAACAATGCTGGACTAGCATCAAAATGTTGACGCAAGTCCAGTAATGTCCCCATGGACAACCACACAGCATCACCTTCAACGCCTGCCCTCAGCTGGTGTTAAAAAAAATTATGCTATGCTGGCACAGCATGGCGCAGGGAAATCTTGTAGATTTCACTGTGCCATTTCTCTGAGGCTTTTAATGGGAAACACCTCCCTTTCATACATTATATCTGGCGCAGGTAAAATGTGGCGCAAGGCCTTACAAAGCGGCACAATGGTGACACAATGGTGTTTTGCAGCGCCTTAGGATAAAAAAATGATGCTAAGGCAGCACAAAATCATTGTACATGGGGCCCTAAGTGATGCGTCTAAGGGGCCGTATTTACAAGGTGGCGTTAAGCCAAAAAAAGTGGCTTAATGCCACCTTGTAAATATGGCACTGGGCATTGCGCCACCAGAGCATCACTAAAAGTGACACTCCGGTTGCGCAAGGGCCTCTTAAATGAGGCCCTTTGTGCGACCACAAGGTAACACAAAGTTAAGCAGAGCAGTGTTGAGAAAGTATTTACTTTACAGGGCAAACAATATCTCACAGGAGAGTAGCCTTAAAGTAATACAAATCGTCATTTGCATTTCATATCATGTATTACTTTGAGTCAAGGGGGTGTCTCATGGATACTAAGGGGCATTCCCATTGCACCACCTGTAAAGCCCTATCTACTAAGAATGGTAGAGAGGGCTTTGCTGAAAAAATAACAGCTTCTTGAATCAAGGGCTAAGAAGGATAAATGTTTTTATTTCTCCCATCTTTACAAACATTGCAATGCATGAAAAGTGTTAAAAGAAGCCTATTGCATACTATTTTGTACTGGAAGGCTATCCTTCCAGTACAAAATCTATGCTAGTCATCATGCACACACCATTGCACTATAGTGGTGCTCGGCAACGTGTGTGTATGCAGGCACTGGGAAGGGAACCGCAACACCATATTTTAGTAGACATGGTGCTATGCCTCTCTCTGCTTCAGCAGCACACAGCCCGGCAACTTTGCTGGCTGTCTTGTGCTACCTTTTAGTAAATGAGCCCCTTTGGGGCATATTTACAAGCCCCCAGCACCACAGGAGTGTAATTTTTTGTGACGCTCTGGTGGCGCTGTGTATTGCGCTATATTTACAAGGCAACACTAGACCACTTTTTGTGGCTTAGAGCTGCCTTGTAAATATGATCCCCTCCAATGCAGTTTTCTGCGGCAGAGGGGCATGCAATGGGTGTTGCTGTTGACATTCCACCGTAACACACATCGCTTTTGACGCTGCCCCAGATTTATAAGGAATCGTAAATCGGAGGCAGCACCAAAAACTAACGCCACCCAACGGTGGTGTTAGCATGGCGCAACAAGGAGAAATACTTTTATTTCTTCTTGTTTTTGCATTTTCTATGTGTGCTGCATTCTGCAGCACATATAGAAAGAACAAAGCGCCATAAATGATTGTTTATGTGCAGGAAGGGACACCTTCCTGCAGATAAACAATCATTCCCTTCAGCGCAGACGCCCTTGCACTTTGGTGAAAGGATGCCTACATTGAGGCTGGCAGATAAATTTAGCGCCAGCGCTAGGGGAAACACATGGGTGTGCCATACTTTTGTAAATATGGTGCATCCCTGTGTTTCAGAACTGATGCAGCACGGCGCTGTCGATTTTGGCGCAGCATCGTGATGCACCAGTTCCTTGTAAATCTGGCCCTTTATATCTTGGATAAATTGTATGATGGTATAATTCAAAGATCAAAGAGATGCTTCACATATTGATAGCGCACCATAGTTCTTTTAATGTTTTTTTTTGTGTCTGGCGGCCCTTCCATCCACTTCTAGCTGTGTGTCTTTTTTGCAGAAGAAGAATAATTTTTGTAATTAATTCCAGGGTATTTCTATGAATCTTTTCTTAACCTCTTCTGTGCCTTGGACGAGATGATCTCGTCCAAGGCTACAGTTCCCCTGTGCCTTGGACGAGATCATCTCGTCCATGGCACAGGGGAACTTGGGGGCGCGCTAGCGCGCCCCCCGTGCACCTCCCTCCCCCCCCCCCAAGTCGGGGATGGAAGGGGAAGACCTTCCCCTTCCACCGCCGACCCCCCCCACCCGCCCCTGTGACGTCAGCGCGCGAGCGCGCGCTGATTTGTCACAGGGGCCTCCCTAGTCGCGCTGGAAGCTCTGCTTCCAGCGCGATTGAAAGAGAAATGCAAAAGCATTTCTCTTTCAATCACTGGGGAGGCCCGGAGGGGCTTCAAAGGGAAGGAAAAGTATTTCCTTCCCTTTGAAGTCTCTCCGAGGGTTTCAAAAGCCGGATTGCTTGCAATCCGGCTTTTGAAACCCCACTAGACACCAGGGATTTTTTTCTTTTTTTATTGTTATTGACAAAAGGGAGCGACCCCTTGGGCAAGGGTCGCTCCCAGGGGGGGCATATTTTCGGGAAGGCCTTTTCTGCCCCCAGGGGGGGCAGAAACCTCTAGGCACCAGGGACCATTTTTTTTTTTATTTTTTTTTTTATGTTTCATTTTTTTTTTTTGGGTGGGGAGCGACCCCTTAGGCAAGGGTCGCTCCCCTTGGGGGAAAATTATATTTTGGCCATTTCTGCCCCGCTTGGGGGCAGATTGGCCTATTTTGATGAGGCCAATCTGCCCCCAAGCGGGGTAGAAACCACTAGACACCAGGGAGTTTTTTCTTTGCGTGAATTTCACGCAAAGGGAGCGACCCCTTAGGCAACGGTCGCTCCCTGGGGGGGAGGGCAATTTATTTTAGGCCATTTCTGCCTCCCCTGGGGGCAGATCGGCTTATTATTAGGCCGATCTGCCCCCAGGGAGGGCAGAAACCTCTAGGCGCCAGGGCAATTTTTTTTTGTGTGTTTTTTTTTTTTTTTTTCTTTTTTTAGAGATGGGGAGCGACCCATCAGGCAAGGGTCGCTCCCCTGGGGGGCAAATTGTATTTAGACCATTTCTGCCCCCCTGGGGGCAGATTGGCCGATTTTAGGTCAATCTGCCCCCAAGGGGGCAGAAACCACCAGGCACCGGGGATTTGTTTTTTGGCGCCAATGTCACGCAGGGGGAGCGACCCCGTAGGCAAGGGTCGCTCCCGGGGGGGTGGGGTGGGGGTTGGGGGAGCAAATTTATTGTAGGCCATTTCTGCCCCCCCCCCGGGGGCAAATCGGCCTAATATTAGGCTGATCTGCCCCCGGGGGGGGGGGGGCAGAAACCTCTAGGCGCCAGGGCAATTTTGTTTTTTTTGTTTGTTTGTTTTTTTTAGAGATGGGGAGCGACCCATCAGGCAAGGGTCGCTCCCCTTGGGGGGCAAATTGCATTTAGGCCATTTCTGCCCCCCTGGGGGCAGATTGGCCGATTTTAGGTCAATCTGCCCCCAAGGGGGCAGAAACCACTAGGCACCTGGGATTTGTTTTTTGGCGCCAATGTCACGCAGGGGGAGCGACCCCATAGGCAAGGGTCGCTCCCGGGTGGGGTGGGAGTTGGGGGGGCAAATTTATTTTAGGCCATTTCTGCCCCCCTGGGGGCAGATCGGCCTAATATTAGGCTGATCTGCCCCCGGGGGGGGGGGGCAGAAACCTCTAGGCGCCAGGGCAAATTTTTTTTTTTGGTTTGTTTGTTTTTTTAGAGATGGGGAGCAACCCATCATGCAAGGGTCGCTCCCCTTGGGGGGCAAATTGTATTTAGGCCATTTCTGCCCCCCTGGGGGCAGATTGGCCGATTTTAGGTCAATCTGCCCCCAAGGGGGCAGAAACCACTAGGCACCTGGGATTTGTTTTTTGGCGCCAATGTCACGCAGGGGGAGTGACCCCGTAGGCAAGGGTCGCTCCCGGGGGGGGGGACGGGGCTGGGGGGGGCAAATTTATTTTAGGCCATTTCTGCCCCCCCGGGGGCAGATCGGCCTATTATTAGGCCGAACTGCACCCAGGGGGGGGCAGAACCCTCTAGGCGCCAGGGCAATTTTTATTTTTATTTTTGTTCCTTTTTTTAGAGATGGGGAGCGACCCATCAGGCAAGGGTCGCTCCCCTGGGGGGCAAATTGTATTTAGACCATTTCTGCCGCCCTGGGGGCAGATTGGCTGATTTTAGGTCAATCTGCCCCCAAGGGGGCAGAAACCACTAGGCACCGGGGATTTGTTTTTTGGCGCCAATGTCACGCAGGGGAAGCGACCCCGTAGGCAAGGGTCGCTCCCGGGGGGGGGGGTGGGGGGTGGGTGGGCAAATTTATTTTAGGCCATTTCTGCCCCCCGGGGGGCAGATCGGCCTATTATTAGGCCGAACTGCCCCCAGGGGGGGGCAGAAACCTCTAGGCACCAGAGCAAATTTTTTTTGTGTGGTTTTTTTTTTGTTTGTTTTTTTAGAGATGGGGAGCGACCCATCAGGCAAGGGTCGCTCCCCTGGGGGGCAAATTGTATTTAGGCCATTTCTGCCCCCCTTGGGGGCAGATTGGCCGATTTTAGGTCAATCTGCCCCCAAGGGGGCAGAAACCACTAGGCACCTTCGATTTGTTTTTTGGCGCCAATGTCACGCAGGGGGAGCGACCCCGTAGGCAAGGGTCGCTCCCGGGGGACGGGGGGGGCTGGGGGGGGCAAATTTATTTTAGGCCATTTCTGCCCCCCCTGGGGGCAGATCGGCCTATTATTAGGCCGAACTGCCCCCAGGGGGGGGCAGAACCCTCAGGGCACCAGGGCAAATTTTTTTGTTGTGTTTTTTTTTTTGTTTGTTTGGTTTTTTCGAGATGGGGAGCGACCCATCAGGCAAGGGTCACTCCCCTGGGGGGCAAATTGTATTTAGGCCATTTCTGCCCCCCTTGGGGGCAGATTGGCCGATTTTAGGTCAATCTGCCCCCAAGGGGGCAGAAACCACTAGGCACCTGGGATTTGTTTTTTGGCGCCAATGTCACGCAGGGGGAGCGACCCCGTAGGCAAGTGTAGCTCCCGGGGGGGGGGGGGGTGCTGGGGGGGCAAATTTATTTTAGGCCATTTCTGCCCCCCCTGGGGGCAGATCGGCCTATTATTAGGCCGAACTGCCCCCAGGGGGGCAGAACCCTCAGGGCACCAGGGCAAATTTTTTTGTTGTGTCTTTTTTTTGTTTGTTTGTTTGTTTTTTTCGAGATGGGTAGCGACCCATCAGGCAAGGGTCGCTCCCCTGGGGGGGATATTGTATTTAGGCCATTTCTGCCCCCCTTGGGGGCAGATTGGCCGATTTTAGGTCAATCTGCCCCCAAGGGGGCAGAAACCACTTAGCACCTGGGATTTGTTGTTTTGCGCCAATGTCATGCAGGGGGAGCGACCCCGTAGGCAGAGGTTGTTCCCGGGCAGGGGCAGGGAAGGCTTGGGGAGTTGGGGGGTGTCAAATTTATTTTAGGGCATTTCTGCCCCCCCCCCCTCCCGGGGCCGGCTGAGCTAGAGGCCAAACTCCACAGGTAGGCACTTTGCAAAAAACACCTCTGTTTTCTGTGAAAAAATATGTTCTGTCCACGTTGTGTTTTGGGCCATTTCCTGTCGTGGGCGCTAGGCCTACCCACAGAAGTGAGGTACCATTTTTATTGAGAGACTTAGGGGAACGCTGGGTGGAAGGAAATTTGTGGCTCCTCTCAGATTCCAGAACTTTCTGCCACTGAAATGTGAGGAACATGTGTTTTTTTAGCCAGATTTTGAGGTTTGCAAAGGATTCTGGGTAACAGAACCTGGTCCGAGCCCCACAAGTCACCCCATCTTGGATTCCCCTAGGTCTCTAGTTTTCAGAAATGCACAGGTTTGGTAGGTTTCCCTAGGTGCCGGCTGAGCTACAGGCCAAAATCCACAGGTAGGCACTGTTTTCTTTAAAAAATTTGGATGTGTCCACGTTGCGCTTTGGGGCGTTTCCTGTCGCGGGCTCTAGGCCTACCCACACAAGTGAGGTATCATTTTTATCGGGAGACTTGGGGGAACGCTGGGTGGAAGGAAATTTGTGGCTCCTCTCAGATTCCCGAACTTTCTGCCACAGAAATGTGAGGAACATGTGTTTTTTTAGCCAAAGTTTGAGTTTGCAAAGGATTCTGGGTAACAGAACCTGGTCCGAGCCCAGCAAGTCACCCCTCCTTGGATTCCCCTAGATCTCTAGTTTTCAGAAATGCACAGGTTTGGTAGGTTTCCCTAGGTGCCGGCTGAGCTAGAGGCCAAAATCTACAGGTAGGCACTTCGCAAAAAACACCTGTGTTTTCTGCCAAAAATTTGGATGTGTCCACGTTGCGCTTTGGGGCGTTTCCTGTCACGGGCGCTAGGCCTACCCACACAAGTGAGGTATCATTTTTATCGGGAGACTTGGGGGAACGCTGGGTGGAAGGAAATTTGTGGCTCCTCTCAGATTCCCGAACTTTCTGCCACAGAAATGTGAGGAACATGTTTTTTTATAGCCAAATTTTGAGGTTTGCAAAGGATTCTGGGTAACAGAACCTGGTCCGAGCCCCGCAAGTCACCCCTCCTTGGATTCCCCTAGGTCTCTAGTTTTCAGAAATGCACAGGTTTGGTAGGTTTCCCTAGGTGCCGGCTGAGCTGGAGGCCAAAATCTACAGGTAGGCACTTCGCAAAAAACACCTCTGTTTTCTTCCAAAAATGTGGATGTGTCCACGTTGTGCTTTGGGGCGTTTCCTGTCGCGGGCGCTAGGCCTACCCACACAAGTGAGGTATCATTTTTATCGGGAGACTTGGGGGAACGCTGGGTGGAAGGAAATTTGTGGCTCCTCTCAGATTCCCGAACTTTCTGCCACAGAAATGTGAGGAACATGTTTTTTTTTAGCCAAATTTTGAGGTTTGCAAAGGATTCTGGGTAACAGAACCTGGTCCGAGCCCCGCAAGTCACCCCTCCTTGGATTCCCCTAGGTATCTAGTTTTCAGAAATCCACAGGTTTGGTAGGTTTCCCTAGGTGCCGGCTGAGCTAGAGGCCAAAATCTACAGGTAGGCACTTCGCAAAAAACACCTCTGTTTTCTTCCAAAAATTTGGATGTGTCCACGTTGCGCTTTGGGGCGTTTCCTGTCGCGGGCGCTAGGCCTACCCACACAAGTGAGGTATCATTTTTATCGGGAGACTTGGGGGAACGCTGGGTGGAAGGAAATTTGTGGCTCCTCTCAGATTCCCGAACTTTCTGCCACAGAAATGTGAGGAACATGTGTTTTTTTAGCCAAATTTTGAGGTTTGCAAAGGATTCTGGGTAACAGAACATGGTCCGAGCCCCGCAAGTCATCCCTCCTTGGATTCCCCTAGGTCTCTAGTTTTCAGAAATGCACAGGTTTGGTAGGTTTCCCTAGCTGCCGGCCAAAATCTACAGGTAGGCACTTCGCAAAAAACACCTCTGTTTTCTTCCAAAAATTTGGATGTGTCCACGTTGTGCTTTGGGGCGTTTCCTGTCGCGGGCGCTAGGCCTACCCACACAAGTGAGGTATCATTTTTATCGGGAGACTTGGGGGAACGCTGGGTGGAAGGAAATTTGTGGCTCCTCTCAGATTCCCAAACTTTCTGCCACAGAAATGTGAGGAACATGTGTTTTTTTAGCCAAATTTTGAGGTTTGCAAAGGATTCTGGGTAACAGAACCTGGTCCGAGCCCCGCAAGTCACCCCTCCTTGGATTCGCCTAGGTCTCTAGTTTTCAGAAATGCACAGGTTTGGTAGGTTTCCCTAGGTGCCGGCTGAGCTAGAGGCCAAAATCTACAGGTAGGCACTTCGCAAAAAACACCTCTGTTTTCTTCCAAAAATTTGGATGTGTCTACGTTGCGCATTGGGGCGTTTCCTGTCGCGGGCGCTAGGCCTACCCACACAAGTGAGGTATCATTTTTATCGGGAGACTTGGGGGAACGCTGGGTGGAAGGAAATTTGTGGCTTCTCTCAGATTCCCGAACTTTCTGCCACAGAAACGTGAGGAACATGTGTTTTTTTAGCCAAATTTTGAGGTTTGCAAAGGATTCTGGGTAACAGAACCTGGTCCGAGCCCCGCAAGTCACCCCTCCTTGGATTCCCCTAGGTCTCTAGTTTTCAGAAATGTACAGGTTTGGTAGGTTTCCCTAGGTGCCGGCTGAGCTGGAGGCCAAAATCTACAGGTAGGCACTTCGCAAAAAACACCTCAGTTTTCTTCCAAAAATTTGGATGTGTCCACGTTGTGCTTTGGGGCGTTTCCTGTCGCGGGCGCTAGGCCTACCCACACAAGTGAGGTATCATTTTTATCGGGAGACTTGGGGGAACGCTGGGTGGAAGGAAATTCGTGGCTCCTCTCAGATTCCCGAACTTTCTGCCACAGAAATGTGAGGAACATGGTTTTTTTTAGCCAAATTTTGAGGTTTGCAAAGGATTCTGGGTAACAGAACCTGGTCCGAGCCCCGCAAGTCACCCCTCCTTGGATTCCCCTAGGTCTCTAGTTTTCAGAAAATGCACAGGTTTGGTAGGTTTCCCTAGGTGCCGGCTGAGCTAGAGGCCAAAATCTACAGGTAGGCACTTCGCTAAAAACACCTCTGTTTTGTTCCAAAAATTTGGATGTGTCCACGTTGCGCTTTGGGGCGTTCCCTGTCGCGGGCGCTAGGCCTACCCACACAAGTGAGGTATCATTTTTATCGGGAGACTTGGGGGAACGCTGGGTGGAAGGAAATTTGTGGCTCCTCTCAGATTCCCGAACTTTCTGCCACAGAAATGTGAGGAACATGTGTTTTTTTAGCCAAATTTTGAGGTTTGCAAAGGATTCTGGGTAACAGAACCTGGTCCGAGCCCCGCAAGTCACCCCTCCTTGGATTCCCCTAGGTCTCTAGTTTTCAGAAATGCACAGGTTTGGTAGGATTCCCTAGGTGCCGGCTGAGCTAGAGGCCAAAATCTACAGGTAGGCACTTCGCAAAAAACACCTCTGTTTTCTTCCAAAAATTTGGATAGTCCACGTTGCGCTTTGGGGCGTTTCCTGTCGCGGACGCTAGGCCTACCCACACAAGTGAGGTATCATTTTTATCGGGAGACTTGGGGGAACGCTGGGTGGAAGGAAATTTGTGGCTCCTCTCAGATTCCCGAACTTTCTGCCACAGAAATGTGAGGAACATGTGTTTTTTTAGCCAAATTTTGAGGTTTGCAAAGGATTCTGGGTAACAGAACCTGGTCCGAGCCCCGCAAGTCACCCCTCCTTGGATTCCCCTAGGTCTCTAGTTTTCAGAAATGCACAGGTTTGGTAGGTTTCCCTAGATGCCGGCTGAGCTAGAGGCCAAAATCTACAGGTAGGCACTTCGCAAAAAACACCTCTGTTTTCTTCCAAAAATGTGGATGTGTCCACGTTGCGCTTTGGGGCGTTTCCTGTCGCGGGCGCTAGGCCTACCCACACAAGTGAGGTATCATTTTTATCGGGAGACTTGGGGGAACATAGATTAGCAAAACAAGTGTTATTGCCCCTTGTCTTTCTCTACATTTTTTCCTTCCAAATATAGGAGAGTGTGTAAAAAAGACATCTATTTGAGAAATGCCCTGTAATTCTCATGCTAGTATGGTCACCCCGGAATTCAGAGATGTGCAAATACCCACTGCTCCTCAACACCTTATCTTGTGCCCTTTTTGGAAATACAAAGGTTTTCTTGATAGCAATTTTTTACTCTTTATATTTCAGCAAATGAATTGCTGTATACCCGGTATAGAATGAAAACGCACTGCAGGGTGCAGCTCATTTATTGGCTCTGGGTTCCTCGGGTTCTTGATGAACCTACAAGCCCTATATATCCCCGCAACCAGAGGAGTCCAGCAGACGTAACGGTATATTGCTTTCGATAATCTGACATTGCAGGGAAAAGTTACAGAGTAAAATGTAGAGAAAAATTGATGTTTTTTTCACCTCAATTTCAATATTTTTCTTTTTCAGTTGTTATTTTCTTTAGGAAACCCTTGTAGGATCTACACAAATGACCCCTTGCTGAATTCAGAATTGTGTCTACTTTTTAGAAATGTTTAGGTTTCTGGGATCCAGCATTGGTTTCATGCCCATTTCTGTCACTGACTGGAAGGAGGCTGAAAGCACAAAAAATTGCAAAAATGGGGTATGTCCCAGTAAAATGCCAAAATTGTGTTGAAAAATTGGGTTTTCTGATTCAAGTCTGCCTGTTCCTGAAAGCTGGGAAGCTGCTGAGTTTAGCACCGCAAACCCTTTGTTGATGCCATTTTCAGGGGAAAAACCACAAGCCTTCTTCTGCAGCCACTTTTTCCAATTTTTTTGAAAAAAACGAAATTTTTCCTGTATTTTGGCCAATTTCTTGGCCTCCTTCAGGGGAACCCACAAAGTCTGGGTACCTCTAGAATCCCTAGGATGTTGGAAAAAAAGGACGCAAATTTGGCTTGGTTAGCTTATGTGGACAAAAAGTTATGAGGGCCTAAGCGCGAACTGCCCCAAATTGGCCAAAAAAAGGCCTGGCACAGGAGGGGGAAAAGGCCTGGCAGCGAAGGGGTTAATTTGCTATAAAGCGTCCCTTCATCTTTGATAAGATTAGTGGCAATCCTTAACTTCTAATGTCTGTTTCTGACTGAGCCTTTAAGAGATGGCAATGGAAGGTCCTGCACATTTCGCTGTACATCTGTTGCAAAGGCCAGCTAACCTCTGAGGAATTTACGAAAGGCTCATCTGGGGAAATATTCTTTGAGTACAATCTACCAAACTATGAAACCCACGATCTGCTAGCATTATATAATGGAGGGCGCGTCTTTTTCTAGAGAGTAATAAAAACATGGATAATTCATTGGAACTTCAGAAATAGTTCCATAGCTACTGTCCTTTTCACCAATTGGTAGGCTTTTACACCCTCATAGATCCTTTCCAGAGAAACCACATTGTGGTTGGAGAATGTTTGGCTGTGTTTTTCTTCCTTAACTAATATACATCTCTGTGTCCTTTAGTGACATATTCGCTAAGAGATTATCAGGCCAGGCTAGGCTACATTTCTGCCTGTCACCCAGGACAACCAATTCTTCTCCGCGTAGGACATACATAACTGACAAACTTGTTTCACACACTTGAATCATGGTTGCTAAGGTAACTGAACTATGAGGCCACTGAAATTGGTGTGTTAACTATACATTTAAAAGTGACAATGGAAGGTCCAATGGTAGAATTTAAATCACAAGTGAGATTTAGGATGCTGTGTTTTGCTAAACTCATGATCATGGATTCGCAGGAAATGATTGCCGCCTTTCCCTGCAGATTTAATGGATCTGTGTGCATCGTTGTTTCAAGCCAGAGGCACTATGCATGCGTCCTAATACACTAAGGGGCATATTTATACTCCGTTTGCGCCGAATTTGCGTCGTTTTTTTCGACGCAAATTCGGCGCAAAACTAACGCCATATTTATACTTTGGCGTTAGACGCGTCTAGCGCCAAAGTATGAGGAAAGAGCGTCATTTTTTTGCGTGAACGCCTTCCTTGCGTTAATGAGATGCAAGGTAGGCGTTCCCGTCTAAAAAAATGACTGCGACGCAAATGCGTCGTATTTATACTCCCGGGCAAAAATCACGCCCGGGAGTAGGCGGGGCAAAAAACCCTGCATTTGCGCCGGATTTTAGCGCCTGGGTCAGGGCAGGCGTTAAGGGACCTGTGGGCTCAAAATGAGCCCACAGCTGCCCTCCCATGCCCCCAGGGACCCCCCCTGCCACCCTTGCCCACCCCAGGAGGACACCCAAGGATGGAGGGACCCATCCCAGGGACATTCAGGTAAGTTCAGGTAAGTATAATTTTTTAATTTTTTTATATTTTTTTTTGGCATGGGGGGCCTGATTTGTGCCCAACTACATGCCTCAATGCCCAATGACCATGCCCAGGGGACATAAGTCCCCTGGGCATGGCCATTGGGCAAGGGGGCATGACTCCTGTCTTTACTAAGACAGGAGTCATGTAAATGGCATCTGGGCGTCGTTAAAAATGGCGCAAATCGGGTGGAGGCGATTTTTTGGCGTCAACCTGACTTGCACCATTTTAAGATGCCCTAACGCCATTTTCCCCAACGCCGGCGCTGCCTGGTGTACGTGGTTTTTTTCCACGCACACCAGGCAGCGCCGGTCTGTTAGCGCCGGCTAACGCCATTCAATAAATACGGCGCCCGCATGGCGCTTCAGAATGGCGTTAGCCGGCGCAAAACTTTTTGACGCTAAACTGCGTTAGCGCAGTTTAGCGTCAAAAAGTATAAATACGGGCCTAAAGGTGGGGCTGATTTGTACGTTTAAGTGCGGATGACTTGGGAAAAAACGGTCTCTAGTTTTTAGTGTGAAGGAAAATCTGTATAAAGTCGTGTGATTTATTTCATTAGTGACAAGGAATAATGTGGATTCCATCAAGTGCCGTTGTCTTTCGAGCAGGTCGCTTTCCGCTCACTAACAAACATCGGGGCGAGTCGACAGCAGCCCGCAGCTGGATTAAAGACGCATTTAGTGAAACTGTTGAAATCCCCTGCCCTCCTCATCCCCGCACACTCACAAACTCGATAGTGACAAGATGCCAGCAAGTACAAACCCCGCACATCAGCATACTTGAAGGCTTTTTTCATACATTTCAATAGATATTTGCCACATTAACAACATCAATTCTTTTTTATTCGAGGGGGCAGTGTTGGTGCCATACGCATTCTTTCATCTGCGTTAACCAAAGAACGCTTTTGAAAAATGTATTTTTGACAAAAGGGAGCTGTAAAAAAGGAACCATTCTTGTGATCTGCTATTGAGCCCATGGGCTGCCCTAGCATGACCGTTGTGTTTAAATGATATATTAAAAGGTTGCAGCTGCAGCCATTATTCCTTTCCTTTAGCTTTCCATTTTGAGTGCAGTCTTTTTCTAGTGTTCATTTAATGTACAGCAGCAGCCGTTCCTGCACCACCAGACGGTTTTCTAATGGAGCTATTGTCCTCATTGTGTTCAGTCTGTTTTCATTTGTGGATTGTGCTGCTTTCCGGCTTTCTAACCTATGCATTTCTAAATGATCCATTATCACTGCACCTAGAACAACTAGGTCACCCAGTAGGGAACGGAGGCTGTTTAAAAGGGATGCTATTGTGTCAATCTCGGCACTAAAAAAGTGAAGCATTTGGTTGTATTCTCAGGGAAGTTTATTAACGATTGCTACAAACGGAGATTGAAGACACTTCAGGCACTGTTGACATCTTCACATAATGTAGTGCGTTATACTTTATAGGAAACGCATTTAGTCAGGCAATAAAAAGTACAATGAATGCAGAAGCAAACTGGTAGTGGATAATATATCTAAAGACTCCATCCAAAACGTTGAAAGAATATGGTCTATTTGTTATTGAGCACGTTTCTGCCCAGTGTTGGCAAAATCCATCGTTATATCGAGATTCATGAAATGATTGCAACCCTTTGTCAAATGTGTGTCGAAGTATCAGTAATTATCTATGGTCCTATTTGTTACAATGATTCTTCTGTATGAAGGAAGGCTAGAAACTATGCTTTCCAGAAATCGGAGACATGCTATTTTACAAATAAATTGCAGTGCCTTGTTGAAAACTTTTTAGGTCTGAATTAGCCAAGACCTTTTAATTTTGCTAAAACGTATGTATATATAGTATACTTGCACATAGGGCTTTGAACCAGCCCTCTTGCTATTGGTGTATTGTTGTGTCAGTCATCTTTTGTTCCCATCCACTTCAGCAAACAGCATGAAGCAAAAGGTCAGCCCACTTCTCCTATTGGTTTACTTCACTGAGTGGCGGCATTTCGCCAATGCATTTGTGCACATTCACTTAAAAGCTAATACCCATATTTATAGGTTTTGTGGCGCTGGGTAGCACGGCTAGTCACCTTGCTGCACTGCCTTACAGGGAAAGGGCAGGGATCTGCCCTTTTTATCCAATACGGTGCATTCCTGTCCTTTCCCCCTGCCCTGGCACCCTTTTGCCAGCCTAGCGCAACGCAGGCACTCTTGCACCGTGGTGCAAGGGTGCCTGCGTTGCATTCAGGATTGTTTTGTGCAGGGAGGAACACCTTCCTGCACAAAAACAATCATGAGAGGGTTTTTCTGCAGCATACATAGAAACAGGAAAAAACGAGGAGAAATAAAGAAATTCCTCCTTGTTGCGCTTCTCTTGGAGAGGTGTATCTTTTGACACATTCCCAGGTTTACCAGGTTTTGTGAATCTGGAAATTCATCAAGAACCATGGGAGTTGCATGGGAGAACCCAATCAATGCCCATGGAATGCTCCCATGCACAGAATAAGTCCACCCAGCAATTTGCACTGCCTTGCCTTACTCCATATTTTTGAAGCCATTCAAAGCCACACAAAGTGGCTTTGCATGGCTTCGAAAATATTACTTAATAACGTGTGCCACACATGTATCACGTTGCATGGTGCAAGCATGGCGCAAAACACTCATAGTTATGCCCCTAGGTTTGTTCTGTGTGAGGAACGGTGGGAACCAGCTTAACAGCTTTTCTGTATGCATTTAGGACAAAGAGCCTGATTTTTATCTTCATGGATGCATCCAGACCATAGAAAATCAGTGCTCCATCTGTCCAGCGTTTAAACTATTTGCCTACTAGATATATATGTTGGCAATTTGATGAACGAAGCTCCATCAAAGCCCCACCATCTCTGTTGTGTGCTAAGTCCTCTGTAGAGGAAGTAATAGCGAAAAAGCAACTGGCTGAGACGTTTCAGCCACAATTTCAGCCATAACTCAGTCTGCCTGATTTATATGTTGCTTACCATCGGTGTGACCATGGTGGCTAAATCTCTACACATGACCTCGCGGATTCAAACCCATAAAATGTCTACACTCACATAACCTACTCTTCCAACTGGACTATTCACCATGAACCTCATGTTGCAAGGTGTTGTTTACCTGTTGCTCGATAAGAATAATGACTCTCCATGTCCCCATGTAATAGGAGATATGTATTATTGGATGGTAGGCCATTAGTTGTGTGGCCTACATAGGTAATGGATCCACACTTGACCACCACTGGGAGCCAATCACCTCATTGTAGCACTCAACTCTCATAGGGTAGTGCTGCAGAGCAGTCCAAGGCTTACTCAAGGGAGGTGGTGTGGGCTAGTAATCACCATTCAGGAGAACACAAAAATAACATTAAAAAAAATTATTGTCCAGTCTGTGCTTTTTCTTTACATAAAGTAAAATTTATTTCTTTACAAAACACTACCCAATACTATGCGACAGTTTACAAATATACACAAGTTGATGGAATTACTTTTGGATGACATTGCGTCATCATTCTTGTCTCACCCAAGGGGAAATATAATCCAACAACCCTCATGGCAAAAATTTACTTGCATCCCAAGGCAATATTTGACAGGAACTTGGAGTGAGAGCACCTAATGCTTGCAATACAGTACTTTTACTTTGATCAACGGTGGCTGTCATTCCCATTGCTCAAATAGGACAAGCACATGTATAAGTACATGGAAATGATTTGTGCACTTATGATTACACTCAGATTAACTTTCACAAGTCATACCATTGATCCTAATACTGGAACCACTCATTTTCACGCTACATTTAGTATAACATGCTACCATTTCAATCAGTGCTGTAAACACTTGCAATTATAGCCATTCACCGAGTGGGTGTCAACCATTACAACAAGCCTGTTGTTATCGCCATTGAAGCCAGAGGGACTGTAGCTAAGATGATCTTTGCCCCTAGGGTGCAGTTTCAACAGTCTAAAACGAAAGTTCCAGCTGGGATGTGATCAAAACACATTGGGACCCTTGGGGGTTATCATGTTCCAGTCCTACCCAACCTTTGGTATCTGCCCGCTCCCGCAGTCAAATGCATAAACCTGAGGCTGGGCGTGCTGCTTCAGTGGAGTACACCAGCAATCCCCTCTCCTCCTGTTCACCATCAGGGCCCCGGGATGGGGACGGGGGCCACCATCGATGTCTTCATGAGGAGCGCGATGGCGCTCTTCTATGTGGGGCTCTGGGATGGGGTATGGGACCCCTCCAGCAGTCTTCATGGGTGGCAAGACAGCCCCCCTGGCGTCATCTTTGGTGTGGGGCCCCAGGATGGGGTCCAGGGCCCCTCTTGAGAATCTGTGAGGGGAGCGAAACAGCACTCCTCTGCTTTGTCTTTGGCCACTGGCCCATCCCACAGCCAGCTGCCATCTTCATGGGAGACGCAATGGCGTACCCTGGCTTCACCTCATGGCGGCTCCCCAGGATGGGGTCTGGGGCCCCTCTCGCATTTTTACAGGGGGCGCTGTTCTCTGTGGGGCCACATGATGGGTTCTGGGGCCTCTTCCAGTACCTTTACAGAGGGCATGACGTCACCCCTGGCTTTAATTCGGCCCTGCAGGCCTACACATATCTTCACGGGGAGCACAACAGTGCTCCCTGGGTTTGCTTCTTTGAGGGGCCTCGGTATGGGGTTGGGATAGGGTCTAGGGTCCCTCTGCTGATCTTTGTGGTGGGTGCGATGGTAGCCAGCTTTACTTCTTTTGGGTCCATTCTCGGGGCCTTAGTCCGCCCCAGGGACACAGACTAGAACAGCAGTGGAGCCCCACATGCTTCACCACACGCTAAGAAAAGGTCAAAGGTTGGAGACCTTCTTCTCCTGATATCTCCGGCTCCCAAGAGATGTTTTTGACAATCCTGGTGTCATTTCACTCCTGGTGGTGGGCCCTTCCCACCAGGAGCACTTTCATTTGGCCTCCTGGCCTAGAAGGTTCATAAATTGGTAGGGAGCCAGTCCCACTGACTTCCAATGCCAGCCTTTTCACTGGGTGCCTTTCTTTTCAACTGGGCTACGCACTCTCCTTGCACCAGACCAGTCTTTCCCCAACTGGTCCTCAGGAGGGGTAAGGGGGCCAGCTTATCTGGCCCTGGCATGCTCCTTGCTGGGTCTGAAGTCATTCATGGGCAGTCAGGGGGTTCTTCTTTCCAGTTGACCATGACACCCGTCTTCAGTCTCGTGTCCAGCAGGGAAGCACAGCCAAGAGATCAAGCCCTCCCCTGCGCAAGACCTTTTAAGTGGGGGTGGAAATGACCAGCAGGCCTGCACCTCTGGCCTATCCAGAGGTGCCCTATCACTTCCTTGCCCCTGTCCCCTACGTCCTGCACAGTCTTCTGAGATAGCTCAAAATGGCATCGTACAGGAGTAAGATCCCCCATTTGCTCTGAAAGACTCAGCCCTTCCTCTCTGACATTCCTTCCATGGCCTCTCCGCAAAGTTCCTGGCAGAGAATGACAGCTGGCTGAGTAATGCAAGGCCCTGCTCAGGCAGCCGGATAAAGCAATAATGTGCCCTTATCTGAAGCTGAGTCAGAGAAGGATGACATTCCTGGACGACCCATAAGTGGTACAACTATGCTTTTGTAACCTACAGCATTATTCTTTTCATACAGGTTACAGTGTACATTGGTGTGACTCTGGTCTCTGTTGACCCTAGGGATCTGGAGTTGCATCCTAGGCAATCTTTTCCCATTGACATTCAATGGAGTATCTCTACTGTGAAAAGACAGTAAGTCTACTGACATTGACATTTAATGGAGTGTCCCTACAGTGAAAAGACAGTAAGCACGCTGACTATCCCTCACATGTGTACACCCATCTCATGAGGCCTACTCCAGGTCACCACCCACTCTGCAAAGAGCAAAAATCAGGTGATCCAAAAGCGAAAAAACAGTGCATGACCAGATAGTTAGAGCTGTCCTCTGACATGTATTTAAAATTGTATTGGTTTTTCTCGTTTACATTTAATTTATCCATTCGGATTTGCACAGTCTGTTAACTTTTCAGAAGTTTGCACTTAACAAAATTATTATTACTAAGTAAATGTAATGTGTATTGCATATTTATTTGTGTCCTGTACCCTTCTATTAAATAATTTATTTATACATTCTTATACAGATGTTCATCATAGACACGTTTGTTAATGTCAGTTGTAAATGTGGTGTAAGCCTCTGACATCATGACGTAAGTGCACACCAAATATCCAATGTAGGTTTGACCTTTAAATGAACATCAAATTACAAATCTAAATTAAACAAAACCTATATGTGAATGTCATAGTGATCCAATATTGCAGTTGTTATTCCACGTTTCAAATTTCACAGATTCTATCATCATATCTTATAGGTCAGTTTCCTATTTATAATAATAACAAAACCCGTTTGCCTCTACCTTCATTGAAGGCTCACCCTCAACAATTTTGGCCTTAACCCCTCCTGTTATCTGAACACTTTCATGTTTGTTATTAGAACTCTTGGGTCTTTGCCAATGCTTACCATTGCAAAAATTATTTAGATCACTCCCTTGGCTCACACCTACTTGCTACATTTTATGTACTGATAATTTACAAGTGAAGTGGTACGCAATGTACCCTGGACCTGGACATGAAATGCTACTAGTCGGCCTGCAGCACTTGTTGTGCCAACCCCTTAAGCAGCCCTTTTAAATATTTGCCTGGTCTGTCATCACAGCCTTTGTGCAGTTTAAACATGCAAAATCCCCTTGGCAGAATAAAAATTATGCCAAACCTATCCATTTGGTAACTTTTGTAGTGAACCCTGTCAAGTGCTTGTTGCCTGAGCAGGTTGCATATCACATCATGCACTAACTCAAGTCTTATAACCTTAATTGAATCTAAACATTAGGGGGTTATTACAACTTTGGAGGAGGTGTTAATCCGTCCCAAATGTGACGGATATACCACCAGCCATATTCCGAGTTACATAGGATATAATGGACTCGTAATACGGCTGGTGGTATATCCGTCACTTTACCGTCACTTTTGGGATGGATTAACACCTCCTCCAAAGTTGTAATAACCCCCTAGATGTCTTATGTAAAAACATGTTTGCATGAGATTTCAATGTTGTTGAAGGGCTATATGACACATTTCTTGTTAATAACTCACAAAATACTATATTTACAATTTGTTCCTTTATTACAAACAAATGAATGTGTATCTTGTACAGGTGTTCAAGGAAAAAACGTGGTGAAAATATGTTTTTTAATAGCAAATGAGATACCTACCTAAAAAATCATTTTTAAACAAAACCAAAACAGAGATATATAAAACCACAGTTGTACAAGGTAGCATCACCACAGCTAAATATCTTGCTTTCTAGGTCTATGATATATATTAATAAAACCTCCTCCTAAAGGGGTTTGTTTCACTCCTCAAGCAGGTGGAAGACATGCAGTACAAATAATTATTGGGCAATGGAGTGGGTCATTTTTTACAGAGTTTGTAAGGAGTAGTGACGGTTTGAGAGGGAGGATAAGAGTAGAGAGGGTGGGTGTAGTGGGTGTTTGGAAGGCAGAGGGTGGTGGAATGTTTGTTGTGGTTGCTGTAATGTGTGTGTGTTGTGTGGTTGAGTGTGTATCTGATGTGCTAGGATCATGTGTGGTTGTAGATTTTGATGTGTGTTTAGGTGTCTGCTGCACTGTGGGTGAGGGTTTGGATTTTGGTGAAAGTGTTCCTTTTGTTGATGTAGTGGCTTTGAGTGTGGGTTTTCTTGGAGTAGTTTGTTTGGATGACGGTGTATGTTTTTCTGAGGGTGTGTGTTTTTATAAGGGTATGTGTTTCGCTGAGGGTGTGTGTTTTGCTGAAGGTGAAGTTGAGGTTGTGTTTGTGGTTAAGCGTGGGCTAGTGGTTGAGGTTGTGGTAGTGATTGAGGGTGTGGTAGTTGCTGATGTTGTAGATGTCAGTCTTATTTTAATGACGATTGGTGGATACATTGAGGTATGTGGATATGTCTGTGGTGGTGGAGGGTGTGCTACTAATTTGCATTTGTGTTTGTGTGTATGTTTGGTTTACAGTTAGAGTATCTACATGTGTGTCTGTGTGTTTTTGTGGGTGTGTGTGTATGTAGCTGGGGCTTAGTGTTGGGGTTGTTGGGACAGATGTGTCTTGTAGGGGTATGGTAGAGGGAAGATGGGTTTGGGTAAAGTTAGAATCCAGAGATGGAGGGGCAGGTGGTGGTGGGTGGGAGGCTGAGATGTCTGAGGTGGATCAGTTACGGGCCATGCCTTTATATTTAGCACATAGTTCACAGTATATGTCATCCTGGAAGGCTAATAATTGTGTCAATTGGTGATTGACATCCTGAATGTCACACAACAGCTCAGTTTGAACTACAGAGAGGCTTCTCAACAATTCCAGAGCCTTCTCAGGCCTCACTGCTGGGCTGATAGGGGCAGGATCTCAGGCGATTGGAGACAAACATTTAGGGGGATAGGAGGGAGAGTGCTAATCTTGCTGCTGGCAGTGGTTGCTGATGATAGTCCATGAGATGGTTCACCACCACTTGGAGTTGGTCTGGCATAGAGGTATCTGAATCATATGACACAGTTGTCTCTTCTCCAGCCCCCTCACCTTTCATGCTCCTGGGTCCCTCGCTTTTGGTTGCACTACATTCCGACTCCCAGCAGAAGTCTGGTTCCCCACCTTCTTCGGTAATTCAGAAGAATGCTTATAAGAGAAAGAAACATATGAATTTAGAGATGCATACTTATCTAGGATAAAGTATTTATCAAGCACATCTTTTAACTATAAATAACATACCAGTTGTATCTTAAAGAAAACATCATTCATTATACTTAAAAAGTTAGTTTGTTTACATTATTAATGCCTGATTAGGTCACTTATGTGCCTGATAAGGTATATGTCCTACAACAAATATGATATGGTATAAGCCACTAGTAATAAAGTTGATAGAATGCCTAAAGCATTTTTGATGTAATAAGGCATCCACCATTACCGGCATCATTACTTATATCAGTGTTTGTAGCCACATTTAAACCATAGGATTGATTTTACTTAACTATGAACACATCATTAATTATTGTTTCCTTGATATGCTGTATATGCTGACAACACATATGCTAAGTACATAAACACCGAAGATCACTTAGCACTTGTCATACATTTATAAAAATACCACTTATGTTGTCAACTTCCCATACTTGTATTGCTGTTATGTATAGATACCTTGTATCACTCCACCTATCGTACTATGCCATACACATACTTCTTACATCATAATGCTGTACAGTTCTTGGTATGGAAGGGCTATGATGATGGTATCAACATTTTATTGATTCCGATTACTAAGTAACACATTTTAAGTACCAACTGTGCTCCAAATGTAATAAACATGTGCTACATAACATATACATCATCTGCAGCAGTACAGATACAAATATCTGGCTGAATATGTATTTTAGCTTTGTATAAGTATGTACTCGTGATATTGAAAGTATATTTATAGAAAGCATTGAAAATAGTGGTAAGTACTTAATGGGAGTATGTTATAGTGTCTTTATGGGTCTCACTTTTCTTTAACTTGGGTCGCTTGTTGTTTCTCAGCCTATTAACATCTGACACACCAATAAAATGTATGCTAAGCCTCCCTTCAGGAATATTCCAATACATTAGCGTTTGACTTTGCCCACTTCGAAGGCTCATGCTTCCAGCTTTCAAAAACCTTTTACTCAAGCTATAATGATTCCGTACACATTACAACCACTAACCAGCGCTAAAGAGTTTGAGCACTTTCCTAAAAACCTCATAAACATTTATTAGACATAATTGGTAAATTTTATTTAGCTTATACATTCCCAGTAAAGTCAACCTACAAGTATCAAGACTCTCTTAAACTACTAGTGGTTCTTCAGCACTTATAAGGTCACACACTTAAGTAGAATGTTCAAATATATTTCAAGGCCTACATTATCAGAGTGTGTGGAGTTTTATTTTATAACTAATCTACTTGGTAAAAGTAACCATTATTCAAGCGTAATCCTCCCTTTTAATACATATAAATAAACTGTAAGGTAGTAACTAAACAGCCCATAGTCCATGATGCAGCATCATTACAATGTTGGACATATAACATTTACTCTAATGGGTGTTAACTGAAATATCTGCAAATGTGTCTTTTAGAAAAACTACAATACTTGTTTGTGACCATTTTGTGACTGCAGTCTGTGTCCTCTGTATGTTGAATGTGATTAGTTTGGCAGGTGTTCTAGTTTTAGAAACTCCATACAGGTAGATAATGTGGCATAGTTGTAGACAGAGTTGCCCATGCTGGCTTAATGGGTGTATTGGAGATGTTTCCTGCCCAGATTACCATTAAAGGTGTTGCTTCCAGCACACTCCCAAAGGGACTTGGCACCTTTCTTTAGTGACACTACAATTCCTATAGGGTACCAGGTACAACAATGAGTTAGCTAAAACCCTGTAGATCTGTGATACATAATGAACACATTTCTATATTTGCACGGAACTTTTTGTAGAGATTAACTAAAAAACCTCCCGAAACTTACACACCTTTTGTTGTTTTCAATCACCTTTGCATACATCTATCTGATGACTTCATCACAGAACCACTCCTTCATGCACAATTATTCAAAAGTTTGCTAAACTGTATGTAGTTATATGCTAGGAGCAGATATATCTTCTCCTTTCACGTATACATAGGCTTACACACCTTGTTCACATGTACAGATTGGTTAGCTTCATATTGCAAAACACTATCACTTCAGTCTTGCACAGCCCTGAGACCTCATCGCCCTTCTCAGCATCCTTGGGCCACTGTGGTTCCTGTATCCCATGATTTATTCTTTAAGGTATGCTCTTTTTCCTAGAACACACGTTAACACAACTACAAAAACAACAAAAAGCATGCGCAAAGCCAATTAATTTTCTTTATACCTGAAAATCAAAGTCACACCGATTGGCTTTGTCAATGCTTGTTAACAGTGTAGGAAAGTACCATCTTGCCTGGCATGTTATCCCCATATTTCACTGTATATATGTTGTTTTAGTCTATGTGTCACTGGGACCCTGCCAGGCAGGGCCCCAGTGCTCATAAGTATGTGCCCTGTATGTGTTCCCTGTGTGATGCCTAACTGTCTCTCTGAGGCTCTGCTAACCAGAACCTCAGTGGTTATGCTCTCTCTGCTTTTCAAATTTGTCACTAACAGGCTAGTGACTTAATTTACCAATTCACATTGGCATACTGGTACACCCATATAATTCCCTAGTATATGGTACTGAGGTACTCAGGGTATTGGGGTTCCAGGAGATCCCTATGGGCTGCAGCATTTCTTTTGCCAGTCATAGGGAGCTCTGACAATTCTTACACAGGCCTGCCAGTGCAGCCTGAGTGAAATAATGTCCACGTTATTTCACAGGCATTTACCACTGCACTTAAGTAACTTATCAGTCACCTATATGTCTAACCTTCACCTGCTGAAGGTTGGGTGCAAAGTTACTTAGTGTGTGGGCACCCTGGCACTATTCAAGGTGCCCCCACATCGTTCAGGGCAAATTCCCCGGACTTTGTGAGTGCGGGGACACCATTACACGTGTGCACTGTACATAGGTCACTACCTATGTACAGCGTCACAATGGTAACTCTGAACATATCCATGTAACATGTCTAAGATCATGGAATTGTCACCCCAATGCAATTCTGGCATTGGGGGGACAATTCCATGATCCCCCGGGTCTCTAGCACAGAACCCGGGTACTGCCAAACTGCCTTTCTGGGGTCTCCAATACAGCTGCTGCTGCTGCCAACCCCTCAGACAGGTTTCTGCCCTCCTGGGGTCCAGGCAGCCCTGGCCCAGGAAGGCAGAACAAAGGACTTCCTCTGAGAGAGGGTGTATCACCCTCTCCCTTTGGAAATAGGTGTGAAGGCTGGGGAGGAGTAGCATCCCCCAGCCTCTGGGAATGCTTTGATGGGCACAGATGGGCCCATCTCTGCATAAGTCAGTCTACACCGGTTCAGGAATCCCCCAGCCCTGCTCTGGTGCGAAACTGGACAAAGGAAAGGGGAGTGACCACTCCCCTGACCTGCACCTCCCAGGGGAGCTGCCCAGAGCTCCTCCAGTGTGTCCCAGACCGCTGTCATCTTGGAAACAGAGGTGTTTGTGGCACACTGAACTGCTCTGAGTGGCCAGTGCCAGCAGGTAACATCAGAGGCTCCTTCTGTAGGCTCTTACCTCTCTTGGTAGCCAATCCTCCTTCCTAGGTAGCCAAACCTCCTTTTCTGGCTATTTAGGGTCTCTGCTTTGGGGATCTCACCAGATAACGAATGCAAGAGCTCATCAGAGTTCCTCTGCATCTCCCTCTTCATCTTCTGCCAAAGGATCGATTGCTGACTGCTCAGGACGCCTGCAAAACTGCAACAAAGTAGCAAGACAACTACTAGCAACCTTGTATCGCTTCATCCTGCCGGCTTTCTCGACTGTTTCCAGGTGGTGCATGCTCTGGGGGTAGCCTGCCTCCTCTCTGCACCAGGAGCTCTGAAGAAATCTTACGTGGGTCGACGGAATTTTCCCCCTTCAACCGCAGGCAACAAAAGACTGCATCACCGGTCCTCTGGGTCCCCTCTAAGCATAATGAGCGTGGTCCCTGGAACTCAGAAACTCTGTCCAAGTGACTCCCACAGTCCAGTGACTCTTCAGTCCAAGTTTGGTGGAGGTAAGTCCTTGCCTCCCCATGCTAGACTGCATTGCTGGGTACCATGTGATATGCAGCTGCTCCGGCTCCTGTGCATTCTTCCAGGATTTCCTTCATGCACAGCCAAGCCTGGGTCCCCGACACTCTAGCCTGCTGTGCACAACCTTCTGAGTTGTCCTCCGGCGTCGTGGGTCTCCCTTTTGTGACTTCGCGTGGACTCTGGTTCACTCTTCTTCCAAGTGCCTGTTTAGGTACTTCTGCTGGTGCTGCCCGCTTCTGTGAGGAATCCCTGACTTGCTGGACGCCCCCTCTGTCTCCTCATCCAAGTGGTGACATCCTGGGCCTTTCTTGGCCACAGCAGCATCCAAAAACCCTAACCATGACCCTTGCAGCTAGCAAGGCTTGTTTGCAGTCTTTCTGCGTGGGAACACCTCTGCAAGCTTCTTCACGACGTGGGACATTCATCCTCCAAAGGGGAAGTTCCTAGTCCTCTTCGTTCTTGCAGAACACCAAGCATCTTCCAACAGGTAGCAGCTTCCTTGCACCCTCAGCTGGCATTTCTTGGGCTTCTGCCCACTCTCGGAACTGTCGTGACTCTTGGACTTGGTCCCCTTGTCTTACAGGTACTCAGGTCCGGAAATCCACTGTTGTTGCATTGCTGGTGTTTGTTCTCCTTGCAGAATCCCCCTACCACGACTTCTGTGCTGTCTGGGGTAGTAGGTGCACTTTACACCTACCTTTCAGGGTCTTGGGGTTGGCTATTTTTCTAACCCTCACTGTTTTCTTACAGTCCCAGCAACCCTCCAAAAGCTCACATAGGTTTGGGGTCCATTCGTGGTTCCCATTCCAATTTTGGAGTATATGGTTTGTGTTGCCCCTATACCTAGGTGCTCCTATTGCAATCTACTGTAACTTTACATTGCTTGCATTACTTCCTTTTGCTATTATCTGCATAATTTTGGTTTGTGTGCATATATCTTGTGTATATATCTGATCCTCATACTGAGGGTACTCACTGAGATACTTTTGTCATATTGTCATAAAAATAAAGTACCTTTATTTTTAGTACTTCTGTGTATTATGTTTTCTTATGATATTGTGCATATGACACCAGTGGTATAGTAGGAGCCTTACATGTCTCCTAGTTCAGCCTAAGCTGCTTTGCCACAGCTACCTTATATCAGCCCAAGCTGCTAGAAACACCTCTTCTACACTAATAAGGGATAACGGGACCTGGCACAAGGTGTAAGTACCTCTGGTACCCACTCCAAGCCAGGCCAGCCTCCTACAAACAGCTGCTGCGTGGATGTACTACTCACATCTTACCTGAATTAAAATGCTGCAAGAATTTCCTTTTTAAATGTTGGTGTAGTAGTGGTGTAGTACCAACAGGCAAAAATGTTTGTATTGTCTTTTTCAAAATAGGG
This sequence comes from Pleurodeles waltl, assembly GCF_031143425.1. Taxonomy (NCBI): domain Eukaryota; kingdom Metazoa; phylum Chordata; class Amphibia; order Caudata; family Salamandridae; genus Pleurodeles; species Pleurodeles waltl. The sequence continues at coordinate 868,065,093 of NC_090444.1, read as the reverse complement.
CTATTGGCACAGATTTATCACATATGCTTACTTTGGCAAATTAATGCTTTCATTTGGCTGCATGCTAGTGAATTATTCTTCATTTTGCAAATACTTAATTCAATATCTCACAATGGCAAGTGGAAAATTGTGTACCCCGGCCAGGACTAGGAAACCAAAAGCATCATTGGTTCTCTCTCTCTCTCTCTCTCTCTCGTCTATCTATCCATTTTCCCTCTTTGATCGCACACTCTCTCTCTCCATCCCTCTCTCTCCATCTCTCCTGAAGGCCCCCTGCACCTGCTACAATTCCTCTGGGAGATCGGGGAAGGGACAGAGACACCAGCGGTGGCCTACGCCTACAAAAGTGGCCTCCAATGACTTTAGCTCACCAGGAAAATGCCTGATAGATTAAAAGGCCTGTCCTGCCCTGTGTTTACCACAGGCAATGTATTGGTACTATACCTCAGATGAACATTCAAGAAGTATAGTGCACCGCCTCACCTTTAATTGGCCTCACAACACAAAATATTCTTGTTTCTGATCAATGGCTATCCTCAATGACTCCCTAGCCACTCTAGTCTCTGTGTGATTTAGCTGTGCTGTGGTCTCTCCTTAACTCTCATTCCCTCAGTATTGCCTCCTGGCAGGAATCTGACTTATGCCAAGATTTAAGCACCTTCACAAAATGGAACACTGTGTAAAAATTGTAGTATTGCATTACACAAAGGCCAGAAATAGCACAGCAGCTGATCCAGGGGCGGCCCCTGCACAATGGGGGAGGAACATCGCCCAGCTGCTGAAAGCAGAAAAATAAAGGGATAATAAAAGTATTTTATTATTCCATTATTTTCCTGCTTTCATAGGGTGGAGTGGGGCCCCTGGTTCAGAAATCACCAGTGTAACTGCTCTTTTAAATTAATTGCACATGAGGCAAGAAGTACTGTCAGTTTATGACTTTGACTTTGATGATCTATTTGCCGGCAGTGAACAAAGTATAAAGGAGAAGGTTGCTTGTATTCTTTGAGAATATGAGGATTATTAACTATTCACCGTTATGCACAATGCAACAAGACTAACTTCCTGGTTGGACGGTTTTGGGTTGTTTCTTCAAAATAAGAATAGAAGGAACCAAATATTTTACATTAGTAGAATGAATCCTCTTTCAGAACTTTCCGTATTTTTCATAAAGCTTGCCTTGAGTCCAAGGTGTTATTAAGCTAGCACTATTGAATATGCAGCTGGGTCGTTCCAGCAGCACAATGAAACTAGCTAGATGGAGCCTTCTAGCTGCTAACCTTTTGCCACGCCTAAACCTTCCTTTTTTATACATAGAAGTCACACATAGGGTAGGCCCTAAACAACCATTAGGGCAGGGTACAGTTTCTTTAAAACATTGAGCAAGTACTTTTAACTTTAACATGTCCTGGTAGTGAAAAATTCTTACATTCATTTTTCACTCCTGGATTACCTTATTATATTTAATAAGTGATAACTTTCAATTGGGAGCAGGTAGGGAAGCTAAGTTTGATCTCTAAATGATTTTAATTTAAAACCATTTTTAATGGTAATGTTGGACCCTTGGAAGTGGGCCGTAAGGTGCTCTGCCAGCCCAACTGTGGCCCTAGCAGAATTGATGCAGCGCAATGCATCGCCTCGTGGCTGAGCATTGGATCTGCTACTGTACAACATATTCCTGATGCAGGACCTTGCATCTGCTCGTAACCCCAACTGCTTGAAACATCCCTAACGCAGGACTTTACATTGCAGTCCCACAGCTTCTCAGAACCATCACTGCATGACACATCCTTGATGCAGAACCTCTCAATGCTTTGCTACCAGGATTTGAGGGAATTTTTTCAGCGGGCCTAACTTGTTCCCTGTATCCGGCCCGTGATCCATCTCGGTCAGCCTAAACTTGTGATTTTGTCCTGATTCGGCACGATGAAATAAACACATCTGGTGTTTTCTGTTTTTAAGCACTATTTTTACCTAACACTTTACAATTGCATACCTATGGTGCTTTGGGCTACATTTCTGGGGATTTTGTATCAAATAATGTATCAAATTTTACTCTATTTTTCTAAATTGGTGTGGAAGGTTTCATGTGTTCTCCCTTTTATATAGTTAGAAGTGCTGCATAAATACTTTACACATTGCCCAAGTTAAGCCTGACTGCTTTGTGCCAAGCTACTAGAGGGTTAATCACAGGTTAATTTGGGGTTTGCTTGTGTTTCACCCTGACAAGACTTGTGGTTGCTGCTTGAATAGGGTTCCCCACCCTTAACACATAACCCAATTTCCTACAATATTTAAGATTAAAATGTTGTCATATTAAAGTACTTCTGACCCACACTTGAGACTAGTGTGATGGGAGTGTGGGTCCCACAGTGTTGCTCCTTATTATCCTTATTTGTCATGGCCTGCACAGTGGGCCTCCTCCTTACCAACCATTGCTTCTCAGTGCTACACCCTACTGCAGATATCCAGAGAATCTTACTCTAGATAGATCATGGCTCCAGGGTGCAGCTTCTTGTTAATTATACCAACACAACTATAAGTGGCTTAAGAATGTAATAGACATTTTAGTGACGTGTCATTTGACCCTCTTTTGAGGGCATCAAAAGCAACATATCACCATATGGGGCTGGATCCAAAGGTTTTCTTGGAGCATTAACAACACAGCTCTTGGAAAAAAACATCTTTTGTCCTGGGATGTCATATTCCAACCTATAAAATTGGAGCTTACATTCCTGTCCTGCAGGTATGTAGCAGCAAAAAACTGTTTATCAATATGTACATTGCCTATCACAATATGATCAACATAAAATATCATCATTATAATTAAATGAATTAAATAACTGTGGTCTGAAGTGGGCTATGGAAATTAGAAAATAAATTGCTCTAATCAAGGAGTCCTTTAATAATGATAATAAAATATATCCATCACTCATCTATCTATGGTAGAAATGACAAAAATAGACTTAAATGCCTCAATTACCTATTATTTTAACTGCATTACTCTGAGTCCTCACCCGTCTTTTCATTACTTACTTGAGGCAGTTCTACCTCAACTGACAACCAATCCAATCCAATAAAATAAAAAGCCTCCTCACTCATCCTGTTTTTTCAAAAGCAATCTGCATGCTTCTGATTATTTTGCCTTGGGGATGAGGAGGTAGGGAGTAACATAAGTAATGAAAGCTAGTGTAAGGGCTCAGATTAATGCAATTACGAGTAAGTAATTGAGGCATTACCTAATTCTACCCCTCACTTTCCTTACTTGCTTACTTTGGTGAGACGTACAAAGCTAAATATACACCAAGACAACTCAGCCATGTCTGCTCCAAAAGAACAAAGAATTTCAATTTCAAGAACACTCAAAGCTATGGTGAAGAATTGCATTTATTCACAAGTATTGGCTTCTGTGAAGTAATAGATGCAAATCTTCATAGTAGCTTTTGAGTGTTCCTGAAATTAACATTCTTTATTTTTTAAAACATACGTGGTTGAGTTGTCGTGGTGTATATTTAGCTTAATGCCTCTAAAGATAGAAGTAGATCCTAAGAAGGAAACTGACAAATGGGAGCTGGATGGATATTAGACAACCACTTCATGAATCTAGAAACCAATCCCTCAGGATCAAGAAGATCGCACATGATACTCTAAAATCTCTGTTAGAAGCTCATTGAATCGTTAAGGTCAACATTCTTAAACCCAAAGAAGCTCTATCTTGTAGAAATGGCATGACCTGAAACAAATGCAAAAAGAACAAATGATGGACGAAATGCTGAAGAAATCAAACATTCACCTCCAGCCACAGATCTGGGTTAAATCATTTGTGTTTTTTGCTGTCCATGCCTTTCCAGTTTGGACCTAACCATATGCAAATCAGTCTTGACCCTGTACCCTATGGAGACAGACCAGCCTGACCATGCCAGGCCAGGTGTTTCCTGGACCGGTAACAAGCATCCTAGTACCAGTTTTGGAATATCACCCCTCATCCGCCAGGTGAGCTCGAATCTGGTGGCATAGCGGGCACGTGATCCTTGTCTGGGTATACCCTTCCCACTTAGGGCAACAAATCAAAAAAGAAAAAAAGAAAAGGTGATGGAAAGAATGCTCAACAAGTCAAACATTCACCCCAGTCACATGTCTGGGTTAAATCCATTGTTTTTTTGCGGGCTAAGCCATTCCCGTTTGGACGCAACCATTTACAAATCAGCCTTGAACCTGTACCCCATGGGAACAGTTCCAGTGGAACTGCTAGGCCAGGTGTTCATGGACCAGAAATAAGCATACCGGTATTGGTTTCAGAGTATCGCCCCTCATCAGACAGGTTAGCCTGAATCCGGTGGCATAGCAAGCATGTGACCCACATCTGGTAATACCCTGCCCATTTAGGGTGACAAATGCAAAAAGAACAGATGATGGACGAAATGCTGAACAAATCAAACATTCACCCCCAGTCACAGATCTGGGTTCAATTCATCATTTTATTGCAGGCCATGCTGTTCCAGTTTGGACCCAACCATTTGCAAAACAGTCTAGACACTGCTCCTCATGGAAACAGTCCAGCCCGAACTGTCAGGCCAGGTGTTCACCCATCATCAGACAAGTTAGCGTGAATCTGGCGGCATAGTGAGCAAGGGACACATGTCTGGGTATATCCTACCCACTTAGGGGCACAAAATAGTCAATAAATAAGACACACAACTGAAGAAGGAGATCCACACCAATTTATAACAAGCATTTGCAATGCAATAGGTCTCGCATTTGCTCGAGTTAGAGCTATTAGCGTTGTAAACCCCTAACCGGACTTTTCTTGCCTCTTAAATTGAAAATGAAAAGTAACACAGTTTCACATAAGCAAAATGAATCACAGCGCCACGGTCGCCATGAGCATCAGCGTGAAAAGACACACAAAAGGAAGAAGTTTGCTTGTAGTCAAACTTATCGGCAAAAGTGCAATTAGCCACGTAACAGGGGCGCTAACCAAGATGGTAACAAAACCTCCCCAAGGAGGGACAAACGTAAACCATTGACCAATGTCATCAAAAGATTTTTGAAGGGCAAGCCTATGAACGAGTGATAGTGATGGATGTGAGGTGGGAGTTGTTAAAAGCCCAGATACATACCAACACGTCAGAAAAGCAGCTATGCGCGACCTAAAGAGAGACAAAGCAAACCAACAAAAATACTGTGTGTGTTCCTAAAGTAAAGATGCCACCAAATTAGCAAATTTTTGTTGAAAAGCCAAAACAAGTTCTTATGGCGCATCAGGGAATATCTGGTACTTTCAGGTCTTATCCCGTGACCCACGTATGAAACATCTAGGCCTTGTGGATGTAAACAAGAGGATCGTAAGAAACCCAGATAACCCGGTGATGAGGCTTATTTGAAATAACCTAGCACATGACCCCGGCTCTTCAGTTAACAATTCACACTGCTAATACAGCCCTAGGAGACCTGCTAGGCAATCATCTGGATCCCAAAAGCTGCCCTTTGTTAGCATGTGTAAATAAAATGACATTTTAAACACAACATTTAAAACACGCACTTACTTTGCACTCCCCATTATCACTATAAAACAAATATTTTTTCAAACGCTTCGGGAAGTGGTTGTACCACTTTGGAAACTTATTTGGTTATTTTTCTAAAGAGCACACAGGCTTGACAAAGATAAACATGCACACACTCTACATTAGCAATAGAAATAAATATTTTTTTAAACGCTTCGGGAAGCTTGTGTGCTTTAGAAAACGAACTAAATAAGTTTCCAAATCGCATACACACGCATCAGGAAGCATTTGAAAAAACATTTGTTTTCTACTGATAATGTAGTGTGGGCACATTTAAATGTCTTTTTACATGTTTTTAAAAAAAGCAATGTGCTTGATATTTTGTTTTATGTGTTTGTCATCCATTTTCACAAGGCAATTTACTGAAGCCTCTATTGTGCTGGGAGGGGTATCTGACCATGACGCTATAGAAGTGAACCTCGATCTACAACTGCTAGTACCACTTCGGGGCCCTGGCGCCTGAATGCATCTTGGTCTAAAGAACCCAAGGATCACCAATGGCTGTGCGCCCACGTACATCAATTCTTAAATGCTAATGATGGTTCAGTATCCTCAAGACTAATGCTCCTGGAAACCGGGGAGGCCTTTGTCAGAGGGGAATTGATGAGGGTCTCAACTATAGAAAAAAAAATGAACTGCATCACAGTCAAAAACGCGAGTGGAACTCCATATCCACAACCTCATATTGATGAAAACAACATCTCTGCACCAAAACTTACCTGCAGACAAATGTCACCTAAATCTGATATAAACAAAACAAGCTGAAATCTCTCTCTCACGTCTTTGTCCAAATCACTACGAACGGTAAGGTTTGTTTCCTATTAATAAAGTACAGTGTGTGAGTTTGATATCGCGGTTAAGATAAATACCTACAAAGAAAAGTCAAGCACAGTGCTTTTTTTTCGGAAACAAAAAACAACATTTTAAACATGCACTTACTCTACATTATCAGTAGAAAACAAATCTTTTTTGAAACACTTCGGAAAGCGTGTGTACGCACGTTAGAAACATATTTGGTTATTTTTCTAAAGAGCACACATGCTTGCAAAATATAAACATGCACACAGTCTACATAACCAATAGAAGCAAATCTTTTTTCAAAAGCTTTGGGAAGCCTGTGTGGGCTTTGGAAAACTAAAGAAATAAGTTTCAAAAGCAGGTACACACGCATCAGTAACCGTTTGAAAAAACATTCCTTTTCTACTGATAATGTAGTGTGCGTGCGTTTAAAATACTACCGCAACATCAAACAAACGAGCAACAAAAGATGCACTCTGTAGAGTGCTATAACAAAAAGAAACCTGGCAGAGCACAGCGCCAACAGAAAATACCAATGGCAGGTATGTGCGTGCCATACAATTGATAGCAACATGGTATACCCTTTTGTATAGTTAACAACATGCCTATAAAACCCAGGAGAGCAGAATGAAGATTTATGGGCCCCAATTAAGATAATGTGCGTGCCTTACAATTGATAACAACATGGTATACCCTTTTGTATATTTAACAACATGCCGATAAAACCCAGGCGAGCAGAATGAAGATTTATGGGCCCCAATTAAGATAAGCAATGCCCTGTGTGCCATGTCCATGTCCTGAGTGCTGGCAGGGAGGGGCCCTGGAGAGAGAGCAGGGGAAACTCTCAGGGAAGTGATGCAAGGGCATATGCTGTTTTTATTCAGACAAGAAAAAGCTCGTGCTTTTCAGTGACCTTTATAAAGTATGCATGACAAACCGAATCATGTTTAAACAAAAGAAAAAGAGCCAGGGGAGGACAAGCTGGCTCCCCCTCTGATTTTGGTTTTATGGTTGCAGGGGGAGCTGATGGGAAGGAGGGACTGACCAACCACCCACAGTGTAAGACAAACAGGCAAATACAAAAAAAAAAGTCCCCTACAGAAGAGATAAACAGGACATAGCGTAATTATATAGTAGTTGGTGCTGCTCCCAAAGAGAAAAAGGCAGGCAAAGAGTCAGAATGACCACTATCAAGCACACATTTTTAAAGGACACTGGAACCAACAAATGCAATCACTTGAACCCACAGTATAAGTATACTTAAAAGTATACAACACGTAGAGCGCTAACTCTTGAACTAAAAATAGCAGGTATCTTTATACATGGTTAGGCATCACAGAAAAATCATTCAGTTAAGTACTATTAAATGAATAATTTTTTTCACTTTAAAAAGTGGACACTGCAATTTCTGAGTTCTACACTGTTATCCTATGGGAGGAAAAACAAGTTCTGCAAACAGGTAGAGTACAGCAATTTACAAGACCACAATCCTGGGGTGAAGGTGATTTGTGGGCAAAGTCCATGGAAGCATAAACAGTATACCCCCAGCTGCATGGGGATGGCTGGGTGCAGAGTGCAAAACAGTGTTGAGTGCCTAATGCTTTTCTGTGGAGATCGGTAATTGCAAAAAGCAGCTGCAGGCTAGGACTAGGTGTCCAGTTTGGGTGAGCCACCGAATGGGCTCAGGTCTTTGGATGCTAATGGACATAGGGACACTAGTGGCCCTTGTCTCCCTGGTCCGGGGCATCTGGATGCAGAGGATTCTTGGACCGTCGGAGTGGTGCTGGTCCCAGTGGAGAGGGACCCACAGAACAGGCTGCAGGCGTGGACTGGGTAAGCAGTCTGGATGTACCAACAAATGGACTCAAGTCTCATGATCCTGGGGGATGCAGAGACATCTGTGGTCCTCTCCTTCTAACTCCAGGGCATCCAGGTGCAGAGGTGCAGTGGACCATCGAGGTTGCTATTACCGAAGGTGGCCACGTTTGAGGGAGGGTCTGCACAAAGAAATTGCAGGCATCAGAATAATGGTTAAAGTGCAGAAACCCACAATGGACTTTGTCTCAGAAGAGGCTTGGGACAAGATTGACACCGCTGGCCCACTTCAACATGGGAGGCTGGCAGGATTGGCTTTGAGTCCGTCACGGATCTTCAGTTCTTGCCTTTTGCATCTCTGGAGTGTCTTTCTTCTTCAGGTCAGGAGGGATCTGCTTCTCTGGTGCCAGTGGCTGCCCTGGATACCAGCTTTAGGGATGTTAGGGGTGTGTAAGGAAGTAGCCAATTGGTTATGGACCCTTGGGTTCACTACACACCCTGTATGACCACTTCCATGTAGGAAGTGGATATAACCTTGTCCGATTTCCTAGGTATGACATCTCAAAGATGGTTACCCCTGAAACATTGTGTCCACCTCACAGTAGTCCACCTTAGGGATCTGGCATCAGCGTGAGTTCACCAGTACAAGATGATAGGTACCAAACATCCCTATCTTCAGGGAAGCCATCATGTAGCTGGGGAAATCGTATTGACTAGTGTCCACATGTGCATTTAAAATGGCTTCCCTCGTCACTTACTATATCTGAGAATTGACAAAGACACAGCAGAGGCATATCTGCTCATGCAGATATTCCCTCACATGTAATATAATGCACCCTACCTTAGGGCTGTAAGGCCTGGTAGAGGGGTGACTTACAAGTATTGCATGCAGTGTTAGGGGACATGGCACACAGGCTGTGTGCTATGTCGTGGTTTCACTTTTGTCTGCAACAAGACATGCAGCCTGCAATGGCAGCCTGTCATGTACTTGGTGAGTGGTCCCTTAGGATGGCACAATTTGTGCTGCAGCCCATAGGGACCCTCTTTAGTACCCCAGGTCATAAGTACCAGGGGTAACATTTACCTGGGGCTTACAGAGGGTGCTAATGGGTTTTGCAATTGGAGAAACAACTGTGCAGTTTTGGGAAAGAGATCTGGCACTGGGGACCTCATTAGCTGGATCCCAGGGCACTACCATTCAAAATTACATCATGTACCAGGCAAAAGTGGGGGATGACCATGTGAAAAAAAGTTTACTTTCCTACAAATATGAATAGTAAAAAATGCAAAGCTCGCCAAACGGCTTTTAGCTTCCTCCAATTTGATGACCTTTTGCTTTGAGACAGAGACCATGCTTCCTTAGCTTGATGACCATCTAGCCATGCCCTCCAACCTGAAAGTCTGGCACCTGTAGTGATGTCTAGAGGATCTGGAAGGGATAGGGGAACTCTTTTCAATTGGTTTGTTGGATTGGGCCACCATTAAAGCTGTTGATGGACTTCTGCATTCGGGAGACTCTCTGAGACAGTTTAATTTTGAGAGGATTTCAAACCAAGAAAATAAATTGCATTAGCTTTTAGAGATGGTACCTTACGCAGGGTATGAGATATATGGTTGCAGCAAGATCTCCCTGTATGGGAAGATCCAAGGCTATTGTGGGAGATGTCTGTGAGAATGGAATTTCACAACTCTTGCCTTGAATCCTTAGCGATGACTGGAGGAGCCGGAAGAGATAGGGCAACCACTTTCAATAGGTTTGCTTGATGCAGCCACCATTGAAGTCAATTCAAAACATTGATGGACCTTCTGTGTTATGTGGACTCTCTGAGCCAGTTTCATTTCGAGAGGATTTCAAACTCAGAGAAAGCTAATGCGATTCATTCTGAGATGGCACCTTGCCCATGGTACGAAAAATATTATTGTAGCAAGATTTCTCTGTACTTGAAGACACTGAAATATTCTGGGAGATGTCTGTGAAAGAAGATCCTTTTTGTGAGAACAGATTTTCATAACTCTTGCTGTGAAAGAGAAACCAAACATTGGTCTGTGTGGAACCTTGCTCCGATAAAATGTTTATCTTGCGGTGAAATCCACTCTTATTTTGCCCAGGGTATAGGAAATTCATACTCTTCTAGTAATGACAGAACTTGTTGTGTATGAATCTGGATCAACTCTCTTAATTAAGTGTGAATGAGCAAGTCATCTAGCTATGGATGAACGAATATACCCTTCTGGTGGAACAAGGAAATGGAGGATGCAAGTGCCCTCGTGTAGAACCTGGGGGCAGGTTTCAGGCCAATAGAGAGCACTGAGAACTAAAACTAATGCCCTCCTACTGCAAAACAAGCAAATGTCTCTAGACAAAAGGGGAAATGGAGCTGTTCTTCTTGCAAATCTATTGTATTCAGAAAGTTGTCCTTTCTCACCACAGGAAAGATTGAGTGCAGGGTCACCACTTTGAAAAAGACTGTTCATATTCATAGACTGCCCTTTTCAGTTCCAACACTTACTTGAATAAACCCAAAACTTTCTGAATGAGAAAAAATATGGAGGGGGTTATTGAACTCTCACAAAAGCATTCCTCTATAAGAGATTTATAATCCCTGAGATGAGGGCCTTGCACTTCCAACAGGATTCTTGGTACTAGCCTTCCCTGATGATACCTAGTACACACTGATCACTGACGTCCTAATGCTTGCTTTGTGCAAACTCCTGAATTTTTCCCCCCACTGAACCCGGAGCTGCTGGAAAGCTGTAATCATCAGGATCTTCTTTTGGCAGACCCAAGCAGATGAGTGGAGTCAAATTTCTTAGCTTTGTTCTTGGGTTCTCTCTGCAGAGGAGAACGAGAAGAATGGCCCCAGGATTTCTGAGAGTAAGAAGATGAGGGAGATGTGTCCCTATAAGGAATGTCATGCTTGATCTTTTCAAATGTGTTTGTGATCATGATATTAAGCTTTTCTCCAAACACCTTGTTGCCCTTAATGGCTATCTTCAAGAATGCTGTTTCCTCAGAAGTCCCTGCTCTCCACTCATGCATCCATAGATTCCTTCGTACTGCTACTAGAGCTCCAGAACCCACTGAAGACGTTCTCAGGATATCAGAAGAAACTTCTGCTAAATTATTTGGTTACTCCACTGTCAAACGTATGTCCGAGTAATGTGTTCTCTGGAACTGCTGTGGCCAAACCATCAAGGAAAGTCCTCTACAAAAGACTGAGCTGTGTGCGAGTGGCAGATCTTTAAAAACAACGTTTTGAGCAGAAAACGATTGTGATAGCCACATATTAAGGATATGATGGAGAGCAGGGAACAACAGGGCTTTAAAACTGGTGTAGAGACAGCAGCCATGAGTTACGGCCTGATTTCTCTACAGAACTCCACTTTATTTGTGCATTATAGAATAAATATACAAAGGATGCGTCCCACCTAAGATGGCCACCAGCGTTAGGAGCAATCTTCTAGACTTGACAGCCTGATAAGTACAGAGCTGATTTACGTGCATCGTTCGACTCAGATAAAGCAAACGAGTGAGGGTAGTAGTACTCTGCTACTGAACCCAGAGTAAGTGGCGTCCATGGTGGAGGCTGAGCCCTAAGAAGTGAGATTTAGAACAGTGTTGCTTACTGCTACTGAAAGAGGAAAGTTTGATCAAATGGAGGGTGGGGTAGTTCAGTTTCCCAATTGAATCCGTCCAGTGGTCTGTGTGCCCTCTAGTAACTGATGTATGGGGATATATGTATTTGACTTTATTTTGATGCAAACATTATGTACAAATTGCGCACTCATGGCACATGGGCTGTAGGGTTTTCTAGGAGTATGACCCTACCAACTATTGCTCTCACTAGAAGGTGGTACACTTTAGTATGTAGTGTGAAATGTGTGAAGAGTTATTGCACTGATAATGTATGTAGCAGACACGTAGCACACACTTCGCACTACATACTATAATGTCCCTACTGCATCAGTGCATTCCTCACCTTTTGTGTCGGTATTATCCAAAAGGGCACAATCCTGTGGATTTAAAGATGTTCAATTAATTAGGGGTGCTACAAAGGCATCCATTTTGGTATTGTGAAGAAGTATTTTGTTTGGATCTTTGAAAGAGTAGAGCTTTTGTAGAAATTGGGGTACAGACACCGATCTAGTTATTTTCGTTCCCCAAATATCAAGTCCTTGATTTTTTAGTACACTGGCATAGATGTAACCGGTGCTCTTGCCTTGAGAAGGAAAGCCTATCCTCATTATACTGTCCATGAAAGGGTTCAAACCCCAAATTGGGTCTGATATGCCAAAGAATTTCTGGCTTCTCCTTACTCCTAATGTACTTTGCAGAAGAACTAGAGGGCACCGCCTTATCAGATGTGAAAGAGAACTGGAACAACATCCTAGAATTACGTATAGTTTTCTTGAGTCTTTTCTCTTTCTTCTCGGGTGTTTTATCCACTGCAGTGTAGGAAAGTACCATCTTGCCTGGCATGTTACCCCATTTTCACATGTATGTCAGTTTTTTTTGCCTGTCTCGCTGGAATCCTGCTAGCCAGGACCCCAGTGCTCCTAGTTTGTGGCCTGAATGTGTATATCTGTGTAGTGACTAACTAGGTCACTGCGGCTCTGCTAATCAGACCCTCAGTGCTTATGCTCTCCCTGCCTTTAAATTTGTCACTATAGGCTAGTGACCACTTTTACCAATTTCAATTGGCACCCTAGAACACCCTTATAATTCCCTAGTATACGGTACCTAGGTACCCAAGGTATGGGTGTTCCAGGAGATCCCTATGGGCTGCAGCATTTCTTTTGCCACCTATAGGGAGCTCAGACAAACCTTTACACAGGACTGCCATTGCAACCTGAGTGAAATAACGCACACATTATTTCACAGCCATTTTCACTGCACTTAAGTAACTTATAAGTCACCTACATGTCTAACCTTCACTTGCTGAAGGTTAGGTGCAAAGTTACTAAGTATGAGGGCACCCTTGCACTAGCAAAAGTGCCCCCCCATAGTACAGGGCCTTTTCCCCGGACTTTGTAAATGCGGGGACACCATTACACGTGTGCACTACATATAGGTCAACACCTATATGCAGCTTCACAATGGTAACTCCAAATATGACCATGTAACATGTCTAAGATCATGGAATTGTCCCCCCCATTCCAAATCTGGTATTGGGGAGCCAATTCCATGCATCCCCCGGGCTCCACTATGGACCCCGGGTACTGCCAAACCAGCTCTCTGGGGTTTTCTCTGCAGCTACCACTGCTGCCAACCCACAGACAGGGTTCTGCCCTCCTGGCGTCTAGGCAGCCCAGTCCCAGGAAGGCAGAACAAACAATTTCCTCTGAGAGAGGGTGTTACAACCTCTCCCTTTGGAAATAGGTGTTAAAGGCTGAGGAGGGGTAGCCTCTCCCAGCCTCTGAACATGCTTTGATGGGCACAGATGGTGCCCTCCTTGCATAAGCCAGTCTACACCGGTTTAGGGAACCCCCCAGTCCCTGCTCCCCTGACCATCACCACCCCAGGGGTGGTGCCCAGAGCTCCTGCAGTGTGTCTCAGACCTCTGCCATCTTGTTTCCAGAGGTGTGAGGGCACTCTAGAGTCCTCTGAGGGGCCTGTGCCAGCAGGTAACATCAGAGACCCCTCCTGATAGGTGTTTACCTGACTAGGTGGCCAATCCTCCTCTGAGGGCTATTTAGGGTCTCTCCAGTGGGATTTTCCTCAGATAACAACATGCAAGAATTCACCGGAGATCCTCTGCACTTCTCTCTTCGACTTCTGCCAAGGATCAACTGCTGACTACTCCAGGACACCTGCAAAACTGCAACAAAGTAGCAAGAAGAATACCAGCGTCATTGTAGCGCCTAATCCTGCCGGCTTTCTAGACTGTTTCCTGGTGGTGCATGCTCTGGGGGCTGCCTGCCTTCACCCTGCACTGGAAACCATGAAGAAATCTCCTGTGGGTCGACGGAATCTTCCCCTTGCTTCAGCAGGCACCAAACTTCAGCTTCACCGGTACTCTGGGACCCCTCTCATGCTGACGAGCATGGCCCCTTGAACACAGGTGCTGGACCCAAGTTACCCAGACTATCCAGTGGTCCAACTGTCCAAATTTGGAGGAGGTAAGTCCTTGCCTTTCTTCGTCAGATAGTAATGCTGTGCACCACGTGAACTGCAGCTACAAGCCAAGGGCTTCTCTGCACATTTCCAAGAAATCCTGCATGCACAGCTGAGCCTTGGTCCTCAGCACTCTCTCCTGCGATGCTCAGCTCCTTGAGTTGATCTCCGGTGTCGTGGGACCTCCTTTTGCAGTGTTCAGATGCCCGCCATGTTCAGACTTCTTGAACCAATGTTCAAGGACTTCTGTGGGTGCTTCTTGCTTGTGCATGGGCTCTCTCTGTTGCTGAGGGCCCCCTCTGTTGCTTCTCCCAAGTGACGACATCCTAGTCCTTTCTGGGCCCGGACAGCACCCTTTTTCTTCAACTGCGACTCTTGCAGCTAGCAAGGCTTGTTTGCGGTATTTTGCCAAGGAAACAACTCTGCATCCTTCAGCACACTGTGGGACATCTTCTGCTGAAAAGAGAAGTTCCCAGCACCTTTCGTTGTTGCAGAATCTTCAGCTTCTTCGATCTGGAGGCAGCCATTTTGCACCTTCATCTGGGGTTTAGTGGGCTCCTGCCCCCCCCCGGACACTTTCGCGACTCTTGGACTTGGTCCCGTTCCCTTGCAGGTCCTCAGGTCCATGAATCCATCTCCAGTGCTTTTCAGTCTGTTGTGGTCTTTGCAAAATCCCTTATCACGACTTATGTTTATGGGGAAATAGTAGCACTTTACTCCTACTTTCCAGGGTCTTGGGGTGGGGTATCTTGTACACCCTTAGTGTATTCTTACACTCCCAGCGACCCTCTACACACTACATTAGCCTAGGAAGTCCATTCGTGGTTCGCATTCCACTTTCTTAGTATATGGTTTGTGTTGCCCCTAGGGTTATTGCATCCTATTGTATTCTGCAGTGTTTGCACTACTTTCTGACTGTTTTACTTACCTGATTTTGGTTTGTGTGTATATTTTGTGTAGTGTACTTACCTCCTAAGGGAGTATATCCTCTGAGATATTTTTGGCACATTGTCACTAAAATAAAGTACCTTTATTTTTAGTAACTCTGAGTATTGTCTTTCTTGTGATATAGTACCCATATGATATAAGTGGTATAGTAGGAGCTTTGCATGTCTTCTAGTTCAGCCTTGCCTGCTCTGCTATAGCTACCTCTATCAGCCTAAGCTGCTAGAACACTACTAATCTACTAATTAGGGATAACTGGACCTGGCACAAGGTGTAAGTACTATTGGTACCCACTATAAGCCAGGCCAGCCTCCTACATGCAGCACATATCATCTCCTGAACCTCCCAAGCTGACATCAAGGCAGTTTCATCCAGTGAAGGAGGAGAATCAGAAGACTTGTGTTTTTTGCCGGATTTTGCCACTCCTCCTCAGGAGAAAAAGAATGAATGAACCATCTCTTGCACTTACGTTTTCCCTAGAGGAGTGCCTAATGCCTCTCCCTCTAAAAAGAAGTGCCCTGAGAAAGGACCAATCAGGCAAGGCATACATTGCACTTCAACCAATAAAGTTCAGTTGTGACAGGACCAATAATATGACAGCAAAAGAAACCTGTCCACATATAAAAAATACAAAAATATTGTGACCCCTATAGGGGCGAGTTACTTTCTTTCAGCAGTTAGCTTACCTTTGTGTAGGATACAGTGACCCTGATGTCACCTATGCATCAGAAAGCTGAGCCTCAGACTCTTGGGACCGGCTGGACCACGTTTCAGCCAGGACAAAAACCGCAATCACTGCGTCACTGGATCCTAATGTTGCACTCCTTGATGGAAAACAACAAGAGGCACACATGGATTGTCTTACAGAGTCATGGTCTTTACTAAACAATATTGTTGGGCCTGCTTCCCCACATACTGACGGTCTTGCTGCTAAGAAAATAAATAAATAGGACATGCAGAGGGGGGTAGGGCTTCCTGTTTCATTGGTGTGGTTAGGATTAGCAGTCTGTTGAGGTAGGACTGCCTCAACTAATAAAGTGATGAAAGTGAAGGGGACAGTGAGGTAACGTTGCAAAACAAATCGATGAATTGCATCTTCAAACAAGCATTGACAAAGCAATAAAGGTCACGCCTTTGCAAGAGCTATTATGTGTTTTAGCGATGTTGTACACCAGCATGGCTTAAAGTTAGTGGCATAGAGGAGAGTGGTGTAGAGTGTTGTAGAGTGGAATGTCAAAGAGTGGAGTAGAGTGTTGTAGAGCGGAGTGCAGAGAGTGTTGTGTATTAAAGAGGCATAGTGTAGAGTCGCATAGAGGGGCATACACTGAAGTGGTATACAGTAGAGTGTACTGCTGTAGAGTTCATTGGCGTAGAGTGTTGTAGAGTATAGTGGTGTAGAGTACAGTAGCATTGAGTGCAGTGGCATAGATTAGAGTGGTGCATCGTAGAGTGCAGTGGAGCAGAATGCAATAGTGCAGAATTCAGTGGAGCAGAGTCGAGTGATCAGAGTGGAGTGCTGCAAAGTAGAGTGTGCAGGGCAGAGAAGAGTAGTGCAGTGTAGAGTGCTGTGGCATAGAGTGCAGTGGTGTAGAGTAGAGTATTGTAGAGTGGTGGAGAATGGATTTGCATAGAGTTGAGAGATGCTGAGGGCAGTGGGCAGAGTACACTTTGATTGGTATAGGGTGCTGTGGTATACACTGCAGAGTAAAGTTGAGTGGCATAGAGCGCAGTGGCTTACAGTGGTGCATAGCAGAGTTGCATAGAGTGGTGCAGAATATTTTGTTGTAGAAGCAGTGTCATAGAATGCAGTGACATAGAGTGCAATAGCGTAGAGGGGAGTAGTGCAGAACCGAGTGGCATAGAGTTCAGTGGCAGAGTGCAGTGTTGCAGAGTAGAGTGTCATAGTGAAATGTTTGATAGTAGAGTGGCATAGAGTACAATGATGCAGAGTAGTGTGCAGTGTCATAGACTGCTGTGACATAGAGTACAGTTGTGTACAGTGTGTTGGTGTCAAATGTAGAGATTGAGTAGAGTGGAGTAGAGTGGAGTGGCATAGAGTGGAGTGGTGCAGAGTGCAGTAGAGTGGCATAGAGTGCAGTGGCATGGAGTAGATTGTTTCTGAGTATAGTGAAGTGGCATAGAGTGCAGTGGCATAGAGTGCAGTGGTGCAGAATAGTTTAGAGTGGCGTACAGTGGACTGGCATAGAGTGCAGATGATAGAGTTGAGTGTTACAGAGTAAGGTGCATTGGCTTAGAGTGTATTGGCGTAGAGTGCAGGGGCTTAGATTGCAGTGTTGCAGACTGGCATTAAGTACAGTAGCGTAGAGTGGGTTGTGCAGAGAACATTGGCGTGGCCTATCAGTGGCGAAGAGTGAGGTGGTGCAGAGTACAATGGCAAACAGCCCATTTGCTTCGAGAAGAGTAGTACATGGTAGAATGGAGATGCATAGTGTGAGGTGATGTAGAGTGCAGTTACATAGAATGAAGTGGTGCAAACTGCAGTGGCATGGAGTGGTATAAAGCAGAGTGGTGCCGATTAGAGTCCAGGGGTGTGTAGTGGTGCAGAGTAGAGTGGAGTGGTGTAGAGTGGAGTGTTCATGTTGTGTTACACTGCCATTACAGACAACACATTTTCAATTGAAATGGCCATTACATTTGCACAGACTGAGGGGCTTTTTTGTAAGCCCTGTGGCGCGGGGCAGCACAGCATGACCTTGCTGCATTGCCCTCTGCCACAGGGAAGGAGCGGAAATGTGCTGCATCTACAAGATATGGTGCATTTCTGTCCTCTCCTCCTGCGCTAGTGCACAATGGGCAGCCTAGCACCGATGTAGGCACCATTGCACCATGGTGCAAGGATATCTGCGGCACAGACAGGATTGTTTCTGTGCAGGAAGGGACACCTTACTGCACATAAAAGAATTGCAGAATGCAGCACACATAGAAAGAGGAAAAAATAGGAGAAATAAAGCTATTTCTCCTCTTTGCACCTCTCCTTTGAGGGCAAGGCATTTTGGTGCATTCCCAGGTTTACAGCTTTTTGTAGATCTGGGAATGCATCGAAATCCATAGGAGTTCCATGGAAGCACCTATGCAATACCCATGGAACACCTTCCCAGGGCAGAGTAATGCAACACAGCGAGTTTTTCTGTGTTGCCCTACTCCACATTTCTGAAGCCACACAAGGCCACCTTAAAGTGGCCTTGCGTGGCTTCATAAATATGTCTTAGGAATTGCGTTGCTCTTGCTCCACGTTATGTGGTGCAAGTGTGACCAACCAGGGTCATAAATATGGTCCATACAGTTTTACTTATAAGTCTTACAGTGCACAGACTAAAATGTGTGGAAATTGCATTGCCTAGTGTAATGATTTGTTTTGATCATACTAAAGTATTTGTTTCCAAAACACTTCAGAAATAGCAAAAAATAAGCTATGTTTGTTTTCTTAATTCTGATATATTATGTTATACTTACACAGTTCATTTAAATGTTGCTGTGTGCTAGAAAAAACCCTTTCCTACTCTCCAATATACAGCAAGATTGCCACATAAATCCTCTCACTTTATAGTCAGAGAAAGAAAAGTAAACACGTGTCCCCTGGAGACAGCGTCTGACATTTGACGTAGGTCTTTGAATGCACAGCAAATGTGAAGCTAAAGCTGAACTGTCTAAAACTACTAAAGCGAGCAAATGGAAAGCAAGAATATGTATTTTACAAACCACAAAGCCAATGGCAAGCAATGGGCAGAATGTATTCCTCTGTCAGCTTTCTGAATGTCCCCAAGATGTCTTAAGCAAACTGGACAGCTGTGCTGTCTGGTAGACTGTGAAGTAATAACTGCTCTGTGAGCTTAACAATGAACTCATTACTAATAGAAACTTTGTTTAGTTGTTTTTCATTTCTCCCAGATTAGGGGATGTGTTATCAAATATTCAAGTTTAGAATGAGACTAAGGCCCTGATTCAGATCTTGGCAGGCGTGGTTACTCTGTCATAAACATGATGGATATCCTGTCTGCGTATTATGATTCTATCTGTACTACGCTGTTTGGGAGAAGTGTGCATTGCTGATGACAGCACTGTACGTCTTCAGCTGTTGCCTGTACTCAACTTACATGTTTGAGAGAAGTTCACACTGCTACCGTTTGTACATTACTCTTTTGGGCATGTAAGGGGGCTTCCACTGGTGCTGTCTGTGTATGAAAGGTTCTGTGACAGGGAAGCTTGCTCTATTGCAGTACTGTACCTATTTTGTGTACAACGGAATCCTGTCCTGCAGCTTCCTATGCAGTACCGGTTGTACGTTTGTGAATGTGTGCACAGTTACTGCCTCCTCTGTATATGCGAAGGAAGCATGCACTTCTACTGAGCATTTTTTCTATCTTTGAAGAAGGGTACACTGCTTCTGCATGTGTTGTAGTTGTTCTTTGTGTGTTAAGCGGCCTTGGACTGCTGTTTCAATTTATCCTGGTCCAATTCTTTGTGCTATGGAAACTTGCACTGGTTCTCATTATGCCTTACCTGAGATGTGCGTTAGAGAAGCTTGGCAAGAAATGAAACTTTTTCACTGTATAAATTGAAAACTACTGGCCGTGCCAATATTTATCTTTCTTTCATGCTCTCCTGGCAGAAAGGCAGCAATAGACTAGCTTTCACATACTACTTCCACTGGAATTTTATTCGCAGCAAGCTAGCTTAGCTGTTATTGTAATTCTTAGAGAGAGAGAGCAAATGCTTTGGTGGTCTGAATATGAACTCTGGGCATTATAAAATAATGTATGGCTCCGAGGAGTTCACTGCAATCATTTATAGACACACTGTTTAATGTAACAACCAGGGCCCGGCATGTCAGCTAAATAACGTAGCCAAGGACTCACTTCCATCAGTTTGACACCAGACAGTATCTTTACATAGGTGAAAGTAAGTGGGGGGAGGGCATTCCTTCATGTTGAATTTAAATCTTTGTCATGGTTCAAAAACATTAATCGTAATGAAGTTTAAAATGTCATGTCTTTACAAAACAGGTAATGTAATTTTAGATTGTGTTTATTTTATGTCATCACTATGGCAGAAAAACAAACGATTCTTTCCTTTGAAGTGAACGTTGAGAATACAAAAAAAGAGATTTATTGAGATATGCTGAGATACACATTAGAGATGATTTTCCTGGGAAAAGGAATTCTTCAGAAAACTGAGGCGCTATGAGTGTTCGAAGCATGTTGAAGGGATTGTGGTTGAAAGAATAGTTGAATTAAAGATCATGCGCCAGTTAAACAGTGGGGCTTCAAGATGCATCACAGTTAGAGACTAAGGGCCAGATGTACACATTTAGGACTATCGATTTCCTATTTGCGATTCTATTTGCAGCACCAATTTTCTTAAATCTGCCCCCATGTGTTCTTTTCCTTCTTAAAGGGGAAGGAGTCCCTTAGGGACTCCCTCCCTTTTGCAAGTGGTTACCACCTCCTTCAAAGAGTCTGCAAATAATGAATGTTTTGCAACCGTTATTCAGTCACAAAACATTGATACATCCCATTCAGATTCAGTATTTGGAAGGGACGCCCTAAACACTCTCCTTCCAAATACCGAGTTGCAAACACAAATTGCGAATTGTTAAATGTGTTACTGTAACACAAGCTGTGTTTTATACCTACGTAAAATAATTTTGAAGTTGGAAAGAGCCTGATTTTGTGGATCGGCCTGTTTGTGACTGGAAAAATGCTTTGTACATCTGGCCCTTAACTGCGGATCAGATGCGCTAAGTGTGGATGTTACAGACCACATTCTCGGCCATACTGCAGGGGGCAATATGGGTTTGTACATGGTCAGAGATGTGTTTTTCTGCTGCTTAGATGGGCTTTGTGCTATGGTAGACTTCTGTTACTGTAGGTAATTGCGCAAGTAACAGCATGATTATAAGTGCAGGACCAAGGGCAAACTGGCAAAGAACCTGAAGGCAGCCTATGGACAGGAGGAGGACCAGAAGAACAGAAGGAGTTGGGCCCAATGGAGGAGTAGGTGTCATCATTTATCACAACAGAGTTAGTGTCAAGAGTTGCTGGACCGGACAATGCTGCAATTGAGGACCAGAACGATCTACCAGGTAAATATACTTAATGGACAATCAGGTTAAACCTGTCATTGTGTGTAGTGCAGCAACACACTTTGCTGTACTGCACTGTGGCCAAGGGAAAGGGCAGCAATGTATAACACGTCAACCCAAACATCACATAAAGGCCAGTCATTTTGGCAAGTGACAATTTGTCAAGTCCAGCTCAGCCAGGTTTCTCATGTCCATGCATGATGTGCTCCCCCAGTTGAGGTTGTCCTTTGAATACTGCAATTTGTGGTCTAATGCTTTACATGCGTGACCAGGACTACAAGTCCCACAATACAAAGCAAAAAACCTGGAATGGAGCAGCACATCATGCATGGACTTTAGAAACCTGCCCAACCTGACATTCACAATGCAGGCCCCCTTGCACCCTGAGGCAAATGTGTTTGTCTTGGGGTTACGTAGCCAAAAGTGGAGTGTGAACAATTTGAATGGAATGTGGTTACCAGAGGATCAATGTTTCATCTGAGAAGGGATCCAGGGCTTCAGTATGTGGAGTACGTCCAAGTATGATTATGTGAAGAGCCATGTGTACAGTCACTAGCATGAAACCACAATGCACACAACTGTCCTGATGTGCTGGGTCAGATCTTACAGGTGTTTTCTGCCATGTTAATGACAAAACTACCTCCTTTCTCCTACAGATGAAAATTGGGAGCAGGGGTGAATGCAAGTGATGCACACCATGAGGTCCATGAGTGTTTGTTGGAAGCATGGATGGTGTGAGACCTTGGTACATCCCTGGAAGTGTAGAGCCATGTAGGTTTGGCTGAGCACATTGAGCTGGCAGTATGCTTGAATGAGGAGCCATTGGATCTCAAGAAGAAGATGGGTGATGTATGTGCCACAAAATAGCCTGAGTGACAGGCCTGCACTGCTTATTTTTGATAGTGTTACACTTTTGAGGTACTGGGGAGAGATGCCGTATAAGAGGGCATTAGTGCACTACGCTTGACAAGTGATATGGGCCTGGCAGAAGGTGTCGCATGTGTCAGGAGGGAGGTGTAAGCACAAAAGTCTGACTATGCTACATATGTCAAAGCAGGAGGCTGTTAAAAAGGAAATTGTGAAGTGACATGATGAGTCTGTGGTCCAGAATGAAGGCAAGTTTTTGGGGATGGTTGGAAGGTGAAGTGTCTGGGCCTATTCATATTGGCAACGAGGGTAGGTAAATGTTTCCTATTATCATCACTACTCTCTTGTGAAGTTTGGCATGTGCCATAGTTCTGACTTTCAATGTAGGCATGTTGGCCATTTGTATATTGTACCTAATGTTGGTTGTGTCTGTGTCTCCAGAGAGTCAATGTATGATCTGGTTCTCATCAGTGTTTGAGAGTAAGTTCTGGTCCTGGACCCAAATGACAGAGGAGCCATGACCAAGTACAACTGATCAGGGCTGAGTGAACTGATGAGTGACACTCTGCAGAGGCCCAACTTGCCTAATTACAAAATAGAATTGTAGTACCTTTACAAGTTTAAGGTGCATATCCCCTTCGGAGATAACTTACAGTGCCTATTGGTGTTGCCTCTGGAGATGTCGGTGTGTGTTAGCAAACCACAGAAGTACATACAGGTAAGTAATCCATGGTAATTACATGCCCTTAGCCAGTCCTGCAGTGCTGTAAGACAGCTTGCTGTGTAAAGTTGTGTGGATGCATGTCAAGTATGAGGCCCTACCTACCTGAATGCACAAACTGCATGCAACACAACACTGTGAGACAGATTGGTGTGTTGTGCAGTGTGGAAGGCAGAGTGATGTACAAAAATAATATTTGACCAAACTAACAGCATGTTGTCAGCAGCTGTGGGTTGAGTAATGGCTACAGGGAGTGCAGGCTCCCAGTGACATGGTGCAGTATTCTCAGCAGTAGTGTCAATAAGTGAATATTACATCAATATACCCATGACATAAAAAGAAAATCCTGCTACGTACCAAATGTCATCTTTATTTGCACTCGTCGTTTCATCCAGGACAGGCCAGCAAGCTGTGCAATGCGTGCAAGAACAGCAAAAATGATATGATTCCCGAAGGAAGCGCTTCTCTGTAAAGTACGTCTGGTCAACAAGTACAAAGTTCCAAATAGATGGGGGAATTCCGCCTGTCCAATAGTACTTGTGCAGTAGAGTAAACAAAATAAATCTTCCCAAAGGAAGATATGCAAATTAGTAGAGTTCAATTCGCACGGGCCATGGTAAGCCCAGTGCTCGCATAGGTGAGTTCTCCCGTCAAGTGTATTTCACTGTTTTTTTTGTATGATATGCGTATCATACAAAACAAACAGCAAACTTGTACCTGTTGACCAGACGTACTTTACAGAGAAGCGCAGGCTTTGAGAAACATAATTTCTGTTTTTTTTGCTCATGGAATTATCATTGCCTTGACAAAGTCACTTTAGTGACGAAACACATGTCGGCTGTCCATTTAAATATCTGGAATGAAGATATGTGTGTAACATATGAACTGAATCACTACTTTTTCTCTGAATAAAAGAAGATAACTACATATGGATTGACTACGAATGGTATACGTTTTTTGAAACACAGAAGACTAGATTATACCATTGGTATCAACCGAAGAGATATATATTTTTGGACTCCTTTCTATCATTCTACAGTGTGCTATGGTTGCATTGTCTTTGAATTTATTATGTATTTTTATGCATATATCTACTTGTTGGTAGCAGGGTGGACAGTATTTAGCACCTTAGGTGGACCTCAGAAGTAAGAGGTTACTACGTTTTGTACTTTTGGACACTTATGGGAAGTGCAGTTTGTTTACCTTCCCTTATGGCAATTTGTTTCTCCTCACTGACATTCTCAACGCCTCTACATGTCACCTGACATGCTTCCCAAATGGACTCTGTCTGCACATCCTTCGATGACTATAATGTTTTGTGTTGTTGCCTCAAACACATGTAAAATGCTCATGGGCCTCCAATCCACACATGTAAATACATTTACTCCTATAAACCTGAGTTTTGCATGTTTGTTCAAGAAATTTCTACTTATACCATGGTTTATGTATAGATATCCAAACTACTTCATAGCATCTCAAGGAGATTGAGCTACAGACAGTATTAACCTGCTCTTGTTGTATATGCCCAAACATCATGTACATCTAAAGCATTATGGACTGGCACACAGTGAAAAGGCGTGACTAAACACACCAATGTGTATATGGTCAAATGGGGCCTGTGAGGCATGTCAGCCAATGAATATGTTTCACTCAACCACATATCTCTAGCTCTGGGAACCTCCCAAGGCTAAGAGGAACTAGTAGACCTAAGTACTCAAAATATTGCAAGTAGTTTGCACCAAGTTAAATGCACATAGAGCCACAATTAGCAAGTAATCAATACCAAGGATTTTTGATTTTGAGGTTCTCCAGGCAGGTGGGGGCCACATACATGATTTGTAACCAGCTAACAACAAGCACCTACATGCAAAATGGTGCAAGGCTGAGTGTGTCAGTGGCAGGTACCAGTGAGTGTCCTAGCACAGCCCGTATCCTGCAATATGTTGTCACAAAACCATCCAAAATGCACATGGTGTATCCTTTTCACACACAGTGCAACAGTAGGTGAGTATCTGTGTTGGGCTGTGTCTCAAATCAACATAAGAAGACCACTTTCAATGTATTAGGATTGTCAAATAGTCCTTAAGTGACTCATATGAAATATGCTCTACCTGTTGACCTTACTCCTGTCACAAAGTAACATATACCTTTAATGGCAGTAAGGCAATAGCAGCATCATGTACTCAACTCAAAAAATTCAATGATAGCAACTCACAATGATTCAATAATTATGAGGTTGTTGAAGTAGAAAATGTTTAACTAAATATATATCAGTGTACAAACCTAAACCTAGGTAAACTACACTACCTAACTTAAACACTAGCTTAAATTATCTACTCTTATCTTATCTAACTACATCTATGTATCCTAAACTAACTATCCTTAACACTCACTAACACTAAGTTATCTTATCCAACAGTTAATTAAACACTAAGCACACATGACATGTTAAACCTAACCCCCCACCTCCCTTACCACACATAGGACCTCATTTACTAGAAAGTGGTGCAGTGTGGTGCCGCGCCAAATTTGGCAGTGCGCACTGCGTCACTTAAGAAACGAAGGGATGCGCAGGCAATATGACACACCCCTGTGTTTTCCCTCACTCTAAATTTAGCTGCCCAGCTCAAACACAAGCACTGTTGCACCATAGTGCAAGGGTCCCTGTGTTGCAGGGAATTATTGTTTATGTGCAGGAAGGTGTCCCTTCCTGCACATAAACAATCAGTAAAGGCAGTTTATTACTTCTATGTGTGCTGCAGAATGCAAGTAGCAAATCGTCATAATTTAATGATTGTTTATGTGCAGAAAGGGGCACCTTCCTGCACATAAACAATCATTCATGGCGTTTTGCTCTTTCTATTTGTGCTGCAGAATGCATCACACATAGAAAAAGCAAAAACAAGGACAAATAAAAGTATTTCTCCTTGTTGCACCATGCTAATGTCACTGCCTTGCTGGCATTAGTTTGTGGCGCTGCCTCAGGTTTACGATTTATCATAAATCTGGGGCAGTGTCAAAATGCAATGGGTGTTACAGTGGAACGCCCACAACAACACCCACTGCATGCCCTGATGCGTGGAAAGGGGGCGTATTGACAAGGCGGCATTAAGCCACAAAAAGTGGCTTAAGGCTGTGTAAATGGGTTCGTTATCTGACGTATGTAAGATATTGGAAGAATGCGACAGGCACTGCTATTTGAGGTAATAGTAACTGTTTTATTTATATCTTGGCCAGTCCTCTCTTGTTCCTCTTCACAAGATCAGCCCTAATTTCCATTTCCTCAAAGCCCCGTTTCTTTTCCCTTTCCCGGCTCTGGTGGTGTCTTGGCTCCGTCTTGAGGCGGTCTGGTTTTCCCGTCCTCCGGTCGCCCGTATTCCCCAAAAGAAAAGAAAAATAAAAATAATCAGGTAAGTGAAAATGAAGTAGGGCTAAGGTAAGGAATCAGATAGGGGTTAGTAAGGGTTGTGAAATAGATAGGGGCGGCGGTGCTGGTTGTGGTGGGTTTCTCTATTTAGTTATTGTGCCTTCTCTCCCCCTTTAGTCCCAGAAAACCCCTTCTCTCCTTTCTAGGGTTCCTCGGGAGGTGTCCCAGTCCGTGGGTTAAGTAAACGGGTTTCCCCTTTCTTTGCAGGTTTATGCCCTTCTTTTAAAAAGTCCTCCCCATCCTCCCTTTTCTCCCCCCCACCTCCCTCTTTTCCCTGCGAGCCAACCTGACAGAGTCTGCCAGGCAGGGTATAGTCGTACCTGGGAGGGCCACGTCCCTCCAGGGGCGCGGCCGGCACGTAGGTGGTCCCCCGATTTCTCTTCGGTCGGGTTGGGGGTCGCCCACTGGTTCTCCTTTTCCTCGAGGCGTCCCGACTTCCGGGTCTCTCCCTCCGTCTCGATTACTTTGCTGGCGGTGTCTTCCTCTCCCTCCAGCTCCTGGGTGATGGTGGTTTCCTCTCCTCGGCTTCTCCGCGTTCTCGGCTCCTCCTTTTCCTCCGACCTCTCTCTCCGTCCATCTTCTCTTTTCCTCTTTATGACGCCCTCAGCGTCATACGTCATTATAGGGGAATCCTCTTCCGTGCCCCGGGGGTATCGGTTTTCTTCCCCGACGGGAGCTTCGGACCCGGGATCGGCACCTCGCCCGTTACACATCCCCTCCCTTGGATGGGGCTGTTCGAGCCCCTACAGATAGTCCGCTTGCCCCATAAGGTCCCCAGGGAGATGACAAACCTGGAAGGAGAAAGGTTGAAGCTCCATAAACCATCTTAAAATGCGAACGTTGGTATCTTTATACCTCGAGAGCCAGGTAAGAGGTGCGTGGTCGGTGTATAAAAGGAAGGACCTCCCTAGGAGGTAATATTGAAGACTTTCCACAGCCCATTTAATGGCCAGGCACTCACGCTCTATTATGGGATAGTTCTATTCCCGTGGAAATAGCTTACGACTAATGAAGACCACTGGATGGCTTATTTCATTTTCATCTTTTTGGAAAAGTACTGCACCCAGGCCTACGTCCGATGCATCTGTTTGGAGGTGGAAGGGACGGCTGAACTCAGGACATTTTAATACCGGTTGCGTGGTTAGACATCGTTGTAAGGTACGATAGCTATGGGACTGTAGAACAGTTAAACTTGTGATGATCTTAGGTTGACCTTTCCTCAAAAGGTCAGTGAGAGGTGCGGCCACTGTAGAGTAGTGGGGTATGAATCTACGATAATATCCCACAAGTCCGAGGAAGGAACGGATCTCTTTTTTTGTACTGGGTGCGCTTATGCGTAAAATGGCTTCAATTTTACTCATTTGTGGCCTAATATTCCTGTTTCCAATATGATACCCCAGATAGGGAATCTCATTGAAGGCCAGCCGGCTCTTGGAAGGATTGGCGGTCAACCCGGCCGCCGCCAGTGCTTTAATGATCAGTTCTAAATGGGATAAATGGTCTTCCCAGGTTTCGCTATGAATAACGATGTCATCCAGATAGGCGGCTACGTATCTGGTATGTGGTCGCAGTATAGTATCGATGAGTCTCTGAAAAGTGGCGGGGGCCCCATGTAGTCCAAAGGGAAGTACCTTAAAGTGATATAGACCGGAAGAGGTGGAGAACGCCGTTTTTTCTTTATCTGCTTTAGCTAAAGGAATCTGCCAGTACCCCTTGGTTAGGTCCAGGGTAGACATGTATTTAGCTTTACCCAGCCGTTCTAGGAGTTCGTCTACCCTGGGAAGAGGATACGTATCAAATTGGGACACGGCATTGACTTGTCTAAAGTCGATACAGAACCGTATAGATCCGTCCGATTTTGGCACTAATACCACCGGGGAGCACCAGGGGCTTTGGGACGGCTCTATAATACCCATGTCTAACATCTTTTTTACCTCCTCTTCAACTATGACCTTCCTTGCTTCGGGAATGCGATAGGGACGTAACCGGACTATTTTTCCCGGTTGGGTTATAATCTGGTGGTGGATTAGACCTGTTTTACCTGGAATCGGGGAAAATATGTGGGGCTGCTTATTAAGGAGTCGGTTTAGTTGTTGGTTCTGTTGCACTGTTAACTCCGCATTTCGGAGGGGTACCTCACCCCTTGAGGGGGGTTCCGTGGGGCACCACCCTATTTCTAGCTCTTTTACTGTATTAATTAAACAGTTTATATTTTGGTCCACCTGTGATTCCTCCCATCTTTTTAGTAAGTTAACATGAAAGATCTGAAATCGGTTGGGATTAGTTGCTAGTTGTAGCTTATAGGTAACAGGAGTTACTGCTGCTATTACTTTATATGGTCCTTGCCATTTTGCCAAGAGTTTATTGTCTGAACTGGGTAAAAGCACTAATACTCGGTCTCCCTCTACAAAAGATCGCACTTGAGTGTTCCTATCATAGTATCGCTTCTGTTTCTCCTGGGCTTTTTCCATATGCCCTCTCACATCTTCCCATATTGTTTGTAGTCGAGACTTTAACTCGCTAGTGTACTCTAGGAGAGGCTTTTCCCCGTTTTCGTCTTCCTCCCATAGCTCAGCTGCCATGTCCAATAGGGTTCTAGGCTGTCGCCCAAACAGGAGTTCGAATGGACTATGTCCTGTAGAGGCTTGTTCATGGGTTCTGACCGCATATAACACTAGGGGAAGTTTCCTGTCCCAATCTTTACCTGACTCGGAAATCGTCTTTCTCAGGGTGCGATTATACCTCTCTACTAATCCGTCTGTCTGGGGATGATAAACCGCTGTCCTTAGCTGTCGTATCCCTAATAATTGACAGATCTGAGCCATTAGGTTGGACATAAACTGGGTCCCTTGGTCCGTCAATATTTCTCGGGGAAACCCTATTCGTGAGAAGAAACTTATCATGGCGTTGGCGACACTTTTGGTGCTAATACTGTTTAGGGGGATAGCTTCCGGATATCTAGAGGCGTAGTCGACCAATACTAGGATATATCGGTATCCCTTGGAAGACGGTAGAAGTGGCCCGACTAGACCCATTCCTATTCTGGAGAAAGGTACGTCAATAATGGGAAGAGGATGTAGGGGGGCTTTTTTCTTGGGTCCGGGATCGATCAACTGACATCTAGGGCATTGTTGACAGAACTTTCTGATATGAGAAAAAACCCCAGGCTAGTAGAACTTCCTTAATAGGTACTCCTCGGTTTTCTCTCTCCCATAATGACCACCCCCCGGCTGATTATGGGCTAGATGCAACACCTGCTGCCTATAGGGTTCGGGAACCAATAGCTGTTTCTTTTCCCCTCTCTCGTTACTGGTGATCCGATATAGCAGATTTCTATTTATTATAAAGGAGGGACCCTTATCATCTATGGTTCGAGGTTTGGCGCTTTTCCAGGCATGGATCAGACTGGGATCGTCTCTTTGACTACATCGGAAGGGCGGAAGACCAACGAGGGCGAGTACCTGCGCATTAAGACTATCGTGGTTCATATCTCCTCTTCCATAGGACTTCCTGGCTTCTCGTTTCTCTCTTTTAGTGGGTTTATAGCGAATCACCGGGGTTGGTATGGTTAAATCAGAAAAAGGGGCACTTCCCAACCAGGCATCCAGGTCATTCTTACTCTGTGTGCTGTCTAAGAGGATCGGGAAGTCTTTAAAGTCTGTTCCTATGATGGCTTCTTCCACCAAACCTTCAACTACCCCCAGCCGTATGGGGGTCTCCTTTCCTTCCCAAAAAAGGGTAGTCCATATTAGGGGGTATTCCCTTGTTTCCCCATGAATGCAGCATATGGATACCGTGAAATCCGGGTCAAGGTTATGCTCAGTAATTAGGTCCGCTCTAATTACGGACTGGCTACATCCGGAGTCGATGAGCGTTAACGTATCCCTTCCATTAATGGACACTATCTTTTTGTATTGGGTTTCTTTCCCCCCGGTGTAGAATACCCGGCCTCTCGTAACCCCTATTTCCATGGGTTCGGGTTTTCCGGCCTTCAACGGACAAAAGCGGGCAATGTGTCCCCATTCCCCACAACTAAAACATTGGGGCTGCTGCCCATATGGCTTTTCCATCCCTCGTATTCTTCCCGGTTCCTCTATTGGCCTTTTCCCCGTGGCTGCGGATTGTCCCGGGGTTTGCCTAACGGGTTGAGGTAACAACCGCGGGAGTGGTGTTTTGAATTCGAGGGAGCGGTGGAAAGCGCAGGCCAGCTCAATAGTAGTATTCGTGTCGGGGTTTGGGTGTTGCTTGATCCAATAGCGAGTATTGGTGGGTAGGGCATCTAAATATTGTTCTAGGAGGACGGCCTCGATAACGTCTTCCCTATTCGTCCCTATGGGTCCAAGCCATTTGAGACCTAGGTCTTTGACCCGAAAATATAAGGCTCGAGGGTTCTCAGCGGGGCCCCACTTGGCCTTCCTGAAGCGAACCCGATAATGTTCTGTATCAAAGCCGACCCTTTCTAGGATACTCTTCTTGATGTCCGGATAGGGCGTTGTTCCTCCCGGGTTAACCGCTTGATATGCTGCTTGTAGTGTCCCGGTTAACAAGGGAGCGATATATTGACCCCATCTGTCCTGCGGCCAGGTGGCTGAAAGGGCAACGCGTTCAAAGTTAGTAAAGAAGGCGTCGGGGTCTTCGCCTTCCTGATATCTCTGCAAAACGGAACTCAGTACGTTTGGATGTACCCTAGTTGCGGCAATGGTATCAGTCAAAGTTTTTATTGCGTTGTCATGTACCAACTGATTGTTGGCCATGATAGTGGCCTGACTTTTAAGTGCATTTTGCAAAGCCTCCCTTTCCACCTTGGCTGCCTTCTGTTGTTCCTCCCATACAATTTGCAGATGGCGTTGGCCCTCAGCCAGTTGCTGCATCATATCTGCCATTGTGGGTGCACCCTCCATTTTCTAGAGTTCTCCTGTCGCTTGTTCCAATATCCCACTACTGACACCACTGTAAATGGGTTCGTTATCTGACGTATGTAAGATATTGGAAGAATGCGACAGGCACTGCTATTTGAGGTAATAGTAACTGTTTTATTTATATCTTGGCCAGTCCTCTCTTGTTCCTCTTCACAAGATCAGCCCTAATTTCCATTTCCTCAAAGCCCCGTTTCTTTTCCCTTTCCCGGCTCTGGTGGTGTCTTGGCTCCGTCTTGAGGCGGTCTGGTTTTCCCGTCCTCCGGTCGCCCGTATTCCCCAAAAGAAAAGAAAAATAAAAATAATCAGGTAAGTGAAAATGAAGTAGGGCTAAGGTAAGGAATCAGATAGGGGTTAGTAAGGGTTGTGAAATAGATAGGGGCGGCGGTGCTGGTTGTGGTGGGTTTCTCTATTTAGTTATTGTGCCTTCTCTCCCCCTTTAGTCCCAGAAAACCCCTTCTCTCCTTTCTAGGGTTCCTCGGGAGGTGTCCCAGTCCGTGGGTTAAGTAAACGGGTTTCCCCTTTCTTTGCAGGTTTATGCCCTTCTTTTAAAAAGTCCTCCCCGTCCTCCCTTTTCTCCCCCCCACCTCCCTCTTTTCCCTGCGAGCCAACCTGACAGAGTCTGCCAGGCAGGGTATAGTCGTACCTGGGAGGGCCACGTCCCTCCAGGGGCGCGGCCGGCACGTAGGTGGTCCCCCGATTTCTCTTCGGTCGGGTTGGGGGTCGCCCACTGGTTCTCCTTTTCCTCGAGGCGTCCCGACTTCCGGGTCTCTCCCTCCGTCTCGATTACTTTGCTGGCGGTGTCTTCCTCTCCCTCCAGCTCCTGGGTGATGGTGGTTTCCTCTCCTCGGCTTCTCCGCGTTCTCGGCTCCTCCTTTTCCTCCGACCTCTCTCTCCGTCCGTCTTCTCTTTTCCTCTTTATGACGCCCTCAGCGTCATACGTCATTATAGGGGAATCCTCTTCCGTGCCCCGGGGGTATCGGTTTTCTTCCCCGACGGGAGCTTCGGACCCGGGATCGGCACCTCGCCCGTTACAGGCTGCCTTGTGAATATGGTGCAGGGCATTGGGCCACTGGAGTGTCACTAAAAGTGATACTCCGGTGGCACAAGGGCCTCATAAATGAGGCCCATAGAGTGACACAATAAAAACAGAAACTACACCTATACATAAACTAACTACACATTTAAACCTAAGTTAATATTTTTTTATTTTTTTTAACAATGCCTAAACATAATCCCCCAGCAGAAAGCAGAAGCATGAACCCATAAAATACTGTAAAAAATCTAAAAAACATACTAATCTAAACCTATCTTATAAACTAGCTAACTATTACCATAACTATAAAATTACTATAATATATAAAATAATAAAACATGGTAATTAAAAATGTGTTAACAATTTGGGAGAACTGCTGCATGGCCGCCTCAATGTTTGTCATCCACACACATAAGCTGGCCTGCTCCTGACAAATCCCATCCAATTTCTAGTTGACCTTTCTCAGTTCATTAATGAAGGGATAGTGGAATACTGATTCCCTTCTTCTAGTCGTCCTGGCCCATGTGGGTATTTGCATTGTGACTGCAGGGACAGCTGGTGGTACTGATGTTTGGGGTGCCTATTGATGTCTTGGGCCTGCTCTGTCCTGGCTCGTGGATGTTGGCATTGCAGGTATTAGGTCAAGGGACATCCCAGGACTTCACTGCCTTTGCATGTTCATATAGTTTGTGCATCTTTCTGTTTGCCTTCAAGACATTCTTAATTAGGTGGTATCGAACACGTCGCATCTCGAATGTTCTAGTTTCGTCAGCTTTCATGTTGTCTGGGGTGAAAATGGAAACAATAGTTAGCACATGCAGTACATGTACATTATGTGTGTGGGAAATAGTCTGACATTGTAACACAGTCATATGTCCCCGATCAGACCAATACCAGCAATAGAGGTGGATATATGAACAATATATTGTCACTACGTAGACATCCACTATTTGAGCCAAGAAAACTGAGTCAGGTGCCATCTGTGTGTGTGCACAAAATGTAACAGTAGTCGCAATGAGATAAATACCATAACATACAGGAATAAAATTCACACTTATGTTGATGTTCATATGTAAAATTGGACACATGGGCAAGTTTCACTGAATTCGTGATCTAACGTGGCATCATGCAAATGTGCTGATCATTGATCATCAACATAAGTGTAAGTGGGTATGGTGATACAGTTCGGACAGTGCGGCCATCTAGAGTATCACAAGGCTGCATGTATTGCTGTCTTCATTTACTCTGTTTCAGATAGTTAATAAATGGATAGGGGGTTGTCATATACCTCCTGTAGACCATGATTAGGTAACATTACTAACATTAACCCTCATGCAATTGTACAGAAATGTAACACGCATCTCCACCTTCAGACTTATAAGAAAAGTCTTGAGGAGTCATTCCTAAACATATTTATGTACAATATCATCCCAAGGCTGTATTTGGATGCATACATCGTAAATTCTACATAGCTTTTAAGTAGTGTGTATGCTTGTTGGACTACTCATCTGGATAAAAAAAAAATTATATGATGCATGGATCCTTACACCATAACAGACACACCTTGGGGATGGGCTAAGACATCAAAGATCTATGGGGGTCATTCTGACCCCCGCCAACGGCGGAAGCCGCCCGCCTGGCGGGAACCGCCAGAAGACCGTACCGCGGTCAAAAGACCGCGGCGGTCATTCTGACTTTCCCGCTGGGCTGGCGGGCGACCGCCAAAAGGCCGCCCGCCCGCCCAGCGGGAAAGCACCAGCAACGAGGAAGCCGGCTCCGAATGGAGCCGGCGGAGTTGCTGGTGTGCGACGGGTGCAGTTGCACCCGTCGCGATTTTCAGTGTCTGCTAGGCAGACACTGAAAATCAATGTGGGGCCCTGTTAGGGGGCCCCTGCAGTGCCCATGCTATTGGCATGGGCACTGCAGGGGCCCCCAGGGGCCTCACGACACCCGTTCCCGCCAGCCTGGTTCTGGCGGTGAAAACCGCCAGAACCAGGCTGGCGGGAAGGGGGTCGGAATCCCCATGGCGGCGCTGCTTGCAGCGCCGCCGTGGAGGATTCACAGGGGCAGGGGAAAACCGGCGGGAAACCGCCGGTTTCCCTTTTCTGACCGCGGCTTTACCGCTGCGGTCAGAATTGCCCTTGATGCACCGCCAGCCTGTTGGCGGTGCATTCTCCAACCCCAATCACCCCCTATATGTATATCCAATAATGAACAAGTACACGAACAAACACACATGTAGGGATGTCATTTGTTATCTGTAATGGCTTAAATACATTACTTATGAAGATGAAGGTCCATCACAAAAACATATGCTGCAACTACTATATTCAAATTTGCTTGGATTGTGATGGCAACCCAGATGCCACTGTCATACATATTTACATATTTCAGCTTTAGTTTGGTCATACTGCTACAGGGTAAGTTTTTTTTTTTTACAAACATATTATGTGTAACACAGCAGGTGTGGCAACCCACCTTTACGGTCAGTAAAACTGAAATGTCCTATCTGGAGATCGCCAAAGCATGCAGCATGTCTGAACCCATTATGCTGCAGGTTGATGGAACATATTGTAATTGTATTGTAATAGTATTTTTATAGTGCTTACTACCCCTGACGAGGCGTCAAAGCGCTTTTCGATGTGTATAATCACATAGTGTGTGAATCTGACTCCATGATACCTATCCTCTCCATGTTTGGCAACAGTGCTCATCGTCTTCCCCTGGGTCATCACAATTTTGGATATATACAACTGATTCCCGCCCAGACTTGCCTAGCAAAACAGAAATCACTGTGCTACGACATACTTTGGCTCCAGAATTTCTGGGTTTGTGCCATTTGTTGTACGAGATAACATGTTTATGTAGAACCCAATGCAGAGTTTGTGCCAGATGATGATCATTATGCCCAAAGCAAATGACTATAGATGTGCAGCTATCAAAAAAAGTAAAGATGTTTTGTTTCTGTAGGCCAGCTTACAAACACCTAACAGTCTCAAAGATTTTTGTCCTTGTACATTCTTAAATAATCTGTGCGGAGGTTCTGTTCTGATTCACAGCCTGACAGCTAATTAATAGTAGCTAAGTGTTACCTCCTACCACCCACCACAATGTAACAATTCACAACGATCACAGACAGACATCAAAATGGTACATACATGTACTTATAACACTTACTGGTACCTTTGAGGTCCTGGAAGGAGCCCACCTCTCCCCTGGTGAATGGAAGATGTCCACCTAGGGAGCATGAATGAGGACATAGCATTGGAAATATTGCATTCCCGCATGTTTACATTTTTACAAAAATAACTATTCTATCCCAGTATTTCAGAAGTACACAACAGCTTATACATACATATGTCAATATGCCCAGATTATTCAATACATCTAGTCTACTTGCAGGCCAGAGCTGGTTGGATGCAGAAGTTTAGATGTACCCATAATGACGTGCCTGAAGCATGACTCAAGGATGTTGTTAGACTTGGCATCTTTTGACATGGTTTCCCCTGACTTTTTCCTTTCTGACTTCCTGTTTTGACTGTGGGCTGAGCTTCGTATTTGCTGTCTTTAGGACTCTGCGCACTTTTTTACTGCTGACCAGTGAAGAAGTGCATGTGCTCGTTGTCTAAAACATGGTGACATTGTCTTCTCCATGACTGTCATATTTGATTTTCTGATAAGTCCCCAGTAAAGTGCACTAGGTGTGCCAAGTGCCTGAAAATCAAATGCTAATAGTGGGCCTGCAGCACTGATTGTACCACCTACAACAGTAGCCTTTGAAACATGTCTCAGGTCTGCCACTGCTGAGTCTGTGTGTGCAGTTTGAAAGTGCCACCTCGACCTGTCAAATATAGATATTTTCCAAGCCCAAACCTTCCTCTTTATTATGTGTACGTCACCCCTAAGGTAGGCCCTAGTTAGCCTCAAGGGCAGGGTGCGGTGTATTTAAAAAGTTGGATATGCACTTTTAAGTTTAACATGTCCGATAGTGGAATACTCTTAAATTCGCTTTTAACTATTGCAAGGACTTTCATTGGGGTTGCCTTAAAACATATTTTAATTGTAATTTCCAAATGGGATAAGATAGAAATATGGAGTTTGAAGTCTCTGAACTCACAATTTAAAAATATATCTTTTAGTAAAGGTGGTTTTTAAATTGCAGGTCTGAAAATGCCACTTTTGGAAAGTTGGCACTTTCTTGCTTTAACCATTCTGTGCCTTCGTCTGTCTCTAAATACACCTCTGGGTTCAGATGACAGCTACCTTTGTGCATTTTCACCAGACAGCCACAAACAGAAAAGGGCTGGGTGTGACAGGAGATAAATGTACATTCATCTGTATACTGATAGTCGCCCTGAGCAGGGAGAGGGAGAGGTAGTTCACACTTACATCTGAATAGGTTGTGTCCTGCCCTCACATAAAGGGCCAATTACCCCTCCCCGGTAGTCTGGAGCCAGGGTGGGGTTAAAAGGGATCCTTGTGCACTTCAGAGAATTCTTTTGAAGTTACCCCTTCATCAAAGGACTTTTTGGGATTAAGTACTGGCCTCTGACACAATATACTCAGAACACTACTGGACTGAGGACATTTTACCAGGAAAAAGACCTCTGCACTGTCAGAAAGGACTGCCATTTTGCTGTTTGCTCTGCTGTGTTGGCCTGCTACCTGCTGCTGCTTCTTGCCTGGGAGTGAGTGGACTTCATCTAACTCTCTGCAACCTGCAATCTAAAGTTTCTCCAAGTGCCTGACTGAGCTTGCCTCCTATTTCTGAAGTCTCAGGGATATTAACAACTCCACCTGCATCTTGCGACCAGCATATGAGCTCCTCTGCTGTGAGTCCTGCTCTGCCAATTGGTGCCAAATCCAGTCTTGGGCCCTTTAAGGTGAGTGTGGTGCTGTAACACAAGAACTGATGCATTGCACTGGTGCGTCAATTGGAACTGACGCATCCTGCTGCAGAAATGGTGCTTTGTCACTGCTTGCACCAAAGCTGTGGACACCATTTGCTGACTGTGCACTGCAATGACCCTGACTTTCAACACAGCTCCAACTTGACTGACTTCGCATCGACACATCGGAACCGGTACTCATTGCTTCTGGACATCGACTCGTCAACGATGTTGCCTGCTCAGGAAACAACATGTCGCCTGTAAGCATGACGCATTCCTCCTGTTGCAAATGGCCTTTTTTGCAGGGTTATCCCCACACATTTTGCCTCTGATCTATTTTTGACTGTGTGCTGCATTTTGTTTTTGCTGGCTTTAAGACTCTCTGCCCTTTACAACTGCTGACCAGTGCTAAAGTGCAATGGTTCTCCATCTGAATGGTATTGGTGATTGGTTTATCCATGACTGGCATAATTGATTTACTAGTACGTTTCTAGTATAGTGCACCATGTGTGCCCAGGGACTGTAAAACAAATGCTACTAGTGAGCCTACAGCACTGACTGTGCCACAAACGTGAGTAGCCCTGTAAATATGTCTCAGACCTGCCACTGCAGTGTCTGTGTGGGCAGTTTTAAACTGCCATTTCGACCTGGCAAACACACCCACGTGCAAGGCCCAAACCTTTCCTTTTTATTAGATGTAAATCACCCCTAAGTTAGGCCCAAGGCAGCCCGCTGGGCAGGGTGCAGTGTATTTAAAAGGAAAGACATGTACTGGTGTGTTTTACATGTCATGATAGTGAAATATTGCTAAATTCAGTTTTCACTATTGCAAGGAGTATCTGTCCCATTGAGTTATGTGGAGATTGTCTTGAAATATCTCTTAAGTATAATTTCCGATTGGGAGCAGCTAAAGATTTAGAGGTTGGGGTCTCTGAACTCACAATTCAAAAATACATCCTTTGGTGAAGTTGTTTTTTAAATTGTAAGTTTTTAAAATGCCACTTTTAGAAAGTGTGCATTTTCTTGCCTAACCATTCGATGCCTCTCTCTGTCTGTGGAATACACGTCTGGGTCAGAATGACAGTTGGGCTGTTTGTGAATTCACTTTAGATAGTCACACAAATGGAGCTGAGGTATGCCCTGCATAAAGCAAAATCACAAAACAAAATAAAATGATGGATGGAGTGTTGAAACTTTTTAAACACTCACCCCCAGTCACAGATCTGGGTTTAATCCCTTGTTATTTTGCTCGCCACCTCACCCCAGTTTGGACACATCCATATGCAAATCAGTCTTGATCCTGTTCCCCATGGGAACAGTC
The DNA here is from genome assembly GCF_031143425.1 of Pleurodeles waltl. Classification (NCBI taxonomy): domain Eukaryota; kingdom Metazoa; phylum Chordata; class Amphibia; order Caudata; family Salamandridae; genus Pleurodeles; species Pleurodeles waltl. The sequence goes on along the minus strand of NC_090444.1, from coordinate 868,026,579 downwards.
CAGTCCGAACTGCTAGGCTAGGTCCTCCCTGGACATGAAACAAACATCCTGGGACTGGTTTCTAGGTTTCACCCTTCATCAGCCCCGCTAGCTTGAATCCAGTGGCACAACGAGCAAGGGACCCACGTCTGGGCATTCCCCTGCCACGTAGGGCAAACAAAGCAACATCACAAAACAAAATAAAATGATGGACGGAGTGTTATAACTTTTCAAACACTCACCCCCAGTCACAGATCTGGGTTTCATCCATTGTTATTTTGCTCGCCACGTCACCCCAGTTTTGGCCCAGCCATATGCAAATCATTCCCCATGGAAACAGTCCAACCGAACTGCTAGGCTAGGTCCTCCCTGTACAGGAAACAAGCATCCTGGGACCGGTTTCTGGGTATCACCCTTCATCAGCCAGGCTAGCTTGAATCCAGTGGCGCAGCGAGCAAGGGACCCAAGTCTGGGCATACCCGTGCCACTTAGGGTGCACAAAGCAACATAACAAAACAAAATAAAATGATGGACGGAGTGTTGAAACTTTTCAAACACTCATCCCCAGTCACAGATCTAGGTTTAATCCATTGTTATTTTGCTTGCCACGTCACCCCAGTTTGGACCCAGCCATATGCAAATCAGTCTTGACCCTGTTCCCCGTCCCCTGTATAAGTACAGGACCTATGACCCCCACAAAGTGAGAATCCTTCTGGATTTAGGACATTCTGTCAGGAAGAAGACCTGGATGCTGTAGGAGGGACTGCCTAAAAACAAATAAAACCTAATAAACATATGCCTAATAGCATACATCACAAACACAGAATTAATGACTAGACTTGGGGAAAATAAAACTTGGCCCTAAGTCACCACATGACCAGCAAAAATCAAGAGACTGCAAAGATCACTGGCCTGCTGAAGTCAGTTTTTGACATCCTAAGTGCCACTTTGTGTTCCCTAATTCCCCACTTCCCACAAAGCTGAAGTATTCGGCAGCATCTACTGGCCTTATATGCTGGGCAAAAGAACATAACATTTTCAACAAACTTTTGGAAAACACCACAGGTCAGACACTGCCCATCCACGTTCATCAGATTATTAGCCCATTTTACTGTAAACAACTGTAGGGGAAGAAGACCCATAACAAAAAAGAAGGAATAGGTGCCAAGCCTGTGGGGGCTCAATTTCATCCAAAAACCCTTCCCTATGGGAAATATCGTTACCTAGGAGAAAATCATCTGTCAGCGCACCATGGCTAGCCCGTGAGTGCAAAAAGGAGTCTTTGTACTGCCAGAAGGACATTTTATGTTTGCCTTAGTGACTAGTGATGCCTCATCCAGAGAGCTTCACAAGATAGCCAAACCTATTACCCTTCGTACGGACGGGCTAGTACAGATGGGACGCTTCTTAACAGAATAGGGACGGAAAGATGGAAGTGCGAGAGCCGCAAGGGATGCACTCTCGTCACTTCCTTTGCCCATCCAGGTGGCGGGATGTGGAGCTTGCTTGCCGCACAAAGGAGCGTCGGAACGGTGCGCAGCCAGAGACGGCTGCGGAGACTCCAGACACACCGTAGTTGAAGCCGACTCCAGTGTGGTGAAGTGAAAGGTGAAAGGAGAAAGTGAACATGTCATATAGCAGTAAGGAACCCGCTTGACCACCACATAAGGACTCCTGCACGAGAGGGACTTTTATGCCACGTAGGCCTCATCGGCCCTGTTTTCACTGCAGTAACTGTGTTTGGAAGCACAGTGCGGCAAAGTTGGGGGTGACTTCCTTGTTGCATCCACTGCCCCCACCTCCATCCCTTGTCCAACTGCCCCACTGTCTGCTTGGTCCCCTCGGACAGGGGTTGCTGGTCCCTGGCACCTGGACACGTGGACTCCTAGGCCTGCTTGTGCCTGTTTGTGTAGAGACATCTGGGACACCTGGGTTTGGGGGGGTGCCGTGCAAGGGGGCTCGCTGGGCCGGCCACCCTTACTGGACGACGGGCGGCCCCTCGGTGAAGTGGACTTTGGGCCAATAGCATCCCTTGGACTTCTTGGACTTCCTTAGAACTGCCTGGATCACCCACATAGGAGCTTTGCAGGAGGCGGTGGCTTCAGGCAAGTTCTTGCCATCCTGTAAGTTGGCCCTTGTGATAGTGTCAGGGAGCACGCTGAATTGTTGCATACACTGTAAGTAACTGGTTCTTGATGGAGGCAGCTGGCGTTAGGCCAGTGCGGCTTGTCTGGACCATGTTGCCTTGCTCCTCCTGCCTTTCTGCCTCCTGTCTACTTTTGCCCTTTAACCTAAACTGCCCTCCCTTATTCCTTTCTTATTTCAAGTCGGACAATCTTAATTGGAGTACAGCTACCCTACAAGTGTTCAAAGCACCCCTTTAAGGATTTACGGACTTAAATAGCTACTCACCTACATTGAGCACCACCTCTCTTTCTCTGAGTTTCCCTCAGATTGAAGGAAGGGTTTGGTGCCTGTCGCACAATGAGGTATGGCAAAGTAAGGAAGGGGCACCCAAATCTTCCAAAGCACAAGAAATGCCGCTGTGGTGCCAGTGTGGGCAGTGCCACTTCACCATGAGTTTCCGAAAAGTGGTCTTACCCCCTTCACAAATTGCAGTTTCGCTGGCTGCTGATCTGCACAGCCCAGCTACTTTGAAGTCTCAACCTTCTGCTGTCCACAAGCCTCATCAATGCCCCTTGAAGCTCAGTGAGTCTTCTCTTTTGACTTATTTCAAGAAAAAAACAAAGTTGGAACTTTTGGTAAATGGTGGGGAGATTAAGGCCCATATTTATACTTTTTGACGCACAACTGCGCCAACGCAGTTGTGCGTCAAAAATTTTAACGCCATTCCAAAGCGCCATGCGGGCGCCTTATTTATTGAATGACGTTAGCCGGCGCAGCGGACTGGTGTGCGTAAAAAAAAAAGACTCACACCAGGCCGCACCGGCGTAGGGGAAAATGGAGCTTGGGTGTCAAAAAATGGGGCAAGTCAGGTCTGAGGCAAAATTTTGGCCTCAACCCGATTTGTGCCATTTCTTTTGACGCCCAACCCCCATTGAAATGACTCCTGTCTTAGCAAAGACAGGAGTCATGCCCCCTTGCCCAATGGCCATGCCCAGGGGACTTAGGTCCCCTGGGCATGGTCATTGGGCATAGTGGCATGTAGGGGGGCACAAATCAGGCCCCCCTATGCCACAATAAAAATACGAAAAAAATACTTACCTTAACTTCCCTGGGAAGGGTCCCTCCATCCTTGGGTGTCCTCCTGGGGTGGGCAAGGGTGGCAGGGGGTGTCCCTGGGGGCATGGGAGGGCACCTCTGGGCTCCTTCTGAGCCCACATTTCCCTTAACGCCTGCCCTGATCCAGGCGTTTTTTTAGGCCTGCCCCCTCCTGTGCGTCAAAATGACGTCACAGTATAAATAAGGCGCACAAGCCTTAAAGTAATTTTTGGGAAGGGAACGCCTACCTTGCATATAATTAACGCAAGGCTGGTTCCCCCTTCTAAAAAATGACGCACATGGTGGAACTTTGACGCCCGCGGGGTCGGACGTCAAAGTATAAATATGGGGCAGTGTTTGCGCCGATTGTGCGTCACAAATTTTGACGCACATTTGGCGCAAAGAGAGTATAAATATGCCCCTAAGTCGGAGTCAGGCTAGAGTGTTCCCACTGAGTCTGCAGTTACCACTTGTAGGAGGCTGGACTGGCTTGTAGTGAGTACCAAGGGGTACTTACACCTTGCACCAGGCCCAGCTATCCCTTATTAGTGTATAGGGGTGTCTAGCAGCTTAGGCTGATAGAAAATGGTAGCTTAGCAGAGCAGCTTAGGCTGAACTAGGAGACGAGTGAAGCTCCTACAGTACCACTAGTGTCACTTGCACAATATCATAAGAAAACACAATACACAGATATACTAAAAATTAAGGTACTTTATTTTTATGACAATATGCCAAAGTATCTCAGTGAGTACCCTCAGTATGAGGATAGCAAATATACACAAGATATATGTACACAATACCAAAATATGCAGTATAGTCTTAGAAAACAGTGCAAACGATGTATAGTTACAATAGGATGCAATGGGGACACACAGGGATAGGGGCAACACAAACCATATACTCCAAAAGTGGAATGCGAGCCACGAATGGACCCCAAACCTATGTGACCTTGTAGAGGGTCGCTGGGACTGTAAGAAAACAGTGAGGGTTAGAAAAATAGCCCACCCCAAGACCCTGAAAAGTGAGTGCAAAGTGCACTAAAGTTCCCCAAAGAGCACAAAAGTCGTGATAGGGGAATTCTGCAGGAAAGACACAAACCAGCAATGCAACAACGATGGATTTCCAGACGAGAGTACCTGTGGAACAAGGGGACCAAGTCCAAAAGTCACGATCAAGTCGAGAGTGGGCAGATGCCCAGGAAATGCCAGCTGTGGGTGCAAAGAAGCTGCTACTGGACAGTAGAAGCTGAGGATTCTGCAGAAACGACAAGTGCTAGAAACTTTCCCTTTGGAAGATGGATGCCCCACGCCGTGGAGAGTCGTGCAGAAGTATTTTCCTGAAGAAAGACCACAAACAAGCCTTGCTAGCTGCAAGTCGTGCGGTTAGGGTTTTTGAATGCTGCTGTGGCCCAGGAGGGACCAGGATGTCGCCAATTGCGTCAGGGGACAGAGGGGGCGCCCAGCAAGACAAGGAGCCCTCTCAGAAGCAGGCAGCACCCGCATAAGTGCCGGAACAGGTACTACGAAGTGTAGTGAAACGGTGCTCACCCGAAGTTGCACAAAGAAGTCCCCCGCTGCTGGAGGATAACTCAGGAGGTCGGGCAATGCAGGTTAGAGTGCCATGGACCCAGGCTTGGCTGTGCACAAAGGATTTCTGCCGGAAGTGCACAGAGGCCGGAGTAGCTGCAAAAGACGCGGTTCCCAGCAATGCAGTCTGGCGTGGGGAGGCAAGGACTTGGACAGAGTTGCTGGATTCAAGGGACCTCGCTCGTCATGCTGAGAGGAGACTCAGGGGACCAGTGATGCAGTTCTTTGGCGCCTGCGGTTGCAGGGGGACGATTCCGTCGACCCACGGGAGATTTCTTCAGAGCTTCTAGTGCAGAGAGGAGGCAGACTACCCCCACAGCATGCACCACCAGGAAAACAGTCGAGAAGGCGGCAGGATCAGCGTTACAGAGTTGCAGTAGTCGTCTTTGCTACTTTGTTGCAGTTTTGCAGGCTTCCAGCGTGGTCAGCAGTCGATTCCTTGGCAGAAGGTGAAGAGAGAGATGCAGAGGAACTCTGATGAGCTCTTGCATTCGTTATCTAAGGAATTCCCCAAAGCAGAGACCCTAAATAGCCAGAAACAAGGGTTTGGCTACTTAGGAGAGAGGATAGGCTAGCAACACCTGAAGGAGCCTATCAGAAGGAGTCTCTGACGTCACCTGCTGGCCCTGGCCACTCAGAGCAGTCCAGTGTGCCAGCAGCACCTCTGTTTCCAAGATGGCAGAGGTCTGGAGCACACTGGAGGAGCTCTGGGCACCTCCCAGGGGAGGTGCAGGTCAGGGGAGTGGTCACTCCCCTTTCCTTTGTCCAGTTTCGCGCCAGAGCAGGGCTGAGGGGTCCCTGAACCGGCGTAGACTGGCATATGCAGAAATGGGCACCATCTGTGCCCATGAAAGCATTTCCAGAGGCTGGGGGAGGCTACTCCTCCCCTGCCTTAACACCTTTTTCCAAAGGGAGAGGGTGTAACACCCTCTCTCAGAGGAAGTCCTTTGTTCTGCCATCCTGGGCCAAGCCTGGCTGGACCCCAGGAGGGCAGAAACCTGTCTGAGGGGTTGGCAGCAGCAGCAGCTGCAGTGAAACCCCTGAAAAGGCAGTTTGGCAGTACCAGGGTCTGTGCTACAGACCCCTGGGATCATGGGATTGTGCCAACTATGCCAGGATGGCATAGAGGGGGCAATTCCATGATCATAGACATGTTACATGGCCATATTCGGAGTTACCATTGTGAAGCTACACCTATGTGTAGTGCACGCGTGTAATGGTGTCCCCGCACTCACAAAGTCCGGGGAATTTGCCCTGAACCATGTGGGGGCACCTTGGCTAGTGCCAGGGTGCCCACACACTAAGTAACTTAGCACCCAACCTTTACCAGGTAAAGGTTAGACATATAGGTGACTTATAAGTTACTTAAGTGCAGTGGTAAATGGCTGTGAAATAACGTGGACGTTATTTCACTCAGGCTGTAGTGGCAGGCCTGTGTAAGAATTGTCAGAGCTCCCTATGGGTGGCAAAAGAAATGCTGCAGCCCATAGGGATCTCCTGGAACCCCAATACACTGGGTACCTCAGTACCATATACTAGGGAATTATAAGGGTGTTCCAGTACGCCAATGTGAATTGGTGAAATTGGTCACTAGCCTGTTAGTGACAGTTTGGAAAGAAATGAGAGAGCATAACCACTGAGGTTCTGGATAGCAGAGCCTCAGTGAGACAGTTAGTCATAACACAGGTAACACATTCAGGCACACTTATGAGCACTGGGGCCCTGGCTGGCAGGGTCCCAGTGACACATACAACTAAAACAACATATATACAGTGAAAAATGGGGGTAACATGCCAGGCAAGATGGTAATTTCCTACACAACCCCCCCCCCAAACGAAGCACAATAAGACTAGTCATTACCTGATGAGTCTTCATTGTCTAAGTGGAAATATCTGGAGAGTCCATCTGCATTGGAGTGGGTACTCCCAGGTCTATGTTCCACTGTATAGTCCATTCCTGTAGGGATATGGACCACCTCAACAATTTAGGATTTTCACCTTTCATTTGTTTTAGCCAAAGTAGAGGTTTGTGGTCTGTCTGAACAATGAAGTGAGAGCCAAACAGGTATGGCCTCAACTTCTTCAGTGCCCAGACCACAGCAAAGGCCTCCCTCTCTATGGCAGACCAACACTTTTCTCTAGGGGTCAACCTCCTGCTGATAAAAGCAACAGGTTGATCATGGCCCTCAGAATTAAGTTGTGATAAGACTGCCCCTACCCCTAATTCAGATGCATCAGTTTGGACAATTAGGGCCTCATTATGACCCTGGCGGGCGGCGGAGGCCGCCCGCCAGGATCCCGCCCTCCATATTACCACGCCGCGGTCAAAAGACCGCGGCGGGTATTACGAGTTTTCCCCTGGGCTGGCGGGCGGTTCCAGTAAAACCGCCCGCCAGCCCAGGGGAAAACAACCTTCCCACGAGGATGCCGGCTCGTAATCGAGCCGGCGGAGTGGGAAGGTGCGACGGGTGCAGTGGCACCCGTCGCGTATTTCAGTGTCTGCAAGGCAGACACTGAAATACTTTTCGGGGCCCTCTTACGGGGGCCCCTGCCGTGCACATGCCATTGGCATGGGCACGGCAGGGGCCCCCAGGGGCCCCGTGACCCCCCCTACCGCCATCCTGTTCATGGCGGCTTTCCCGCCATGAACTGGATGGCGGTAGGGGGGGTCAGAATCCTCATGGCTGCGGAGCGCGCTCCGCAGCCATGGAGGATTCCAAAGAGCAGCGGAAAGTCAGCGGGAGACCGCTGACTTTCCGCTTCTGACCGCGGCTGAACCGCCGCGGTCAGAATGCTCATTGGAGCACCGCCAGCCTGTTGGCGGTGCTCCCGTGGTCGGTGGCCCTGGCGGCCACCGGCCGCCAGGGTCAGAATGATCCTCTTAATTTCTTGGAGTAACAGGGGCTTTTCAGGACAGGTGCAGAGCACGTGGCCTGCTTCAGCTCCTCAAAAGCTTTCTGACAGTTTGCTGTCCATAATACCTTCTTAGGCATTTTCTTTGAAGTGAGGTCATTAAGAGGGGCTGCAATGGAGCCATAGTTCTTTATGAACCTCCTATAGTACCCAGTGAGGCCTAAAAAGGCTCTCACCTGAGTCTGAGTTGTAGGGGGAACCCAATCTATAATAGTTTGGATTTTCCCCTGAAGTGGTGCAATCTGTTCTCCACCAACCAGGTGTCCCAGATAAACCACCTTCCCCTGCCCTATCTGACACTTTGAAGCCTTGATAGTGAGGCCTGCCTTTTGCAGGGCCTCTAAAACTTTCCATAGGTGGACCAGGGATCATCCCAGCTGGAGCTAAAGACAGCTATATCGTCTAGATATGCTGCACTTAAAGCTTCCAGCCCTTGCAGGACTGTGTTCACCAACCTCTGAAAAGTGGCAGGTGCATTTTTCAATCCAAAAGGCATTACTGTGAATTGGTAATGGCCTCCAATGGTTGAAAATGCAGTTTTTGCTTTTGCATCTTCTGATAATTTGATCTGCCAATACCCTGCAGTCAAGTCAAAAGTGCTTAGATACTTGGCAGATGCCAGTGTATCTCTTAGCTCATCTGCCCTGGGTATAGGGTGAGCATCAGCTTTGGTTACCTGGTTGAGACCTCTGTAGTCAACACAAAACCGCATTTCCTTCTTTCCATCCTTGGAATGAGGTTTTGGTGCAAGTACCACAGGAGAGGCCCATGGACTTTCAGAGTGCTCAACCACTCCCAGTTCAAGCATTTTCTGCACCTCTTGCTTTATGCAGTCTCTGACATGGTCAGGCTGCCTATAGATCTTACTTTTGACAGGCAAGCTGTCTCCAGTATCTATAGTGTGCTCACACCAAGAAGTGGTACCTGGCACAGTAGAGAAGAGTTCTGAAAACTGACCCAGGAGATTTATCCAGTGGTCTTTCTGCTCAGCAGTAAGACAATCTGCCAAAACTACACCTTCCACAAGAGCATCGTGTTCTGTGGAAGAGAAGAGATCAGGGAGAGGGTCACTCTCTTCTTCCTGTCCCTCATCAGTTGCCATGAGCAGGGTGAGATCAGCCCTGTCATAGTAGGGTTTGAGGCCATTGACATGGAGCACCCTAAGGGGACTCCTGGCAGTGCCTAAGTCAACTAAGTAGGTGACTTCACCTACTTTCTCAACAATTGTGTGGGGTCCACTCCATTTGTCTTGGAGTGCTCTTGGGGCCACAGGCTCCAAGACCCACACTTTCTGCCCTGGTTGGTACTGAACCAAAACAGCCTTCTGGTCATGCCATTGCTTTTGGAGCTCTTGGCTGGCCTGATGGTTTTTACTGGCCTTTTTCATGTACTCAGCCATCCTTGATCTGAGGCCAAGTACATAGTCCACTATGTCTTGCTTTGGAGCTTTTAAAGGTTGTTCCCAACCCTCCTTAACAAGTGTTAGAGGACCTCTCACAGGGTGTCCAAAGAGGAGTTCAAAGGGGCTGAAGCCCACTCCTTTCTGGGGTACCTCCCTGTAAGCAAAAAGGAGGCATGGTAAAAGGATATCCCATCTCCTGTGGAGTTTTTCAGGGAGTCCCATAATCATACCTTTGAGAGTTTTGTTAAATCTCTCCACCAGTCCATTTGTTTGTGGATGATAGGGTGTGGTGAACTTGTATGTCACACCACACTCCTTCCACATGGCCTTTAAGTAAGCAGACATGAAATTGCTTCCCCTGTCTGATACTACCTCTTTTGGGAAGCCCACCCTGGAAAAGATTCCCAGGAGGGCCTTTGCCACTGCAGGAGCTGTAGTGGTCCTTAGAGGAATTGCTTCAGGATATCTGGTGGCATGGTCCACTACCACCAAGATAAACCTATTGCCTGAAGCAGTAGGAGGGTCAAGGGGGCCAACTATGTCAACCCCTACCCTTTCAAAGGGAACCCCAACCACAGGCAGTGGAATAAGGGGTGCCTTTGGAGTGCCACCTGTCTTGCCACTGGCTTGACAGGTTTCACAGGACTTACAAAATTCCTTTGTGTCCTCTGACATTCTAGGCCAATGAAACAGGGGAACAAGCCTGTCCCAAGTTTTCATTTGCCCCAAATGTCCAGCTAAGGGAATTTCGTGAGCTAGAGTTAGGAGGAACTTTCTGTACTCCTGAGGAATCACCAATCTCCTGGCAGCTCCAGGTTTTTGGATCCCTTGCTTCAGTGTACAAGAGGTTGTCCTCCCAGTAAACTCTGTGAGAGTCACTGACATCCCCATTTGCTTGTTTGACAGCTTCCTGTCTTAGACCATCTAGTGTGGGACAGGTCTGCTGTGCCACACTCAGCTCCTCCCTGGCAGCCCCCCCTCCACCCAAAAGCTCAGCAGTGTCTGCTTCCAGCTCCTCTGGTGTAGGTTCTGCACAGGGTGGAAATTCTTCTTCCTCAGAAGTAGAATACACTGTAGAGGGAGGGATAGTAGGTAGTGCTTTACTTCTACTAGCCCTAGCTTTAGGGAGCACTTGGTCCATTCTTCCAGGATCCAAGTCACCCTGTCCTTTTTGCTTTTTGGCCTGAGCCCTGGTCAAAGCAAAAATATGCCCTGGAATGCCCAGCATCGCTGCATGAGCCTCCAACTCCACTTCTGCCCAAGCTGATGTCTCTAAATCATTCCCTAATAGACAGTCTACAGGTAAATCTGAGGCAACCACAACTTTCTTTGGGCCAGTAACCCCCCCCCAGTTGAGATTCATAACAGCCATGGGGTGGCTAAGGGTGTTGTTATGAGCATCGGTTACTTGGTACTGGTGACCAAGTAGGAGTTGTTCAGGGTGGACCAGTTTCTCTATTACCATTGTAACACTGGCACCTGTGTCCCTGTAGGCCTGAACCTCAACACCATTTATTAGGGGTAGTTGCTTGTACTTATCCATGTTAAGGGGACAAGCAACCAAGGTGGCTAAATCAATAGCCCCCTCAGAGACTAACACAGCCTCTGTGGTCTCCCTAATCAGACCAACCCCAACTAAGTTACCTAAAGTGAGCCCAGCTACTCCCTTGGATTGGCTATTAGTAGGTTTACTCCCACCACCACTGCTATTACTAGGGGCACTAGGTGTAGCAGCAGGGGTTGTAGTGGTAGGAGGCTTGGTGCTTTTCTTTGGACAACTGGGATCTGTTGTCCAATGGCCTTTTATTTTACATAAATAGCACCATGGTTTCTTTTCTTTGTTTTGATTTGAAGAGGATTTGGGCCCACCACCCCCACCAGAGTGTTTTTGTGGGCCTGATGAAGACTCATTTTTAGATTTGTCCCCACCCTTGTCAGAAGACTTACCATCCTTCTTCTTATTGCCATCTTTGTCACCCCCTGTATGAACTTTTCTTTTCACCCTTGTTCTGACCCATTTGTCTGCCTTCTTTCCCAATTCTTGGGGAGAGGTCAGATCAGAGTCTACCAGGTACTGGTGCAACAAATCAGACACACAGTTATTAAGAATATGCTCTCTCAGGATTAAGTTATACAGGCTTTCATAATCAGTAACTTTACTGCCATGTAACCACCCCTCCAAGGCCTTCACTGAATGGTCAACAAAGTCTACCCAGTCTTGTGAAGACTCCTTTTTGGTTTCTCTGAACTTCATCCTGTACTGTTCAGTGGTTAAGCCATAACCATCTAGGAGTGCATTCTTAAGAACTGTAAAATTATTGGCATCACTTTCTTTCACAGTAAGGAGCCTATCCCTACCCTTTCCACTAAATGATAGCCATAGGATAGCAGCCCACTGCCTTTGAGGGACATCCTGTACAACACAGCCCTCTCAAGTGCAGCAAACCACTTGTTAATGTCATCCCCCTCCTTATAAGGGGGAACTATCTTATGCAGATTCCTAGAATCATGCTCTCTTGCAGGATGACTATGGGAAATACTGCTGCTGCCACCATGGGTTTCTACCCCAATCTTCCGTCTTTCTCTTTCAATTTCTAAGGACTGCCTATCTAAATCCAGCTGTTGCTTCTTGAGCTTCAGCCTGGATTCCTCCACTCTCAATCTATTGAGCTCCCTTTCTAACACTCTGTCATCAGGGTGGGTGGGAGGGACATGCATAGAAACAGAAGTATGGTGAGAATGAACAGGAGACTTGTCCCTAACAGATGGCACCCTAACAGCTTGGCTAACAGAAACAGCACTTCTACTATGATGAGAAGGAATACTCTTACTGTGATGAGAGACCACACTATCTGTATGATGTGACTCTACATCAGTACCAGCTATGCTAGGTTGTCTGCTAATGGGCAGGCTAGGAAGTTTCCCTTCTAAATCTTTTGCTAGGGGTGCCCCAGGATCACATTGGGAACCATCAGCTAACTTTTCAACAGAAGTGCCACCTCTGGCCTTATCCTGTTCAACAAGCATATTCACCAACAGTTCTCTAGGGGGATTCTTCCCTACACTTAAACCTCTTTCTATGCAGAAACACCTTGCTCCTTTCCAGCTAAGGTGATCATAAGCAAGTTTGGACAGATCAACAGTTTAGCCTGTGCCAGACATTTTAGAAAGTGATTAAGTGACAGCAAAAGTGAGAAAAAAGTTTTTCAGAACTTTTGGAAAGAAAGAAAAAAACGTTTAAAACTTTTTAAGAACTTTTTAGAAAGTTTAGAGGTACTTTTCAGCACTTAGAAAAGAAGTGAAAAGAGGAAATGCAAAACTTTTTGGTTAGGTGTACATACACTGAACTTGTTTTGTATATTTTTCTCTTATGAAAAGTACAATGACAAAAGTGGTAAGTAGTTGCAAAGTACTTATCCCACCGCTGCACAACCAATGTAGGAGGCTGAACTGGCTTGTAGTGAGTACCAAGGGGTACTTACACCTTGCACCAGGCCCAGGTATCCCTTATTAGTGTATAGGGGTGTCTAGCAGCTTAGGCTGATAGAAAATGGTAGCTTAGCAGAGCAGCTTAGGCTGAACTAGGAGACGAGTGAAGCTCCTACAATACCACTAGTGTCACTTGCACAATATCATAAGAAAACACAATACACAGATATACTAAAAATAAAGGTACTTTATTTTTATGACGATATGCCAAAGTATCTCAGTGAGTACCCTCAGTATGAGGATAGCAAATATACACAAGATATATGTACACAATACCAAAAATATGCAGTATAGTCTTAGAAAACAGTGCAAACAATGTATAGTTATAATAGGATGCAATGGGGACACATAGGGATAGGGGCAACACAAACGATATACTCCAAAAGTGGAATGCGAGCCATGAATGGACCCCAAACCTATGTGACCTTGTAGAGGGTCGCTGGGACTGTAAGAAAACAGTGAGGGTTAGAAAAATAGCCCACCCCAAGACCCTGAAAAGTGAGTGCAAAGTGCACTAAAGTTCCCCAAAGAGCACAGAAGTCGTGATAGGGGAATTCTGCAGGAAAGACACAAACCAGCAATGCAACAACGATGGATTTCCAGACGAGAGTACCTGTGGAACAAGGGGACCAAGTCCAAAAGTCACGATCAAGTCGAGAGTGGGCAGATGCCCAGGAAATGCCAGCTGTGGGTGCAAAGAAGCTGCTACTGGACAGCAGAAGCTGAGGATTCTGCAGAAACGACAAGTGCTAGAAACTTTCCCTTTGGAAGATGGATGCCCCACGCCGTGGAGAGTCGTGCAGAAGTGTTTTCCTGAAGAAAGACCACAAACAAGCCTTGCTAGCTGCAAGTCGTGCGGTTAGGGTTTTTGGATGCTGCTGTGACCCAGGAGAGACCAGGATGTCGCCAATTGTGTCAGGGGACAGAGGGGGCGCCCAGCAAGACAAGGAGCTCTCTCAGGCAGCACCCGCATAAGTGCTGGAACAGGCACTACGAAGTGGAGTGAAATGGTGCTCACCCGAAGTTGCACAAAGGAGTCCCACGCCGCCGGATGACAACTCAGGAGGTCGTGCAATGCAGGTTAGAGTGCCGTGGACCCAGGCTTGGCTGTGCACAAAGGATTTCCGCCGGAAGTGCACAGAGGCCGGAGTAGCTGCAAAAGACGCGGTTCCCAGCAATGCAGTCTGGCGTGGGGAGGCAAGGACTTACCTCCACCAAACTTGGACTGAAGAGTCACTGGACTGTGGGAGTCACTTGGACAGAGTTGCTGGATTCAAGGGACCTCGCTCGTTGTGCTGAGAGGAGACCCAGGGGACCGGTGATGCAGTTCTTTGGTGCCTGCGGTTGCAGGGGGACGATTCCGTCGACCCACGGGAGATTTCTTCGGAGCTTCTAGTGCAGAGAGGAGGTAGACTACCCCCACAGCATGCACCACCAGGAAAACAGTCGAGAAGGCGGCAGGATCAGAGTTACAGAGTTGCAGTAGTCGTCTTTGCTACTTTGTTGCAGTTTTGCTGGCTTCCAGCGCGGTCAGCAGTCGATTCCTTGGCAGAAGGTGAAGAGAGAGATGCAGAGGAACTCTGATGAGCTCTTGCATTCTTTATCTAAGAAATTCCCCAAAGCAGAGACCCTAAATAGCCAGAAACAAGGGTTTGGCTACTTAGGAGAGAGGATAGGCTAGCAACACCTGAAGGAGCCTATCAGAAGGAGTCTCTGACGTCACCTGCTGGCCCTGGCCACTCAGAGCAGTCCAGTGTGCCAGCAGCGCCTCTGTTTCCAAGATGGCAGAGGTCTGGAGCACACTGGAGGAGCTCTGGGCACCTCCCAGGGGAGGTGCAGGTCAGGGGAGTGGTCACTCCCCTTTCCTTTGTCCAGTTTCGCATCAGAGCAGGGCTGAGGGGTCCCTGAACTGGTGTAGACTGGCTTATGCAGAAATGGGCACCATCTGTGCCCATGAAAGCATTTCCAGAGGCTGGGGGGGGCTACTCCTCCCCTGCCTTAACACCTTTTTCCAAAGGGAGAGGGTGTAACACCCTCTCTCAGAGGAAGTCCTTTGTTCTGCCATCCTGGGCCAAGCCTGGCTGGACCCCAGGAGGGCAGAAACCTGTCTGAGGGGTTGGCAGCAGCAGCAGCTGCAGTGAAACCCTTGAAAAGGCAGTTTGGCAGTACCAGGGTCTGTGCTACAGACCCGTGGGATCATGGGACTGTGCCAACTATGCCAGGATGGCATAGAGGGGGCAATTCCATGATCATAGACATGTTACATGGCCATATTCGGAGTTACCATTGTGAAGCTACACATAGGTAGTGACCTATGTGTAGTGCACGCGTGTAATGGTGTCCCCGCACTCACAAAGTCCGGGGAATTTGCCATGAACCATGTGGGGGCACCTTGGCTAGTGCCAGGGTGCCCACACACTAAGTAACTTAGCACCCAACCTTTACCAGGTAAAGGTTAGACATATAGGTGACTTATAAGTTACTTAAGTGCAGTGGTAAATGGCTGTGAAATAACGTGGACGTTATTTCACTCAGGCTGCAGTGGCAGGCCTGTGTAAGAATTGTCAGAGCTCCCTATGGGTGGCAAAAGAAATGCTGCAGCCCATAGGGATCTCCTGGAACCCCAATACCCTGGGTACCTCAGTACCATATACTAGGGAATTATAAGGGTGTTCCAGTATGCCAATGTGAATTGGTGAAATTGGTCACTAGCCTGTTAGTGACAATTTGGAAAGAAATGAGAGAGCATAACCACTGAGGTTCTGGATAACAGAGCCTCAGTGAGACAGTTAGTCATAACACAGGTAACACATTCAGGCACACTTATGAGCACTGGGGCCCTGGCTGGCAGGGTCCCAGTGAAACATACAACTAAAACAACATATATACAGTGAAAAATGGGGGTAACAAGCCAGGCAAGATGATACTTTCCTACACCGCTCCTCTACCCACTGCTTGTCACAACAGCGGAACAAATACACTGTCCAATTTTTTCTGTCTCCCCCCAGTTAGTATCGCAGAGTGAAGTAAGCCACTCACCGCTTCATGAGGATCAGCCGTCTGCATTTCTGTCACAACACGAACTCTCACCAATTATTATCTCTAGTGACCACTCTTTAAACGCAGGGAGAGGGTGCCTTCTTTAGTGGCTTCTCTAACAGTGCCCCATCGGTTGGCTGGGCAGGATGGGTTTTGGAACATCAATGGGGTTGGGCATAAGTTTGCCTCGGCTGATCTCTTAACATTTTTTAACAGTTACGATATAATCACCCTTCAGGAAACCTGGGCAGAGCACAGCTGTCCATTGCCAGTGTATTTAGAAATATGGAAATAGGCCCAAAGAACGAGCAAGAATGGCCGTACTAAGGGAGGATTGGCCTTCTATGTAACTGTTACCCTAAATGGGAGTATATTGCCACTGGTTTGGGATGACAACTGGATTCAGGGATTGTTATAAGAAATGGGACTTTTGCAGCAGACCCTTATAGTAATTAATGTTTACATTGCTCCCGGGACAACGGAAAAAAGGGGCAGGTTGTCTCGACCGATGCAGATCGTGGGCATCCTAGTTGAGGAATACCCATGTGCTAATTATATTATAACTGGTGATTTTAATACGAATCTGTCTCAGGACACAATGGGGGCGCTTGAGGGTCCCGATTGTGGTAACCGCCAGTTAATTCACGATCCATTAAGGCCACAGGGTTGTCTGCATTGCCCGTTGGGAGAGTTTTTAGTAATGCACCTTAACAGTAAGGGCTTTAAAGTTTTGAATGGTCGTTTATTTGACGACGCCTCCCTCGCTGGATAAGATCAGACGGTTGCTCACACTCCTATTCAGACTACACCATTGGAAATACTGAATTATTTCCTCTTATTGAAAAGTTTTTGATTTCGTCCAGGAGTGAGAGCGATCATTGTCCACAAACTGTATCTATCAAATCCAGATTTCCTGCTCATGATACTATGTGGGCAGTGGTTGGTGGCGTTTGTTTCGAGTCACTAAAGCTCATAAAATGGAATGCTTCTATTGGTGGCATAGTACTGACTGAATGTATTAATTTTTTTGACTCTGAGGGATCGGGCTATGTGACTCCAATTCAGTTATGGGTTAAACTTTCTTGCCTTTTAGGTCAAAGTTCCACCAACCTGCACATAATTGTGCTCCATCCCGGTCCTTTGCCATCTCTAGGGAAACTAGGAATATAAAGAAAGAGCGTAATAGGCTATCAAGGGCAATTAGTAAAAGTCCAGACTCTGAGTGTTTATTCATTGAATACAATCAACTGAGGAAAGACTACAAGAAGGCTGTTTATGATGACCACCAGACCTTAGTCAGTTTTGGGCCAAACTTTTAAGTGCAAGCAAAGACTCAAACCCCATGAAATTTTGGTCCCTTTTCAACAACTTAAATAGTAATCAAAGGGGCACTGGCGTTGTTGACATTTCAGAAGGATCTTGGAGATCTTACTTGACTACCCACTTTTCTGCTAGCAAGCAGGACGCAAAACTGCTGGATGAGGGGGCCCATAGATCTATTCTCGCTTTGTCTAATACATGTCCTTTGTTCACAGGGTCTTTAATTCCCTCGCAGGGAGTGATTAAGTTCTTTCAATTAAGTCTCCCCCATATCACCTCGAGGGCTAAGCAACTTGGAGTCCCGGGACCCAACTGCTTCCACAGGCACTATTTGAACAGGATCCTCTCTTTTGGTCTAACCACCTTGCACATATGTTCGAGCACTGCCTCTTGACTTCAACAATACCTGAGTCCTGGTGTGGTGCCATCCTCCATCCCTTATACAAAAGTGGTTCAAGGTCAGATCCCACCAACTTTAGGATGATAGCCCTGTTGGATAATGAGGCTAAGATCTATGCTAGTCTTTTGCTGCAAGATCTCCGTGCCTGGGCTGAATCGAAGGCTTTAATTCCCATTGTCCAAACAGGGTGTTCTTCTGGCTCAGGCACTTCGACCAATCTATTAGCACTTTCTGTTCTGATCGACAGGGCAATTGTGTCAGGTCTGATGTTTCACTGTTGTTTTGTGGATTTTAAGGCGGCATTCAATTGGATCCCGCTGAGTGCCCTGGGGGTTAAACTACAAAACTGGGGTACCCCCCCAGAACTCCTAGGTGCTATCATAGATCTCCATACAAACACCTGGGTCCGTATCAAGCTTTGTGATGGGTGCTCTCTCTCTAGGAAAATCCCCACCACCTGTGGTGTGAAGCAAGGTTGTGTACTTGCTCCCCTTCTTTTTAATCTATTTATTGAAGATATGTCATCATCTCTTGATGCCGTTAACTCCCATCCTCCCTAGCTTGGTGGCATTAGGCTTAGCCATCTGCTTTATGTTGATGATCTTGCACTATTTAACTTGCATCTTATACTTCCGCAAATCAATTGGAAGATAATTTGCTTAAAACAAAAGTGGTCTCCTTTGGGAGGAAAAAACACTCAGGTTTTAGTTGGCATTATAAAAGCTGCAAACTTGTCTTTGACCAGTCCTACAAATATTTAGGGGTCCATTTTGGCCTTTTCTAAACTATCTAAAATTTTAAAGGGGCAGACCCTTCTTCCCCTAATGGAAGTTATGGGAGTAAGGATTATCCCTTTGCTGGCTTATGGCCAAGAAATTCTGTTGGGCAAAGGCTCTTGCCTATTAAATAGGCTGTTAATAAAATCTATAAGAGAGTCTTCCAGTGCCCGTGCCTGGCTTCACCCGCGCAGGTACGGTTGGAATTTGGGCTTCTGGATCTGGTGGCAGTTGGTGCTGGTGCTTTTTCGAAGCTTTGCTATAAATTGTGCCAGGCCATGGATGGTCACTTGGAGGCAGTTTTGTGGTAAGAAATTAGTAACTCGAAATCGAAGTGTACTTATTCTCATTTCTTGGATGAATGTAAACGGGGATTAGATGCAGATGATCTTTGGGCAAGTAACCACCCCTACCCTCTGTTTAAACTAGAAATTAAACAACTTATTCAATTGTACTCCTATCATTCAGACTTCTCCCTCCTCGTTCAACAGAAGCATGCCTGGGCAATAATCGAATTCTTTAAGCCAGGTATGTCTTCTATTTCTTTATCTTGCCCTATGGGTTTTGGCTGAAAAAGCCCTTCATGGCCTTAAGGATGGGAGATTGGGGATTTTTAAAGCATCTGCTCCAATGGCAGCTCCCCCCCGATGATGGTGTGACATGTAGAGGCTGTAGTAATGCGGATGAAACCATTGATCATGTGGTTTGCCTGTGCCCAGCCTTATTAAAGGAGAGTAGGTTTTTGCTTCGGAGCAAATGGAATGAACTGGCAATCCGCTCCTGTCGAGAAGCTATTATTCAGTCCTTGGACCCAGGCAACCCAATGTTAAATGTGTTATTGACTAAATTTATTAAAATTGCACAATCTAAATTCAATGGCACTGCGAGCAATGAACAGGTAGTCAAGTCACACAAGCTTTATTCGGTCTAATTAAACCATCAAAGCAATAACTTACAACAGTAAAACCATGATCTATACACAATAAATATATAATAACAAGATTAAAAATTAAATAATGAGGATAAGATAAAGATAAAATGAGAGATCTGCGAATGTACAAAGGAGAAAAAATAGATATAAATCTTCACATGTGTCTCCCATCCTATATATAAGAGGGGGAAACGTCAGAATTCCTTTTTGTTGGCTGCCTTTGACATCCTCATCAATAATTTTTATAACAAATTCAATGAGTAAAACTGTTGGATTAAATAAATTAGAATCAAGGTTCAATTAATAACAAATCACTGTGATCTTTTAAAAAGTTTTAACGTATATGCCAGGCGTACGCAAGGAACTTGCCGACCGCACAAGTTAGGAAAGAGGAGCAATCTCTCAACATCAACCTTAGGGCATCTTTGCACGTTCTCAACTCCATATTCCTGCAAGCGGGCGGAGCCATTTCCGCCGGGCAGTGCCATAGGCAGGACAAATAAACATAAAGTGCACTACGGTTTCCACAGAATCGTTACAACTTGGACATTGATTAGATAGCGGGGTAGAGCACCATGAACTGGAAAAGGACTTCAGAGGGAGGCATCCATACCTGAACCGAACATACAAGCTTTTACTTAGTTGATCAGTAATTAAATCCAAGAAGGGTTCGAAGTGGGGAAACCACTTGTAATCGAGAAATTGAGACGTCAGCCTACCATGAGAAGTACAGAACAGATATTTTTTCCTAACATGGGACCAATAAACTGATTTTAAGTGGTCCTTGTGAAACCTCCTTAGATTATTAGGCTGGCTCCAGAAATCACTGAGTCCCAAGGTATGGAACCATTCCGAAATGTACTTGAACCAAGGGATAGAAAGTGCGTTTGGTCTATCCAATAAGTCTTGCAAAGACTCCTTGTATATGACTAATTCAGGGGTAGTCCAGATGCGAACCCAGAAAGTTAAAGGCCTTAAAGCTATTACAACAGAAATGTGGGGGAACCCTAGGTCCAAAAACACTGGAACCAAGGGCGTGCTACGAGGACATGCCAAGAGCGATCTTACAAAATTATTTTCCCCCACAGATAACTTACTAGTTTTGGAACAACCCCAGACCTCAGCGCCATAGACCACGGCACTCTGAGCCTTGGCTAGATAAATTTTAATAGCTGGGGAAACAACTTTCACGGTATTAGACATTTGGAAACGCAAAATTGCCCCTGACCTGTGTGCTAAGAGAGCTAGGCTTTTTCCTACCTGGGCCTGCCAGTTCATATCATTGCTGATTCTCACCCCTAAATAATCAATGGAGCATACCTTGCTCAGAGGAACCTCGTTATATAAGATGTTACATCGTTTTGTGCAACCAAGACCGAAGATCATAAGTTTTGTTTTACTAGAATTAAGTTCCAATCCATGGTCTGCACAAAACACACCGAACCTATCCAGGAGGACCTGAAGGCCCATAGGTGTTTTAGAGATCAGGAGGGAGTCATCAGCAAATAAAAGAATAGGAACTTTTGAATTGTTCAATGAAGGGGCATCGTTTTGACAATCTGTTACAACTTGCACCACTTCATTAATGAACAGCGAAAAAAGAGTAGGTGCCAGGACACAGCCCTGGCGTACCCCCCGCCTGATATTAATGCGATCAGTAAGTTCCCCCTGACTGCCCCATCTTACTCGAGCATAGGTGTTCTTGTGCAATCTTTGAATTAGGTGCACCAAATTCATCGGGACGCCAATTTTCTTTAGGACTTCCCACAATTTCTGTCTTGGAACAAGATCGAAAGCAGACTTTAGGTCAACAAAAGCAACATACAAGTTTTGTTTGGCCAAAGTAACGTATTTCCAGAGTAACATAAAAAATCTAAAAACTTGGTCCATAGTGCTAATTCTTAAACGAAAACCAGCCTGGAGGGGAGATAGAACCTGATTGGCTTGGGCCCAGTCCATTAGCCTGTCTAGGACTTGCTTAGAGAAAATCTTTTGAAGATTATCAATGAGGCTAATTGGGCGGTAATTGACGGGCAGTACCACATCTCCTTTTTTATAAATAGGGATAATTTCGGCCCTGAGCCACGAGTCCGGAATGAGGCCACCTGCTGCGATGGCGTTTGATAAAGTATTAATATACCACGGCCAAATAACGGGTTCTGACTTAAACAGGTCCCCCGGTATCTTATCAGGACCAGGAGCCTTAGCAGGTTTCAGAGAACTAATAGCTGCTGTGGTTTCAGCAATTGTAAAAACGATGTCCTCCGTAGGACCTTCGATAAGAGGTCTGCGTTCAACACCCCTATGGTCCTCATGGTCCTGTTGCATGGATGGAACATACATTTCGGAAAAATGAGCCACCCATTTTTCAGGCTGACTATGACGATTTGGAGTAGCATTACCCTCTCAATGCCTGTGGGTCAACAACCTCCAAAAGGAGCCCTCTTCTCGATTTTCAACTGCCTCCAGCAGCTTCTGCCAGATCTCGAATTCCCAATTTTTCTTTGCTAGGTCCAGGGCCTTAGTGTAGCTAGATCTAGCGGCCCTGATCTCCTCCTGTGAGTGCTTATGGAGGGCCAATTTAAGATTGAGCCTAGCAAGGTCGCAATCTTTATTGAACCATTCTCTGGATCAGATAGTATCAGGAGTATGCTTAACAGTGGTTTCTTTATAAAAAAAAATCTGTAGAATGTTTATCAATTCAGCATGGATTTTCAGTATTGGAAGACTATCGTCATCTTGCTTTTCAAGACTGGAGAACAGCTGTAAAAAGGAAGAATACATTTGTTTGACCAAGAGTGGATTAGATGTAACCTTTGGCCAACTAACACGAGTTTGCCTGGAGTTCAGAGAAGGGATCGAAACATCGGTGGTCTCTAGGTGTTGTGTTCTCCCAAAAGCTTTGTTGGATAAATTAAGGCATGGGGGGTGGTGATTGCTATGATGGCGGGGTTCCAGCTTCATGTCCAGAGTGTTTGACCAAAGCCTGATGTCGACAAAAAAATAATCAATAGTGCTGGAAGAACACCCCCGCTTAAAAGTGGGGGCACGATTTAGATCAGATCTAGTCCTACCATTGCATTCCCTGAGTCCACAGCGTAGGCAAAGGGAGGCCATCTGTGTAGCAGCACAAGAACCAATGCTAAGAAAATCGTTCTTTACTTGGGGAATACCCCAAGATTCATCTTCTTCAGTTGTTAGATTACCTACAAGGTTCTTGGATACAAAGGAACAGTTTATATCACCCCCTATCACCAGATGGTTAGAAGGATGCAAAAGTTCCATATGCTCAGCTAGCTGAGCAAGTACCCTTGATTCCATACTGGGGGGGATGGACCTCGGGTACACATTGACCAGAGTCACTATAAAACGAGGCTGAAATGTGAGTCTAACACCCAATAAATCTAACGAATTAAGGGATAGTGCAGAGTGGTCGCATTGCAGTTTCTTATTCACTAAAATCATGAGCCCACCCATAGGCCTACCAAAGCCTCCAGAGGCAGGCTGAGCTGCGACAAAATAAGTTATGAACCCCTCAACATGTATTATCTCTTCCGCCCAGGTTTCCTGAAAGAGGCATAAATCTTGCTTAGAGATAAGGTCGACCCATCCAGGATCTCCCATCTTTTTCTTTATTCCAGCCACATTCCAAGACATAGGCCCTCATTCTGACCTTGGCGGGCGGCGGAGGCCGCCCGCCAAAGTCCCGCCGTCAGGTTACCGTTCCGCGGTCGAAAGACCGCGGCGGTAATTCTGACTTTCCTGCTGGGCTGGCGGGCGGTCGCCTTCAGGCCGCCCGCCAGCCCAGCGGGAAAGAGGCTTCCATGATGAAGCCGGCTCGGAATCGAGCCGGCGGAGTGGAAGCTGTGCGACGGGTGCAGTTGCACCCGTCGCATTTTTCACTGTCTGCGCAGCAGACAGTGAAATACATTTAGGGGCCCTCTTACGGGGGCCCCTGCAATGCCCATGCCAGTGGCATGGGCACTGCAGGGGCCCCCAGGGGCCCCGCGACCCCCCCTACTGCCATCCGGATCCCGGCGGTCGGACCGCCGGGATCTGGATGGCGGTAGGGGGGGTCGGAATCCCCTCGGCGGCGCAGCAAGCTGCGCCGCCTTGGAGGATTCAATGGGGCGGCGGTACACTGGCGGGAGCCCGCCAGTGTTGCCGGTCCGACCGCGGCTTTACCGCCGCGGTCGGAATCCCCATTGGAGCACCGCCGGCCTGTCGGCGGTGCTCCCGCGGTCCTCCGCCCTGGCGGTCTTTGACCGCCAGGGTCAGAATGACCGCCATAATGTTAAGTACAGAGGGCACAAGTGTGGGCCTAACTCTCAGGGGTACGATGGGATTCAGAGCCCTTGGTCGTTTGCCTCTGTGAGTCGTAGCAACTGTAATGGGGAACACTAAGGGAGGAACATCATTTAGTCAGTCTAAATCAGATAACCAGGGGAGCGGATCTTGGTCAAAACTGGTTGATTACTATTGAGTGGACCCTGGACCCCTCCCACAAGAACATTAGCTGGTCTGTCAATCCTTCGTGTCTCCCCCCCACCCCCCGGAGAATACATGCAGAGGCCAATTCCGATGTCTCTGCCAGATTCCAGAGAATGAGTCCGTAGGTTGAAAGCCATAAGGTTATCGACCATAGAGGTGTCAAAAAAGAGGACTGAAATGTAATCAAGGTCTGAGTCTGGTTGGACATGTCTACGTGCCTCCCGAATATCAGAACGGATAACAGACAGACATTTCTTCTGTATGCGAAACCAATAGACAACTTTATTAATGAGAGAATCGTGAGACTCTCTCTGCCCAGCAGATAGCCTAGGGACCCCTGTCATATAAATGTGTGCATCCTTTCTACTCTGATCATGTCTCCCCTTTGGATCAGTCGCCTGAATTAATTTGAATTGGCCTTGACGTAAGACTCTGGGTGGACTTGCAGGCGCCTGTGCACCCTTCCTGTCCATAGCTTCCTTAGGCAAGGGATTTATACGGGGAAGACGTTGGTCGTTATTTTTTAGGGCAGGATTAAGCATACGGCCGGTATTGGTGGGGTTGTCGACAGGTAGAGATAGGCAACTCCCCTTTTTATTTGTTGCCATGCTCGTGGACTTAGCCCCCAACTTTGGACATTTGGGGTGAGAAATGAAATTATCCCCAGTGTCTAATGTTGCTAGCACGTTAGCCCCTCCAGTTAGCTCAGGAATGTGGTCATTCATACTGGGCGATTTACAATTACACAGCACCTTCGGATCAGATAGTCCAGAAATTTTACCCAAAATAACCATTACCAAAGATTTTAAATTATCCAGCTTCTGGGAAACATTTTCCAGTTCAAGTGACATCTTACATTGGGTCTACCAGTCCAATTCCTCTGTATCAGGTTCCACAGGAATTAAAGGCGGAGAGCAACCTGGGCTCTCACTAGAAGTGGATAGGAGTTGAAATCTATTTGAGCATAGAATATCACTAGAAACTACAGTCTTAGAGCCTAAATGCAGAGAGTCCCTAGATTGGGTACATTCTGCAACTTCAGCATTTGAAGTGTGCCTCATTGGCGGTGAAAGAATTACGGCCTTAGATATGGGAGGCGGATGGAGGTCCGCTTCCACAGACAAATGAGGTGTCCGCAGTTTTTTAATAAATAGATCCGGAATCTTCCTAAGAGTCGAAGTAGCAAGGATGGGGGGAGCGGTGATAGATGGGCTCCTCAGTATTGCCTCTACTTCCTCGAACAAGGAGTCAATAGCTTGAAATTGATTCTTAATGGGCTTAGGAGGGTCATCTGTTTTCCTACTAGCTCGTTTCTTGTGTTTTTTTGGCACCAGAAGGTGGCGCAGGGACATCATCTGCCTTACGCTTCCCCATTATTGACTGCGAGATATCCGAACCTGGGGCCCCGAAAAGCAAAAAAGAAAATTAAAGAGGGATGGCCCGTGAGTGTCCCCAGGTGTAGGGAGAGAGCAGGGGTGCCTCGGACTTGGAGTCCCACCAGGCACTGACAGGCAGCAGGAGCGGCGTTGCGCGGTGCGCTTTATAGCGCCTGTGAGTGACCCCAGGTGTAGGGAGAAAGTAGGGGTGCCTGGACCTTGGAGTCCCACCAGGCACTGACAGGCAGCAGGAGCAGCGTTGCGCGGTGCGCTTTATAGCGCCCGCGAGTGTCCCCAGGTGTAGGGAGAGAGCAGGGGTGCCTGGGACTTGTATAATCTGAATCTTTTCACCCTCTTGCGATATTGTCTGTTATTGGTTAGGTCGAGGAGTTCTAATGGCATACGTTGATGATTAGTGTAATTACTATATAACGCACCATGCACTTTAGGGCTGTGCCTATGCATTTTGTCTTTGTGTACTATGTGGGGCTCCGGGTTGGGTGGTTTGTTTTACTTTTACATTTTAGTATGTTTTATGCTTTTTAGGCAGGAATGTCTTTTATATATATATATATGCATTTTCTGAATCTTTTATGTTATGTGTGTCTAATTTATGATGTGTTTTTAGCATGAATTTAGTCTCTGAGGGTATTTATCCTCAATTTCTTTTTTGTTTCTTATTTTGTATTGGATTATATTATCTGTACAATAAATTTTTATTCTATTCTATTTCCCTTAACGTGGCTTTAGCAGACTTAGTCCAAGGTATATTACAAGAGACTGTGAGGCGAAGAATTTATTAGAGACATTCATAGTAAGAAATAAGCTGAAGGGTGGCCAAGATCCTCCTCCAATAAAAAAACAGTCGTAGACTCACTTTATCTGATACGGCTTTCACACCTAAGTCCAGTCTAAAGGGCAGCAGAGGGGTGCTGGTAGGAACATTAACTAACAAATGCAAAAAGTGATACTCCACTAGATCTAAAGTGGGTGCCTGATGATGACCTCATAACTGAGCTCCGTAGGTTGCAGCCCCAACAGCCTGATGGAAATACACCTGCAGTGGCGGATGGACAGGACGAAAGTGGGAATTGTGGGTCATCCTAATTATACCTCCCACCACTTGCTCAAGTTTTAGTCTATGTTGGGTAATGTGAGCCTGCCACTCTAAACTTTCACAGAGAGTTATACCCAGGTAAGTGAAAGTGTGAACTCTTAAGTGGGATCCCTGCAAGATTTGGACTGGCCCTATTCGAGTGGCCTGGGTTATATATCATATATTTAGTCTTCCTGATATTAATTTCAAGACCCCGTTCTACACAAAATTTCTCAAAGTTATTCAAAAGTCCATGGAAGATTTTGAAAAAAGAAGAGTTTCATTAGCGAACATAGGGCTCGAATCCTGATGTTCGCCAACTTAGAAACATCACTATTGCTCTGCTCCAAATAGCCAACAAGGCCATTGATGTAGAGAGAAGAGTGTGGGGAGCCAGTAGGCACCCCTTCCTGACCCCTCTGCTTACAGGAAACGGATCAGTCAGCTCGCCAGCCTGACCACATGTAATCTATGCATAATTATTATTATGGAGCACCTCAGAAATATCTAAAAGATAACCAGGCATGCCCATTTGTCATAGAACTCGCCATAATGACAACCTAGTTACCACTTTAAAGGTGGAATGGAGATCCACAAACACAGTGTACAGACGTCCACCCCCCTCCGGGTGACTACCTTCCAAAACAGCATCATGAGCCTAAAACCCGGGTCAGTCATGCTTATGGCCTTCTGAAAACCCGCTTGCAGGGGGGACAAAATTGCCTTGTCTACCATCCATTCCTGCAAGCTACCAAGTAAGACTGCAAAATTGTGAGCTATCAAGTAGACTGATGGGTCTATAAGTAGCAGGGTTTTCGCGAGGTCCCTTTTTATAAATAGGGATAATTTCTGCCCCAGCCCATGTCAGGGGCAAGGGAGCCCCTTTCAAACTATTAGTGAATAAAAAAGAAAAATAATAGCTCCAAATGCCAATCTCACTCATAAAAAGGTCCCCACGTATTTTGTCCAATCCGGCACTTTATTTGGTATAGTGGCCATAATGGCACCACAGACCTCCTGATCTAAAAATTCAAAGCCAGACGGGACAAGACAAGGGATCAAACAGCCAACTTGGGGGTCCTCTTCACATACCACCACCACCCCTGGGGAGGATGATGATAGGTGTCCCCGCACTCTCTGTCTTCTTGCATCACTTGACACAGCTGCAGATACCCTCAAAGGTACATAAAGATGAGAAAAATGGGCAACCCAGTTGCTGGCGAGAGCAAAGAAGTCAGTTGGCCCGGATCCTTTCCTGGCCCCAAAGGAAACCAAATTCCAAAAGGCATGATGATCTTTCTACTTAGCGGCTGTCAGCCAGTCTTCCCACCTTGCCCCATGCCAGTCCTTTTTAGCAGTAATAAGGGTCGCCTTATAGTCTCTCCTTGTGCTGTAGATCAGTGCTCTATCTGTGATCTTTATGGCTTCAATCAAACAGGTTTTAGCTTTATTATAGCCTTTATTGAACCAGGTCACAATAAGGGTCCTGTTAGGCTTCCCTTCCCCCAACCCAAAATAGTCTCCTCATTTTTGCAAGCAATTCATTATGGATCTCTGTAACTGATTCCAAATGCCCTTCAATGCACCCTTCCACATAGGAGGACACCATCCCCTCCATACTATTGGCCACCAGCCCATAGAGCTGCCTAATAGTTTCCTGAGAGTTTACCACACTACTCCATTTGACTCTGCGCTTGTTGCTAGCCACTCTTAACCTACTGGCCTGTGACTGTTCAGCAGTATTTGAAGAGCCTCTCAAATTAACATTAAGCTTGAGGACCAAAGCGCTGTGATCGATGTTCCAACATTGTATGGCAGACATATCATCAAGAAGCAGGCATAATCTAATGTCAAGTAAGATGTAATCAATAAGGTTGTTAGCATTGACTCAATTAAAGGTATACTGGTCTGATTTATCAGACCTAGGGCCATATGTACGACCACATTTTCCCATAGACACAGAATGGGCAAAACTGCTTGCTACATCTGGCCCCTAGTTCTGCCATTACACACTCTGAGGTCTTGATTGAGGGCAAGGGCATTAATTTTAACTGCACTGGGAGTGCATTTCCTAATGGGGGCGATCTCCAAAATTGATGCCTGCCATATAGTGTCCTCATTTGACATTGTAGAGAGGGAATCTAGGTCCCAATTGGGAAAAAAGGGCAAATCTCAAGCTTTTAGGCAGTAGCCACCATAAAACTATCATCAATTCCAGATAGTGCGGTGTCCTGAAAATAATAAATTTAGCCCTTCACATACTTCGCTGAGCGACACCTGACACTAAGTAAGAACAATGAAGCTACAGGCTGCTTGATCAACCAGATGAGAAGGGTGACACACAGTACATATGCAAATGTCCTGCCTCCCAGACCAGACATTACAGATAGAAACCAAGGGTCGTAGACAATTCCTTGGTGCAACAGAAGTGCCAACAACATTTTACTGCAGGGCCAAGGGGGTGGCTCTGCCCTGCTTCTTCCTGTCGCTGATGGGCGCAGGATGTGTCGCAAGTTACTGGAGTCTTATTGGAGCTTTTTAGCACTGGAGGTATGTAGGCTCTGCCCCCTCAGCACACATTGCAGGCAGAAATTGCTCCTGGGACCTGGAGTCCACACTTGTCCGACCCGTGCAGCGGGAGTTTCATTGATGCTTTATAGTGCCGAAGATATCTAGGCTTGAACCCCCTCATCACACACTGCAGGCAGAAATGGTTCCTGGGACCTAGAGTCGCCACTTGTGCGACCCGTGCAACGGGTGTTTCATTGATGCTTTATAGTGTCGAAGGTATCTAGGCTCCACCCGACCCTCATCACACACTGCAGGCAGAAATGGTTCCTGGGACCTAGAGTCGCCATTTGTCCGACCCGTGCAGCAGGAGTTTCGTTGATGTTGTATAGTGGCGGGGACATGTAGGCTCCTCCTCCTCAGGGCACACACAGGCAGAAATGGTTCCTGGGACCTGGAGTCCCCACTTGTCCATCCCGCGCAGCAGGAGTCTCTTTGGCACTTTATAGCGCTGGGGGCATATAGGCTCCTCCCCTTCATCAAACACTGCAGGTAGAAATGGCTTCTGGGACTTAGAGTCCCCACTTATCTGACTCACACAGCGGGAGTCTCTTTGGCGCTCTATAGTGCTGTGGGTATTTAGGCTCCACCCGCTCAGCACACACTGCAGGCAGAAATGGCTCCTGGGAACTGGAGTCTCTACTTGTCTGACCCACATAGCTGGAATTTCGTTGGTGCTTTTCCGCACACACTGCAGACAGCAATGGTTCCTGGCACCTGGAGTCCGACCCACGCAGTGGGAGTCTCATTGGTGCTTTATAGCGCTAGGGATATTCTCTCACACACTTTCAAAATAACTCCAACACCAAGCACAGACTAACAGAGTAAGAGAAAGTGAAAATAACTTCACACTTCCTAGTTTACAGCCTTCCACACCCACTGTGTCACTTCATGGGTGTATCCCTCTTGTTTTTTTCACAAATGTGTTATCTTTTCTGATGCACTAGTACAGAATTTGCCAATCTGTGATTAACTCACAAAACATTATCCAAAATATATTGTTTTCAGTGCATTGGCAGTGATGCACAGCTTACAACCTGTAAAACGGGGGCATGCAACACACAAATTGTTCGACGTGTGGGTTCTGACCCAGGCACCTGGCCTATTGTCTGAGATACACTGTAGGGACATGTGAAATGGAGGAAAATACACCTCGAGCTCACTTTCCTTGCCGCCCTTTTCTTACATGACATGTTGATTTTTTTCCGATGTGTGATTTATCTGTGGTTATGTGTGCCTATGTGTGATTTATACCTCCTTAGTGGTGAAAGATTGATTGACAAAATATATATTAGGATAACATAATTATAGTAATGTGTAGAGGCATTTCCAAGTTTTTGCTTATTTTGTGATTTGTAGTATGCTTGGGTGAACGTAGTTAACTGTGGAGTAGGCAGATTTTTGTCAAATATATGGCATTACTTTGCCTATGAGCAATACGAGTGCATTCCCTATTATGCACACAATCTACATTCAAACCATTGCCTGGATTCCTTCCATAGGATGTATTAAGGATGCAATACACACCGAGGGAAGCACAAAGACTGGCTGTTTTAGCCAGTCTACAGTGTATGTGGCATCCAGTTTACAGATTAACTGGATGAATATGAGAGATATGGTGTAAGACCATTAAGGCACCTGTGATTCTCCAGCAGACATTTATTTGCACACTACACTAGGCAACTTCTACCATGTAATGTTGTGGTACAGATACAACTGCAGTCTGGCCTGTATGTCTGAAACAATATGTGTGGCACATGCACAATGCACCTTGGTAAATGTGTTTAACAACAAATCAGTTTGCCTATAATTTGACCAGAACAAGTCCAGCTTGAGAAGCCCTGACAAGTGTGATTAATAGCGAGTGCCACAATACGTAGCAAATCACTGCCTTGCATTACTCTGCAACAGAGAGAGGTTTCTTGAACTTTTCGTGTGGGTAGCCATTCATATTAGATGGAACAGATGGTAATACATGCATTTACAAACAGAAGACAATAGGCAAACCTGCAAAAATACCAGTATGTAGTACCTTCCCCGGAGTGACATTACATGGAGTTAGACCTTAACATCTTATTACTTTAAAGTTATTGTGTCCTGTGTATTGGTTAGCAGTAAAATGCACCAACAAGGTCACATACATTCCTCTACATAACAATTGCATCCTTGCCTTATAGTGCAGGTGTGCCTGCGTTTGGTCTAGGCAGCCAATGGAGCCCTGACACAAGGCAAAAAGCAAGATTTTAAAGTGTTTTGTAAGATACAGTATATTCTTGCAATTTGCTTCCAAACAGCTGTGGCACAGGGAGACTATTTGTGCTGCGCTGTGTGGCCATGCCCATTAAATGGCATTTGTTTACACTTACAGGGCAATATGTAGACTATACTGTGATCCACATTTGTAAGAGGTGTAGCACACTCACTGGAACTACATTCTCTTTGGACTGTGTTAGCAGGTCTGAGGCTGAATATACTGTATCAGCACACACAATCTCAGCATGTGCAAACTGTTACACACTGTTACACATTGCACACTTTATGTTATGTATGTCTTGCACAGGCATACATGTTATGCATATGGCAATATCATTTACACACATTTCAGAAAACATGATGTTGTTCAGGGGTGAGTATGTCATGCAGCAACAGATCCTTGGAATAGGTGAGTAAGCCCTTAGGTATCACTATAGTGTAACATGGTCAAATAGTCAATTTAACCGGATAGGTTCAATTGACATAATGCTGCTATACTCACATGATCTCCGTCTTACTCCTGTCAATGTCAGGTACGAGTACATCTACTCTGAGGGCAGGCCTTTGTGTGTGCCTCCTGATTCAAGGATACTGCCTTCCCTGACAGGCATATTTAATGGTACACACTCAACTTAGATTTCCCTTGTGGGATGATGCAAGATTTATGAACCCCTCAACTATGCACTTCTGCATCCAAGTCAGAGGTAAACAACTCTTGCCATACAAAGGTAAGTTCATATCCAATCACTCAATCTGACCATCTGCAATGAATTAGTATGTATGCACATGCAGTTTTGTGTGACTTTTGATCCAAATGAAATTGCACTCTTGACATCTCAATATTGTTCAAGTGTACAATGCAATCTGCTTATTTTGTTTTTTTAATAGTCTTTATTCCTGATTGGTTTGCTGTGCGATGCATGGGTATTGTGTCAATCATCTACTTAGCACAATGTCTTATATGTGACAATGTAGTCAGGAATTAGGTCACATGTGACGTGTTTTGAGCAAAGCCCCACATGTATATATGCATTCTTTACAAGTGAATGCTTTTACATGCTCCAATGGCACTAGACCTTTGTTTGTGACAAGTGTCACTCAATATATCCAATCTTATCTGCAACATCAGTTCAGGCAAAATGCAACCATTCTACATGCTACCACATTGGTGAAACAAACTACAATGTGAGGTTTATTGCAGGTATCGTACTTTTTGGTTTGTGTTCCAAACGTCACTGACTGTAATCTGTAACACACTTTTCTGATACAAAACACTTCAAGACTGCTAGCTCAGCAGCTTGGCACTTCTTAAGTGTGGAGGAAACTTATGATCAATTTTATTTTGGTAATGTAGCATGCCTGCCCTGGCCTTTAATGCACCACATTGCATCACATTATGGCCCTCATTAAGACCCTGGCGGGCGGTGATAAAGTGGCGGTAATACCGCCAACAGGCTGGCGGTAACTATCGTCAAATTATGACCATGGTGGTGATATCTCCGAAAGACAGCCAATGTACCACACCGACTGCTAGGGTGGAAACAACAGGCACCACGGCAGTAGCCTCCAACAGCCAGGCGGAAGACAAAGTCCCACCCACCATGTTATGACATGCCAAACCACCACCTTTTCCGGAGAAGTACCAATGCCATCAAAAGCCTGGCGGAAACAGAGCTCAGAAGTGAAAGGACTCACCATTGGAGTCCCAGGGAAGGACCACGCCGCCATGGAACCAGAACTGCAAGTCTTTCGGATGATCTTTTACGTTATGCTCCACCACGAACACCAATGCCGGCAAAGATGACTACGGTAAGTACAGCCACCTAGCACACAGGGGAGGGGGGAAAACGAGAGTGACACACACACACACGCACACACCCCATACACACACACACCATACACACAACCAGCTGCACAAGAAAACAATTTATCACCGTAAATCGGCTGAATAATGCAAGGACAACAGGAATTGACTAAAGTGACTTTAATAAGTTCAACATCAAAAATAGTCGATGTGGCAATGCAACAGTTATGTACAAATGTACAGAATAGGTACACTGTTTAGTCCACGTTTCACAGGGGCCACAAGGCCACAGGGCAAAGTCCAAGACCCCACTTGGTCCCTGCACCAATATGGAGAGAACACTACAGGGGCATCAGTTGGCAAATAGGTAGGTACCTCAGGGGGGAGGGGCACCTCAGCCAGATGCGGAAACAAGTCCACTGGTTCTGGAGGGGGCAACATGCCCTGTGCTTGGTCCTGGGGAGTGCAAGGCCACAGTCTCTCGAGTGGGTGACTTGCCCACTGGGAGTGCAAGGCCACAGTCTCTCAGGTGGATTACTTTCCCACTGGTTCTGGAGGGGGCAACATGCCCTGTGCTTGTTCCTGGGGAGTGCAAGGCTACAGTCTCTCATGTGGGTGACTTTCCCACTGGTTCTGGAGGGGGCAACATGCCCTGTGCTTGGTCCTGGGAAGTGCAAGGCCACAGTCTCTTGAGTGGGTGACTTGCCCACTGGTTTTGGAGAGGGCAACATGCCCTGCCTGAGTCCTGGGGAGTGCAAGGCCACAGTCTCTCAGGTGGGTGACTTTCCCACTGGTTCTGGAGGGGGCAATATGCCCTGTGCTTGGTCCTGGGAAGTGATGGGCCAAAGTCTCTTAGGTGGGTGAATACCCCACTGGTTCTGGTGGGGGCAGGCTGCACAGCAGCCCATGGAGGCTGGATCATATGGCATCTGCCGGCGGTGATAGCTGCATTGTGGTGGCGGTGGTTGTGGGAGGCTCCTGCTCAGCCCCTGCACCCTCCAATGGCTGCATTGTAGTGGTGGTAGTGGTAAGCTCCTGCCCAGCCTCTGCACTCACTGATGGCTGCACAATCACGGCTGGCGGTGGGGGCTCTGTGACAGCTTCTGGTGCAAGCTCCTTCCCCTTTTTCTGGCTGATGCATGCTCCTTCCCATTCGTGCCTGATGCAGGCTCCTTCGCCTTTTTGATGGCTGGTTTGTGCTCCTTCACCATCAGTAATTGTGGCCTGGAATCCTTTCCACCACGAGTAGGTGCTGATGAAACAGGGACCATGGACTGTTTGGCTGAGGTGCCTGGCTGGGTTCTTGATACCATAGCCATATGTGCGGGATGGGGGGGAGGGGTAGGGAAGAGGTCAATAGTGGAAAGGAAAAGCTTTTTAGGGAAATTTTTAGGGTAGAGGGAGAAGTAATGGGAGTAGAGGATGAGGGTGTGGTTGTTGGAGGTGTTTGTCTGTTGGATTTGGGTGCAGGTGCATGGGCGGTAAGCTGTTGTGAGGTGGATGGCTGTTGGGTGTCCGAGTGCTTGCGTTTGTGTACTTTAGGAAGGGGGGACAGATACGGTGGAAGATGACACAGGGGACGTGTGCATGGATGTTGTGGAGGTGCCTGCCAGTGAGGTGTGTGTTCTGCTTTGTGTGGTGATGGTGCTGTAGTGCATGCAGGTGTGAGTATGGACGTAACTGGGTGGGAGGTGGAGGAGGAGGAGGAGGGAGAGACAGTGGAAAGAGTGGATGTTGTTGTATCTGCAAATGAATGGTGTTTGTGTGCTTGCCTGTGGGATGAAGTGTGGTGCTAGTGTTTGCCTGTGAGACTCTTGAGTGTTGTCCTGTGTGCATGCTCGTCTGGCTATGTAATTGGGATGGGTGGGGTAGAGGAGAATGGGACTGGGAAGTGGTAGTGGGAGGGGGGACTGTTGAAACAGAGACAATGGCTGCCATCGAGGAGGCCAGAGCCTGGATCTATCTCTGTTGGGCCACCAATTCACAGTGAATGAAGAATCCAAGAATGCATTAGATTGCTGCATCTGGGCTACCAGCCCCTGGATGGCATTCAAAATGGTTGATTGCCCTCCTGAGATGTATCTCAGGAGGTCAATAGCCTCCTCACTCAGGGCAGCAGGGCTGACTGGAGCAGGGCCTGAGGTGCCTGGGGTGAAGGAGATGCTCACCCTCCTGGGTGAGTGGGCATGGGCAAGTCGCTGAGGGGCTGCTGAGAGGGCAGTGCTGGTACAGGGGTGGCAGCTGTACCTGTAGCTGGGGTGGTCATAGAGATGTCCGCCAACACCAGGGAGCTCCCATCAGAGGAGGTATCAGAGTCTGTATTGTCCCCTCCAGTCTCCCCTTGGTGCCCCCCTCGCCCGCCGTCCCACTGGTGCCCTCAGCATCGGTGGACTCTGCCTCCTAGGTCCGGTGGCATGCAGCTCCCTCCGTCGCCGATGCCTCTGCTTCTCTGCCAGATGGTGCTAATGCACAAAAGGACACAATGACAAAACAAGAAAGGGGGGCAAGAGACAAAGGATACACCGGGTCAATGACTGCACCAACACCACCGTTGGTGTACACAGAACCCTCACACACGGGAAACGGGCCTACGCACTATGCATTGCACTATCAGTGACATAGATAGTCACTAAGGAATGAGGAGGAGAACACACCGCCAACTGCAACAAACCGGGTACTCATGCAGTCCTGACCAGTAGTGGATGCTAACAAGCTAGGTAAGCAGTATTTCCCCTGCAGACCTTTAGCCTCCAGAGGACCTATGCTGCTATCTTTGGCCTGGCCTAGGGGAACCCACTGACACACAACCACCACCCGGTTACCACCCCTCCCGCCGTTTCCTTCAATGATGGCCACTGTACTTGTCGTAGTTTTGACTCTTGCTCCAGACAAGACTGCTGGTTAAAGGATTACAGTACTTTTGTTTGTAGGCGACTACGCCTTTCCTACAACAAGTCGCAACTGTTGTCCCAACCTTACCGGCTCACTAGCAGCACCTCACCAGAAACACAATAGTAAAAGGTGATTTGTGGCAGCCTTTACACGTGGACTCGAGAATAAGACATCTCAGGGAGTGTCGTGGTTAAACGGAGATTACCCCTTTCTCACAGATATATCATGTCTCATACAAACACAGGCAATGACAAAGATGCAGTAAAGTTTCAATAGTTTTTATTTAACATAACCGCAATTTGCGATAAGTTGCATGGGCTGCAAAGATTAGGATAATGAATAATGCAAGAAACAAAATTGTGAATACGAGAGTCATTTTTACAAGGACCCCCACCATCTTGCAATGCATTGACAAGACATACGAGATGTAATATACCCTAATACCCTAAGGTGAAAGGCCTAACCTCCTACCTAAAGGAGAGATGGGTTTGCTAAACCTAATCTGCCAATGCCATGTCCATGAGAGGAGCCCCACCCCTCGTTACCTTGGAATGAGGTCTATATCTCAGACTCCGCAGGGACACGAAGACTGGGTCAGCGATGGTGGCGATTCTTTCTGGTCGGAATCCCTCTGATTATCTGTCTAAAGTGCAATGTATTTATACAGATCTACAAGGACCCCTGACGTAGGTGTGTTCCCAAACAATAGATAACAGACATTCTTGGGACGGCAATTATTATAAACAATCCCTCAAAAGTATACAGAGGGAAAATCCCTAAGAGTTAACACCTACTGTTTGTTTGTCTTTGTTGCTTGGGTAAGTTAAAAGTCACTAGGTGACGGGGGCACGACTCTGCAAGCCAAAGACTAAGCTAACTCCTGTTATCCCATTAAAAATGAAGTAGGATTCACTACATACTCACCCCCTTGTGGCCGCTTTGACACCCTTAAGCACCCATCCAGCTCTGGAT
The DNA here is from genome assembly GCF_031143425.1 of Pleurodeles waltl. NCBI lineage: Eukaryota > Metazoa > Chordata > Amphibia > Caudata > Salamandridae > Pleurodeles > Pleurodeles waltl. The sequence goes on along the minus strand of NC_090444.1, from coordinate 867,990,071 downwards.
AGGCCACCGCCAGTATGCAGGCCATCAGGGAGGTAAGGGTTCAACAGGCACCACTTCCTCGTTGGGAGGCCATCCCCAGCTGGGCCTCCGTGGTCTTCTCAGGTCCTCCCACTGTTTGCACCAGTGGGTGCTCCACCTGCCATAGACCCCAGGGTCCGCACCTCCTTGGCCATGGCACGCCATATACCCTTCTTTTGATGGACGCTGACCTGCAGAGGCAATACACGCAGGACAACACCATTAGCCAAACAGTCCAGCCTGTAGGACGTATGACCCTCCATACCTGTTTCCATCACTATTGGAACACACATAGCCCAGCACTCAACATGTAGACAGCCAAGAGGATATCCCTCCCCACTTACACGATGCCTTCACAAACGCCTCTATACATCCATGCCACATGCATCGTGCCCATAGTGTACTCACCTGTTGGTCTGGCGGCCCATACAGCAGTCTGTACTGGGGTAGGACCCCAGCTACCAGACTCTCCAATTCCTCTGAAGTGAAAGCTGGGGCCCTTTCCTTGGTCACAGAGGCCATGGTAGGTTCCAGACACAGGTCCAGCAGCACATGCAGTGTAGGTCCTCTCCTGTGGAATGTCAGGAAACGAGTGAGGAATCAGATAGAAAATGGTGGTCAAGTCCACTGCGGTGCATACCGTAACCACTGGTGCAGATCACCTTTGGCCACTGTACCCCATAGGGCCCAATTATAACCAATGAGGAGTTGCACGGCGGTTCCCGACCGCCTACCACCACGGTGCACAACATCAGCGGCATTACCTCACTTCCACCTGTCCCTCCACACAGGACAGGTGGACCCCATTTTGGGGGGGCAGTCCTATGGAATAATGCTGTGTCACAGGATAAATAGGCACATGCTTGACAACATGTTTACAGTATTCAGACTACTGTTGTGGCTCCATTGTCCATTTTGTGACAACCTCCTCACTCTTTTGTCCTTTAGATGCAGATGAATAGAAGATGGAGCCATACCCCTGTGTACAGAACCCTGGTGGACTTGGCTACACTGGAGGACAGGCACATAATACCCACCTATAGACTTGACAGGCCCACAGTCACAGAGCTGTGTGCCCAATTGGAGCCTGATCTGATATCTGATATCTGTCATCCCATTGGCATCCCCCCTCTTGTGCAAGTGCTATCAGTTCTCCATTTCCTGGCAACTGGTTCTTTCCAAATGACAGTGGGCTTGGCAGCAGGAATGTCACAGCCAATGTACTTAATAGTGGTGACAAGAGTGTTGTCTGCCCTGATAAAACACATGTGCAGCTGCATTGCATTCCCCCAGGCTGAGGATTTGGCCACTGTGAAGGCCGAGTTTTATGCAATGGGACATATCCCCAACATAATTAGTGCGATTGACGGAACACATATTGCATTTGTCTGTCCCCCCACCAAAATGAACAGGTGTTCAGTAATCGTAAGAGTTTCCACTCTGTGAGTGTGCAGATGGTGTGCTTGGCGGACGAGTACATCTCCCACATCAGTGCCAAGTATCCTGGGTCGGTGCATGATGCCTATGTCCTAAGGAATAGCAGCATTCCAAATGTGATGTCCCAACTACGGAGGCACACGGTGTGGCTAATAGGTGAGCCCTGGTTCCCACCCAGTAAATGTTGGTGTATGGCTACGGTGTTGGCCTTATGGGATAGTGTGTGGCTAAATGTTGTCCCTCAATGTTTGCAGGTGACTCTGGTTAACCAAACCTATCACGGCTGCTGACCCCTGTGCGGAATGCCAGGGCAATGGCAGAAGAACGTTTCAATGAGGCACATTGGCCAACCAGAGGGTAATTGAAAGGACCTTTGGCCTCCTGAAGGCCAGGTTCCGGTGCCTCTATCTAACAGGTGGACCCCTGTGCTACTCACCCAGAAGGTCTGCCAGATAGTGGTGGCATGCTGAATGTTGCACAACCTGGCCCTCAGATGCCATGTCCCTTTTCTGCAGGAGGAGGAGACTGGAGATGCCCCTGTGGCAGCAGTGGACCCTGTGGACAGTGAGGATGAGGAGGCAGAATATGAGGATGTGGACAACAGAACATCTGTAATTCGTCAGTACTTCCAATGACACACAGGTGAGACAGTGCAACTTTACATTTAATTGACTTTGGTTGTATTCTGTGTGGCATTGCATGCTGGTATTTTCAACTTCTATGCTCACTTACTGTAATGTCTGGCTATTCATTTTGCAGATGTTGGTGATTTGACAAATACTCCTGGTGTGCTCACAACAGCCATCTACAGGACATTAATTCTATGCTAATTCTATGTACATTTCATTTGCAATTGTTGTACCTGTTTCAATCAATACATATTTGAAATACATGACATACTCAAAATCAATCTTTATCAAAGGTTATTTATTATAGTGCTAATATATAGAGGGGAAAGTGCAATGGGATGGGGTGATGATGGAGGAATGTCCAGGGTATTGTTCCAGTCTGTTTGTAGCACAGGTGCCTTGTCTATGGGGACATAGGAAGGGGAGCAATGGCAGTTCAAGGTGGACAAGGTGACTGAGTGGGACACAAGGGAGACAATCAGGAGAGTCGCATTTCCTGGTGGGGGTCTGGGCAAGTGTCTCTGGCTACTGTCTGGATTGCAGGGAATGTTCGGGTGGTGGTTCACCTTCTGTAGGGGGAGGGGTGGTGGTGGCCTGTGGGTCCTGTGGCAGAGCCTCCTGGCCACTAGTAGCAGCGGAAGTGGAAGGCTGTTCAGATGACTGGCTAGAAGCAGGGTCCCGCTGGTGTGAAACTGCCTCACTCATAATGTTGGCCATTTCTGCCAGCACCCTTGCTATGGAGATCAGGGTGTTGATGATGGCCTGCAAGTCCTCCCTGATCCCCTGGTACTGTCCCTCCTGCAGCCACTTGTTCTCTTGCACGTTGTCTAGGATCTGGCCCATCGTGTCCTGGAAATGTTGCTAGGCTCCCCGGATCTCAGAGAGCGTCTCCTGGAGAGTCAGTCCCCTGCTCCTTTCCTCCCCCTGGGGCACAGCAGTCCTACCAGTGTCCCTGTCAGCCTGTATCTCTGTCCCCTGAAACATGTGCCCAATGCCACTGACCCCAGGCCCCTGATTGTCTTGTGTGCGAGGTGTGGCCTGGGGTCCCTGTAGAGGTGGGCACACTGCTGATTGATGTGTCCTGGGGACAGAGGTTTGGGTACGCTGGGTGGGTGCTGTGGTGTTGTTTCCTGATGGGGGAGGCTCTGTGGTGGTCTGTGACTGGGCTTGGGTAACCGGCTGTTCAGTGGTCCCTGATGGGCAAGGTAATTCTTCCAGATGCTGAAGACCAGAGTTACTGTCATCACTGTGGGCCTTTTCAGTTGGGGGACTGGATAGTACTGGCACCTCCTCTCCGGTGACATTGGCTGGGGTACCTGTGAGGATGTAGAGGATGTGTTATGGTTATTCTACATCCCTGGATTCCCCTCCATGGTTGGTGTTGCCCTGCCAGCTTTTACTTGTGTATGTTGGTGTATGGTGGAATGGTTAGTTCTCTATGGTGTGCATGCTTTAGTGATAAGTGTCCATGCAGGGCTTTGATGGGTGTCCATGCATTGGTACAGCATGCAGGGGTTAACATTGGGATTGAAGCGATGTGATGGTGGAGTGTGTGGGATGTAGTGGAGTGATGGGAGTGAGAGTGAGGGTATGTGGTGGCATGCAGGTAGGGGGGTGATAGTAGTAGAGAGTTGACTTACCAGAGTCCAGCCTCCTCTGACTTTGGCCATGCCCTCCGGATGCAGTATTGCCAAGGCTTGCTCCTCCCATGCTGTGAGTTGTGGGGAGGAGGTGGGTGTCCACCACCAGTCCTCTGGATCGTTAGCTGGTGTCTTGCTGCAATGGAACGTATCTTTCCCCGTAGGTCGTTCCACCTCTTCCTGATGTTGTCTCTTGTTCGGGGGTGCTGTCCCACGGCGTTGACCCTGTCCACGAGTCTCCTGCATAGCTCCATCTTCCTAGCTATTGATATCTGCTGCACCTGTGCTCCAAATAGCTGTGGCTCTACTCCAACAATTTCCTCCATCGTGGCCCTTAACTACTTCTCAGTGAAACAGGGGTGCCTTTGTGGTGCCATGGGTGTTATGTGATGTGTGTTGGTGAGGGTGTATTTTGTAATGTGTTGGGGTGTGTGAAGTGGGGTGCATGAGGGATGTGTGGGTGTATGTGGTGTATATATGTAGTTGTGTCAGTGGTCCTGGTATCAGTCTTGTGCCAATGATTTGTATTTGTAGGGGGTTGTTGGTACTGTGTGTGTGTGTTTTATAGTGGTGTGTGTGTGGGTGTGGTATGTGTATGTGTGTCAGGTGTGAGTTGTTTGAGTTGTCCAATATGGTGTTTTTTGTCTATGGGTGTCGACTGTGAGCGCGGCGGTGTGTACTGCCAATGGTTTACCACCGTTGAATGTCCGCCCTGGTGATTCGTGGGTCATAATGTGGTGGCCGTTGTTCTGTTGGCGTAACTGTGTGGGTTTTAATACCGCCACTTTATCACTGACCTTTGGGCTGGCGGATTTGTGTATGTGGCTGAATTCTGTCGCATTGGTGTGTGTGTGTCATAATATGGTGAACGGATATCCGCCACTGCGGCGGTAAGTTGGAGGCTGTCAACGTGGTGGTAAGTGGGATTTACTGCCAGGGTCATAATAATTTGGCCTATGTTGCTGTTTGGATAGAATTGATTAATAAGAGGCATGGCCCCATATTATTTAACTGGCCTGATGCCCTAATAGTAACCTGTTGGGTCCTAGTTATAGATGACTAGATGTGGGTTCCTTGATGTTTACTGTGAATGCGACATAAAAGCACACAATAATTTGAGATTCAAGCATTTATTTTCATGTTGATCATTTATCTCATTTTCAGATTTGTTGTCCATAAAAGTTCAAGTTGAGTAAGAAAACAGTGTGTGCACTATGTGGCTGTCTCACTGACTACCAGTTACTGTGTGTTGTATCTCCCCTCCATCATCCTCATCCTCTTCCATTGGGCATTCTCATCTGGGATGACGTTACACTTGACTTGACCTTACACAAATGCTGCGGAGGATGGCACAGATTAGTATGATCTTGCAGACCACAGGGGCCAAGTATAGCAATCTGCCCCCTGAAATGTCCTGGCATCCGAGACGGGGCTTCACACCAAAAGTGTGCCCACAATGTTGTGGGTCTTCACCAGTGCCTGATTTTAGTGTCATTCCAGGTCAGCCTGAGGATGTCATGACCTAATGCTGAAGACCATATCCATGGTCAGTTGAAAGTTAAAAAGAAATGACATATGTAAATGATTTTGCTTTTTGTGTCAGCGACAATCCTGTACATGTGTGTTATGTGTACTGAATAACTCATACACGTTTCTTACAGTATTTCAAATTATATATTGCATATACAATTGGACATAGGTATACACATATGTCTTCAAGTTCTCTATGTAATAACAAATGATGACCTGGGCCTAATGCTTTTCTTATGTCTGAAGATGTATGCATCTGTATCCTGATTTTCATGTTTACCCAGTAGCTTACTGTGATGGGTAGTTAGAGAAGTTCTTGCTCACTCCATTTTATGTGCACTCATTACATGTGTTAAGTGACAGATTACCTATGTAGGTAGTGACATGGCCAAAAAGTTAGACACTAACACATACATATGTCCCTGTAAATCCACTGATGTTGTGGGGGCCTACATAACATTGACCCTCGCTGTTTAATAGTAGGCTTCTGCGGAGTTTATGTAGCATCGCTACATGGAGCTAAATGGAGCTACGTGGAGTTTAAAAAAACTGTGTTTTGCTACGTGGAGTTCCGCTAGCAGGCGGAGTTTCTTGCTGCACCCATTTGAGTGATGTTTAATGTCACTGTCAACGCAAAGTTGTATCTAGCGTTGGAATACTCACACATATGGCACCACGCGGTTTGGATGGGCACGGTCATCTTGTTTTTTGCTTGTTATGGTGCTGGGGCCTAGTTTTATCCTCTCTACATCCCTCCCATCCCCCACTTTTAAAACCCTTTTTCGACTAGTTTCTTGTTATTTTGTAAACTTTTCTCTTTCTCTTTTTATATTTGATCTTTTCTCCTAATTTTTGTTGTTTTTTTTGCAACTATTTAACTTTTTCTTTACTTTTTTTTCCTAATCCTTCTTTCCTTATCCCTCCCCCCTCAAGTCCCCAGTGCCGTAGCACAGCAGGGGAGCGTCAGGCCCCTATCTACCAGCTGCCTTTTGTTGCAGAAGGTGGCAAACGTCAAGGGGTGCAGCCCCGTGACATAATTTCTGAGGTAGAGGTGGATGCCTTGGTGTTTCATGTGCAGCACCACCTCCCCTCCACCTTGGCAGCAGGCGGCAGGCCCGTTTCTGGGTATGGCCTCTGGGAGCACTAGCAGCACCAGGAGAGGGTCATCGGGCTGTGCGCCGCAGCTCTGGGGTCAGGTGCACCCATCAGCAGCTGACGCACAAGTGGGTCGACATCCTGGATCGGGAGACGGACGTGCTTGTCCTGCTATGCATTGAGGTTGCAGGGCTCCGTGAGCAAAAAACAATTATTATTAGTTGTGCTCTTTGCTAATAGTTTCTTCATAAATAGCAAGCATGCTGCTCAGTAACATGCAGGTAAGTTAAATGTATGTTAGAAATATAATATTGTGTGGTCGTCATCTAGACATGTGCTCAGCACTGTCTAATTGTACTTATTTTTGGTGCTTTCTTGGGCTGATTTAAAAGTAATGCTGCGATTCCACCCGAGTCCCGTCAAAGATAGTCATCGTTACTAGATTAGTATTAGTGATTTTTCATGGTCTCTCACTTCGTTGTGCCTTTCTTTTTTGTAGCTCAGACAGTGCCAATTGGCAAGCAATTTCCCAGTGATGTGTAGTATTTTTGCATGCATCCAATCTGATGCATTGAGAGATTGATAATGAGATGAGAACTGTAGACATCATTCATTGCAAATAATTTGTAATTCCAAAATGTAGTTTAGGAAATTAGGAATAGGGTTAGGAAATCAGAAATAGGAGGATTGTCCTTGATTCTAGTATTATTATTATACGGTCCCCACTGAACCTCTGATGTAGAAATGTTACTATGTTTGCCTTTTCCTTTGACAAAAGTAATATTCTTGGAAAGATTATTTATTAATAGTACCACTTATCTTTTCTATTTTGTTCTTACATCATCCAGCATCCAGGAGCAGAAGGAGGGATGTTGAGGCAGGCGAGGCAGCTGAAGGTGGCCCCTCCACAAGTACCGGGGCAGATGGGTCTTCTGGCCCCAGTATGTTCTCCTATTGTTGTTAATATTAATATTTATTTCCCAAACTTTTACCTCTCCACACTTAGAATTATTTTCTACCTTTTTACTGTGCCTGTATCCTATTTTTTTCCAACCACACTTTGATTTATCTGTTTCGTAAAATCTTCTTATCCCTCAATTATCCTATTTACTTATTTTCTGTACTATGAGTTTCTTTACTTCGAACTGTCTGGCTACTATAGTCTGTCTTTAGCTTCCTTTCTTCTGGTTTGTCAGTGAGTTTTCCCTCTCCCCTTATGTATCTTATCTTGTGGAGTGGTGGTAATGCTCAGAGAACACATGTAATGAAGATTGCATGCCCATGTAAGGCATTCTACACATGTTTTGTGAGAAGTCATTATTTTTCTTGCTCCAGCTCAATCTTTAAAAAAACTGAAAAAGGGTGTTTTTGAACATGGCCATGTAATTGTTTGTGCCCTCCAATGTTGTGTATGTATTAGTATACTAGCAGTTGATAACCATGCACCATGGTTGGAAGTATGAGGATGATGGCCCCATTAGCCAACCAAGACCATATGTCCTTCATTGACCAATTGTTGCACCTTTTTATTTCTCTCAAAAAACTCAGATTCATCAATAGCTAGTTCAGCACCTACATTACCATTTTTTTGTTACTTGAGTAATTGGCTTTTAACTAGGGCCGGGCACAGTGAATGGAGTCCGGCTCCATGGAATTCTGTGGAATTGAAAAAAAACTGTGTAATTCTGCAAATCGGAGTTCCGTGCCCCCTTCTGAGTCCTCCTGAATGCTCCCATCTCGGAAACGCTAAGCTGACCCTGCCTAGTGCTTACGAGATGGGTGCATTCAGGATGGCCGTAGACAGTGAAAGTTGCTGTTTCAGACCTTTTGTGCATTGGCTTGTCCCATGTGCACTGCACACAGGGCAGTGCACAAGAGGCATGAAATGGCAGTTTTTTTTTGCTGCCTACGGCCTCGCCTGAATTCAGGCCAGGGCCGAAGGCAGCGAAAGCTGCAATGCCTGTTGTGCACCAGCAGTGCACACAGTTAAGGCCGGTGCACAAGCTTTCACTGCCTAAGGCCCTGGCATGAATTCAGTCAATGTTTGTGCACCAGTGTGCACAAACAATGACAAAAAAAAAGAAGAGGTCTTACCTGGATCTTCCCGGGAGGCTCTGCTACGGTGCATGCTGCAGCCTAGTTATGGGCTGCACAGAGCAACTGCAGACTGTATGTGTTTGTGTTGTGCAGCCCATACTGAGCTTGTGGTACTGAAAATTCTGGACCCGTGTTATAAACATCGTCGTATCACAACGATTTTGGTATCAGCAGACCGAGAATGATTAGAATAGTATGCACAAGCATTGTATTCATATTCGGGTAACGAAATCACCCGAATATCAGAGTTTCCGTTTTGAACCCTCGTGTTCCATTTAAACGACAGCCATTTTGTGATTGCCCTCACATAGGCCAATGTCTAATGCTGAAAACGAGTCTGAAGGACACGTACACCTTTGCTGACTTCTCTGTGACCTGGGCAAGCTGACTCCACTGCCTGAAGCCAAACCTGTTCGGCCAGTTTCTTTCCCAGTGGCCGAATGAGATTAGTATCAAGGCACAACACATCATAAACCTTTCATCACACACAAACCATGCCTAATCTTACACACACCTGTCCCTGTTTCTTTCTTTATGACTTGCTTTACAAGGAGGAGGTGCCCGTTTATATTGGGGGTCCGTCGATATCTGATGAAAGTACTAAGCCTTGCCGGGTAATTGATTGAGGGCTGGACAAACTGAAATATGGGCTTGTCATCATAACCCTGCTATTTCTTTGTAGTGAAAATATGTGAATGGTCAACTGTAAAATAAGGAATGTTTGCCTAAAGCATAATATTTTGTATAAAAGAGAAGGTTAGCTTTGCAAAGTGTGCAGTCTCCTGAGAATATACACTGTGTTGTACTTCTAGGATACCTGTTACTGGCTGCAGCCAATGAACAAGATCTTTGACTTCACCAAGAAGACTCTGGGCCTCATTCTGACCCTGGCGGACGGCAGAGGCCGTCCGCCAGGGTACTGCCGCTGAATGACCGCACCGCGGTCAAAAGACCGCGGCGGCCATTCAGACATTTCCTCTGGGCCGGCGGGCGCTCTCCAAAAGAGCGCCTGCCGGCCCAGAGGAAATGCCCCTGCAACGAGGACGCCGGCTCAGAATTGAGCCGGCGTAGTTGCAGGGGTGCGACAGGTGCAGTTGCACCCGTCGCGTATTTCAGTGTCTGCTTAGCAGACACTGAAATACTTTTCGGGGCCCTCTTACGGGGGCCCCTGCCGTGCCCATGCCATTGGCATGGGCACGGCAGGGGCCCCCAGGGGCCCCGCGGCACCCCCTACCGCCATCCTGTTCCTGGCGGGCGAACCGCCAGGAACAGGATGGCGGTAGGGGGTGTCAGAATCCCCCATGGCGGCGCAGCAAGCTGCGCCGCCATGGGGGATTCTAAGGGCAGCGGTAAACCGCCGGGAGACCGCCGGTTTGCCTCTTCTGACCGCGGCCGAACCGCCGCGGTCAGAATGCCCTGCGGGGCACCGCCGGCCTGTCGGCGGTGCTCCCGCCGACCCTGGCCCCGGCGGTCTTAGACCGCCGGGGTCAGAATGACCCCCTCTGTGTTTCTGTAGTCTGAAACAGGAAGGACTCGAAGTCTTAGGGTGTGTTCCCTGGCACCGCTGGGTTCTGAAAAACCCAGTACTTCAGTTGGAGCCCAACGTGGGGCGATGTCAGCGGTACCAGTCCAAGCCAGAGGTTCGTGAGGAGCTTCGTGTGAAAATTCTGGAGGAAGGCCGCCACTTCATCGACCCCTGTATGTCGACGTGGTCCGAAAGTCTTTGCTGCGAGGTTCCCCGCTTCCCGACGGCTACGAAGGACTGCTACCCTGACTATCGCCCTGTTTTGGACCCTTGATGATTTGGTAGAGCGAAACGATAAACGAGTCTTCTGGTGACGTCATCGATACCTCAGTTAAGTATAAGTGGAGCGTCTCCCAGTCCTTAGTTTGGTTCTTAGTTTGGTATCCCCTTGGGATCTTTGATTTGGAACTTGCAAGTACCAAAGCCGAGGGATTCGTTTATTCACGAGACTATCGTATTCGATAATCCTTTGAAGTTTGAAGCTAGACTAGAGAGCGAAGATGCCTGGTCTTAGCAGATATGGAAATTTGTTTTGTCTTGGTTATAATAGGGATTCCCGATTGGAGGACTCGTGTCCGGTTCCTCCGATTGGAACTCCAACCTATGAACTATATGTGAAACATGGCATAGGCCCCCTCACATATAATGAAGTATGGATCTGATACCCAAGGAAAGATGGTGTTTTAAAATGGCCCCAATATGGTAGTTTTGACACAGAGATTCTGAATAATCTGGAGGTTAAACTTTTTAAGAAGAAAGCCCGGCCGACGATGTTTGACTCTTTCCGCCTATGGCGTAAGGAAGCCAAACAGAAGGAAATTAAATTAGCAAAGAGAAATAAGAGGGAAGAGGGTATCTCGATAATGCAAGCTGCCATGCAGTTTAAAGATGATGAAGAAGAACAGATGAATGAGCAGTTGCACAGGCAACGTAAATTGGTGACCGATAAATGTTATCCAGTTTTTCCGCTTCTTCAGCAAGATGCAGTAAAAGAACTTGAGAAAGATCCTTTAATGTCACACTTGTTGAGTTCGCCACCTCCTTATGCGCAGAATGCTACAGCACCTCCGCAACCTTTAGCTGTGCAACCTCCGGTTATTGTGCCTCAGGTTCTTCCACAGCCGCCAGCTCCTTTTCAGTTGGCTCCTACTACTATGGCGCAGCCCCTTCAAGGGCCGCCGACTTCGCTACCTGCTCCATCTGTACCTCCTACGACTTTATGTACTACATCGACTGCCTCTTCTGGTGTTCTTCCTGATACTGCCTCTGCGTCTGCTTCTGCGTCTGCCTTGCCTCTCTCTGTTTTTCCTCCTGTTCTTTCATCAACTTCTTCTTCTGTCCGACAGAGAATGACAGATACTGTTGCCAGCCTTATATTTCCTCTCTTTGGGTCGTCTGGTGTGACCCCAGATTCGGAGCGTAAACAGTCGCGTAGTCAATTGCCTAATTCTCGAGAGAGAGAGAAATGTTTGACCGTATGGCGCGTAAATGGGTTGTTTACCCTTTAAGATACGATGTAGAGTCTGTTATGGATGTCTTCCGCCAATGGGAAGCACCGAAACAAAGGTACGTTTTTGAGAAAATGTGTGCTTTCCTTTGTGAGGAATTAGAGGATAATGATTTGGAAACAAATCCGCCTGATTTGTGCTGTGTACGGTTTGAGTTTGCAAAGGGCACGATTGTGGGTCGCGATGTTGAGAAAGCAATTGCGACGTTGGTGTCCTTTAGGAATAAGGATCCTTCTCAGTCATTGTTTCAACATGACTCCTCTGTTAAAAAAAGGTGCGACAGTACCCAATGAGAGAAGTCCCTCCGGTATGGAAGGACGCCGTTGCGGCTGATGTTGCTAATCAAATTGATGCTGTCCCAGCTCATTTTCAGCGTGTTTGGGTACATGTTCCGTGGAAGCGAGTTGAAGTTTTAGCCCTTAAGCAGACTTTGCCTGATCCCCGTAAAAACCCTGCAGGGTATTATAAGGAATTATCACAGACTGCAGACTCATGCATTATGAATTTAGCCGACATAGACATGTTATTTGGGACTGTTGTTCCACAGCCTTTGTGGGGATTGATTCGCCATACAGATCATGCACAAGAGTTAGGTGACTCATGGGCTAATATTAGTGCTGCAAATGATAGACAAGTTGGTGGTGCCAAGCCTGAGCCTTTGGTAGCAGAACTGCCTGCTAGGATCATTACTTACATGAAGACTTTAATGCCTGCAATGCGTGTGAATTGGGATAAATTGTCTGCGTGTAAGCAGAAGAAAGATGAAACAGTGTCTGATTTCTTCACCAGGTTTGAGGAAACGTTTATCGACCACAGTGGTCAAGATATGAGTACAGAAGGTGGTCAACGGTTGTTCGTCGACAAGTTTGTGCACAATTTGCTTGCCGAGCTGTGTAAGAAATTGAAGGATTCAGAGAGTTCTTGGGCCGTTTCCTCTTCAGCACAAATATTGGCTACTGCACAGTACTACGAAAATAGGGATAAAGATGAGAAGGATAGAGCAGACAAGAAAACTAAAGAATTAAAGACAAAGGTTCTTTTACAACAGGAGTATCCGCCACGTGGTGGTCAGAGTAACTATCAGCAACCTCAACAGTTCCAGAGAAACTCGCAAAGGTTCGAGTTTTCTCAACCAGGTGCTCCTTTAGGTCCCAATCAGTGTTCATATTGTAAAGAAGAGGGTCATTTCAAGTATAGTTGTCCTATTTTGTTACAGCGTACGAATGGTGCTTCTGGCGCAAGAGGTCGAGGTGTTCAACAAGCTCCTAGAGGTAGAGGACGTGGAAGTTTCCCCCAGAAAACGCGTTCCTTTCCGTCTCAAAACTCAATGAATAGTTTTGACCAGCAACATAACGCGTCTGGTAGGACGGCTCAGTACTATGCTGACGACTACTATGCAGAAGATGAGAACTTGGAAGGTAATAATTGCTAGGACAGCCATAGACGAAGAGAGGGAGTTTTTTTAGTTCCAGTGGATCAGAATGGACCTTATGTTAAGGTGATTACCTCAGGTGTGTCGGAGTCTTTTCTGTTGGATACTGGTGCTACAAAGAGTTCTATTATGCACTCAAAACTCCCTGGCGCACCTTTGTCTGGCGAGATGAATGTTTCAGTAGGTTTTTCTGGCGCCCCGGTTAGGAACCCGATTTCTAGTCCTATGTCCCTTTCTGTTGGACCTTGTGAATTGGAAGCACCCCTTATTCTGATGACAGGTTGTGGTGAAAACTTGTTAGGATTGGATTTGTTGAAAAGATTGTATGCGACATTATATTGTTCTCCTTTGGGAGTACAACTTACACTGGGTAGGAAAATGGTCTCTCCAATGTATTTGTCGAAGGATAAACTTCCGACCAAATTGTCGTTTCCTCCTGATACCATTTGGGCTACTGGTCCTAATGACGTGGGTCTGTTGGAAATACCGCCTTATGTTGTGACATTGAAAGCCAATGTTAAATTACCACGCATTCAACAATACAAGATCTCTAGTGAAGGTGAAAAGGCGTTGCTAGCGATCATTTATGATTTAATTGAAAAAGATGTAATTGAAGAGACAAAAGGCAACGTTTGTAATAGTCCTGTTCTGCCTGTTTTGAAACGTACTGACCCCTCTAAGCCACCTGTTTACAGGCTCGTGATTGATCTTAGAGAGGTAAATAAAATAGTTGTGCCACAGTTTCCAGTTGTTCCTGATATCACTGCCATATTGACTATGATTCCAGCTTCCGCCACCTGGTTCTCTGTGATTGACTTAAAGAATGCTTTCTTCAGCATCCCGATTGCCGAGGAGAGCAGGGATATTTTTGGCTTTAGTTTAGGAGGCCGAAGTTTCCGCTTCAAACGCGCTCCACAAGGCTACTGTGAAAGTCTATCAATAGATAGTCAGGCTTTAAAAACACAGCTTGATGCAATTGTTTTACCTGACGGCGCTACCCTTATTCAGTACATTGATGATTTGCTAGTCGCTACAGATACTGAAGAGATTTGTAAATAAGCCACCTTATCGTTGTTGCGTCATTTATCTGATTTACATCACAAAGTGTCCCTTTCAAAACTGCAATATTGTCGACAAGAAGTGACCTACTTAGGTCATCTCTTATCGAAGGAGGGAAGGAAACTGACCTCAGAAAGAAATCAGGCAATTGCAAAATTGAGTGTGCCAAAGACACAGAGAGAAGTACGTGCTTTCTTGGGCATTACATCATACTGCAGACAATGGATACCGAATTTTTCTTTGCTGGCCAAACCTTTGGTAGCATTGACCTATAAAGATACACCAAACCCCGTTCCGTGGTCTGAAGATTGTCAGAAAAGTTTTTCCGAATTGCGTAATGCATTGTGTTCGGCTCCTGTGTTGGGTACCCCCGACTACAGTAAGCCCTTTACACTGTATGTCCATGAGAAAGAGGGTTGTGCATTGTCAGTGCTGACACAGTCTTTTGGAGACAAGCAGCGCCCATGCGCATATTTTTCGTCAACTTTGGATCCGGTAGCTAAAGCATTGCCGAGTTGCTTGAGAGCCACAGCGGCAGCAGCTGTTTCTATTCAACAGTCTGCTGGGTTAGTGATGAATAATACATTGATTGTGATGGTTCCACATGCAGTGGACACGTTGTTAAACAGGACCAAGACACAGCATTTAACTAGTGCTCGATTGTCAGGTTACGAGTTGACACTGTTAGCGAGTCATGTGCACATAAAGAGGTGCAATACGTTGAATCCAGCCACGTTATTGCCAATTTCAGTAGAGACAGATGATGCTGAACAACATGATTGTTTTCTTAGGACAGAAGAAGAAACGAAAGGGAGAGTAGATCTTAAAGATTCTCCTCTTGTAAAGTGTGATGGTACCTTATGGGTGGATGGTTCATGCTTCAAGCTTCCGAATGGTGATACGACTGCAGCATATGCTGTCACAACTTTGCATACGATTGTTGAAGCTGCACGTATACCACATAATTCAGCTCAAGCAGCAGAGCTTATTGCACTTACAAGAGCGTGTGTGTTATCGAAAGGAATGAAAGTGACCATATATACCGACAGCCAGTATGCATTTGGTGTGGCCCATAGTTTTGGACGATTGTGGAAAGAACGTGGGTTCTTGACTTCGCATGGAGCTAAAATTCAGCATGGTCAGTTGGTGAATGAGCTTCTTGAGTCACTGACCTTGCCATTACAAGTTGCGATTGTGAAATGCAGTGCACACAAGAAGGTTACTGATGATGTCGGTCGTAACAATGCATTTGCTGACGAAATCGCAAAAGAAACAGCAAAAGATGTGATGAATAGAATGTATGTTGCAGGCCCCGCAAGATGGGTTGGTGACGTTGGAATATGTGAAGATACGATAGAGGGTGTGAAGTCTATTCAAGCTGAAGCTTCAGAGAAAGAGTTGAGTGTGTGGAAAGAAAGTACGGGTAAATTGGATGAAAATGGTTGTTGGGTTGACTTGTCGGAACATCAGCGATGGTTGTTACCCGATGCGTATGTGCTTGCAGTGGTGACAATGGCTCATGGAATGGCCCATATCAGTGTGAAAGGGATTTGTAAGTTGTTGGCTCCAGTATGGCAAAATGCTGGAATTCCTAAATGTGCAGAGAATGTGGTCAAGAATTGCATGGTGTGTCTGAAATACAATCCTGGTAGGGGAACCCCAACTCCAGCTGGTCATTTTGCGCCTCCAACGTATCCGTTCGAGGTTTTGCAGCTAGATTTCATCCACATGGAAAGGTGCAACAATCTGAAATACGTACTCGTTGTTGTTTGTGCTTTTTCAAGATGGGTAGAAGCATATCCCTTAAAAGACAACACTGCCTTATCCACAGCTAAAACCCTTGCCAAAGAATTCTTCCCTAGGTTTGGAATGCCGAGAATGGTCTGGAGTGATAATGGGAGTGAATTTGTGGGTCGAGTGATGAAAAAAGTATGTGAGGGGCTAGGTATCCAGCAAAAATTCCACGCTGCAAATCACCCCCAATCAGCTGGACTAGTAGAGTGCTATAATGGCACGCTAAAACTGAAGTTGGCAAAGATACAAGCGAGCTCTGGTCTTAAATGGCCTGACGCTCTGCCTCTAGCACTCCTATCAACAAGAATGACTGTGCATTCGCGAGTGGGACTTAGTCCCTATGAAATTGTGTTCGGCCGCCCGGCCAACATATGGGGAGTGCCAAGACCAACAAAATTCAGTGAGATCGAACACCCTGTACTGCTTGATTATTTGTATGAATTGACGGCTAAATTGCGTGTTCTACACCAACAGGTTCACGATACTCTGCCTCAGGTCTCTGAAGCTCCAGGACATCTTATCGATCCTGGATCATGGGTACTGGTCAAGAACTTCCAGCGGACAAAGAATGACCAGCCCCGTTGGACCGGCCCCTACCTCGTCCTTCTCTCAACAAGATCAGCTGTTCGAGTGGAAGGGAAAAAGAACTGGATCCACGGCGTACACTGCAAGAGGGTCCCTTTTCCTCTACCGTACGACCGGTGGGTCCAGGAGGGGATCGCTGACTCTGAGACTGAGACTGTGCCTCGTTTTTTGCCATTTAGCGATGCATGTGTAAAAGGAACAATTTCTGAACAAGAAAGTGACAATAATTTGCAAGAAGCTGTGCCACCGTCAATTCGATTGAACACTACAGAGCCTGGACTCTTGTTCCAAAACCAGACAGTACCTGGAAAAAGCCGTTATAATTTGAGACCAAGAACTAAGGACAAATAATTTTTCCCGTTCCTTTGCTATTTTTTTTAAAGTGCGGCTCTCTCATCTGAGAAACTTTCTTATTTTTGATTTTTTTTCTTTTCGAACCGCCATCCGGGTTCAGCTGTAGGGTCGTGGTTGCCCAAGTCTTTGGAGTGCAGCTGAAGACGTTAGGTCGACAGTTCTGGTCGGTCTAAGGGAGTTGCCCTGGACTGACAGAAGCATTCCATAGCATAGAACACCCTACCACCACGAGCAGCAATTAGAGAGGATGGAGTTTTTCAAGAATGAGAGACCTGCCAGACAGATGGACTTTAAAGCCAGAATGGGTATAATAATGACAAAGAAACGATTTTTGATATTATGTATTTTCATGTTGCTTAGTGTAATGACGTTTTTAATAGGATATGTTTTATTCTCTTTTCAAGTGACATTTGCACCCATTACACAGCCCATACCTCCTTCTACTGTTTCCTCGCATTCTTTTCACCCCCTGCCTGAACACGAGTCTGCCAGAAGATTAGAATTTATCAACAATTCATTCATTCAGCTTCTAAACCAACACCAATTAGTAGTGAACACAACTAACTGTTGGGTGTGTGATCATATGCCTCATACTACTGATAAAGGTATCCCTTATCTGGTCCTGCCTTTCAGCCATAATGGTTCTGTATGGGCATATAGAACGGTGTTCATATACGCGTATGAAGCCAACCCCCTACGTTCTGTGAAAGATAATCCTAAGAATAGTGCTCTAGCTAAGGGTATAGTAGATATGATTAGGGAAGATATTTCCTATGAGACTATCCCGAGAGATGAGACACTAGCATATATTGGATGGAACATAACAGGATATGGAGTTACTCTGAGTGGGAACCAGCGAGCAAAGAGATCCTCCCCGATTTGGATTGTACCCCATCAGGGTCACCTATGTCTACAAGGTAATGGCAAGAATCCCAGAGCTCAGTTAGGGAAAAGTATCTGCACTGAAACATATGTTTTTGCGTCTCAGACTTCTCCTTCGTTCTTAGCAGCTAAGGGTACCTATTTCATCTGCCATAATAGAGCCTATACATGGTTGCCTCCTGACTTCTCAGGCACATGTTTTGTTTCGTTCCTGTTACCTCCCACCTACACGGCCGCGACAGATTACCATAAGACAAGGATAGTTAGAGGTGTCATAAGTAAAGAAGACACTACAGGACAAGAATTTGGAAATTTCGTAAAGGGTTTTCTGCCGTTTTGGGGCCCTATGGTTAACAGCAGGAACATAAGGCAATTGATAAAGGTGGTTGAATCCACGGTAGTTGAAACCGCTGGTGCCCTTGGTAATTTGACTGCTGAGCTCCAGTCGGATCGCCTTATGACTCTTCAGAACAGGGTTGCATTAGACGTCATACTTGCAGACCGAGGTGGGGTATGTAAAGTGATCCAATCAAGTTGCTGTGTTTTCATCCCAGATAACGCTCCGACAGTCTACCAGGCCATTTCCAAACTGCATAAGATCTCCGAGTCTATTCACTTGGATAAAGGAGATTGGTCATTGATGGGGTGGTTCTGGGAGCTGATATCCGCCTGGGGATGGAAGACTCTGGTAGTCATTGGGATGATCTTAGCCATTCTTTTCCTGTCCTGTTTGTGTGTACAGTGTGCTCCTGCAATATGTGGCCTCTGTGCTACATCGTGTGTAAGGAAACCTGTATCAAAAGACGAGCTAAGTAATAGGATGATGCTACAGCAACATCTCAACGACTTTATGAATATAGACCTGGACTCAGATTAGCGTGAGTATAGGTTATTGCCTATGTAAGGGCAAAAGGAGGGTCTGTGGTACTGAAAATTCTGGACCTGTGTTATAAACATCGTCGTATCACAACGATTTTGGTATCAGCAGACCGAGAATGATTAGAATAGTATGCACAAGCATTGTATTCATATTCGGGTAACAAAATCACCCGAATATCAGAGTTTCCGTCTTGAACCCTCATGTTCCATTTAAACGACAGCCATTTTGTGATTGCCCTCACATAGGCCAATGTCTAATGCTGAAAACGAGTCTGAAGGACACGTACACCTTTGCTTACTCCTCTGTGACCTGGGCAAGCTGACTCCACTGCCTGGAGCCAAACCTGTTCAGCCAGTTTCTTTCCCAGTGGCCAAATGAGATTAGTATCAAGGCACAACACATCATAAACCTTTCATCAAACACAAACCATGCCTAATCTTACACACACCTGTCCCTGTTTCTTTCTTTATGACTTGCTTTACAAGGAGGATGTGCCCGTTTATATTGGGGGTCTGTCGATATCTGATGAAAGTACTAAGCCTTGCCGGGTAATTGATTGAGGGCTGGACAAACTGAAATATCGGCTTGTCATCATAACCCTGCTATTTCTTTGTAGTGAAAATATGTGAATGGTCAACTGTAAAATAAGGAATGTTTGCCTAAAGCATAATATTTTGTATAAAAGAGAAGGTTAGCTTTGCAAAGGGAGCAGTCTCCTGAGAATATACACCGTGTTGTACTTCTAGGATACCTGTTACTGGCTGCAGCCAATAAACAAGATCTTTGACTTCACCAAAAAGACTCTGGGGGTCATTCTGACCTCGGCGGTAAAAGGCGCCTACCGCCGGTCAGAAATCCTCCATAATCCCGCCGCGGTCGCGGAAACCCGCCACGGTCATTCTGACCCGCAGAAGGCAAACCTCCGAAAATCCGACCGCCACAACAGACCGCCAGACCAGCGGTCGGCGGAAAGGTGGAGGTGACCAAACCTCCACCGCCACGCCAACAGAAATACGCCCATCCCATTACGACCCACGAATCCACGCGGCGGTCATTCAAACGCGGTATTCCATTGGCGGGACACACCGGCGCGGTCAGAATACCCACCAACGAACAAAACTCACCCACATTGGACGATTTGAATCCCACACACCTGATACACATATACACACCACTCCCACACACACAATACAATATAAAACACCCACCCACATCACCCACAAACCCCTACGCTTACAAAATCGTAAAGAAGCCAAGAGAGAGACACCAGCATCCAAAACATAACAGCCACAGCCACTCAACACCATCACCCACACACTATCCACACACAAAACAACACACACCACCACACTCAACTCACTTAAATACACATACTCCACCCCACACATCATACACACCACCCCATGGCACCCCAAAGACAACCCCGCTTCACAGACGAAGAACTCAGGGTTATGGTGGAGGAAATCGTTCGTGTAGAGCCCCAGCTGTTCGGCACACAGGTACAATACACCAGCATTGCCCGGAGGACGGAGCTATGGCAGAGGATTGTCGACAGGGTGAACGCAGTGGGACAGCACCCCAGAAATCGGGAAGACATCAGGAAGCGATGGAACGACCTACGGGGGAAGGTGCGTTCCATGGTATCCAGGCACAACATCGCCGTGCAGAAGACTGGCGGAGGACCCCCACCTCAACCCCCACAATTCACATCATGGGAGGAGGAAGTCTTGAACATCCTGCATCCTGACGGCCTCGCAGGAGTCGGCGGAGGAATGGATACTGGTAAGTTGAAGCTTCAATACTGCTTCCCCCCCACCTGCATGCCAAATCAGACCCCAACCCTCACCCCCATCCTCGAACCCCACCCTCACCCCCACCCCCATCCTCACCCCCACCCTCACCCCCACCACCATCCTCACCCCCACCCTCACCCCCACCACCATCCTCACCCCCACCACCATCCTCACCCCCACCCCCAGCACACCTATTCCCCGCCAATGTCTCACCATCACAACCCACACATCCCAAAACCTAGGCCTGCATGCGTCCACTAAGCATGGACACCCATCACCAAAGCATGCCCAATGCATATACACATCCCCCCCACAAGCCACCCTCACCAAAGCCCCCACACACGAATGCCAGCACTTGGGGACACGGGAACCCACAGATACACCCATATGCCACACATTGAAACTATAACCATACCTCTATACCCCTGCAGGACCCGACCGTCAACACACCGCGGCGGAGGGGCCAGAATTATCCACACCCCCCACCCAAGAGGCCGTCAGCGATGACAGCAGCTCTGTCGATCTGGACACCGATGACCAGCCCGGACCATCGGGGACCTCTGGACAGTCGGTTCCCCTCACACAGGCACAGGCCACTATAGACCCTAACCCCTCTGGGAACACCAGCACAGCTCCCACCCAGCGGGCCCATGCCTCTGTCTCCAGGGCGCGTCAATCTGCGGTGTGTCTACCACTACAGGGCACCCAGGATAACCCACCACCCCAACAACAACAGGGACCTGGGGGCAGTGGTAGTGGGCACACCGGCCAGGGGGCAGAGGCCCAGGGAAACAGGGCAACTCGGCGGGCAGCTGTGCGACAGGGGGGGGAGGAGAGGCCCAGGGAACCCACTCTCCACGAGGTCCTCACCACCATCATGGGAGCATACAACCGCTCCCAGGAGACGATGGCGACGGTACTGGCCCGGTTCCAGGAGATCCAGGTGCTGCAGGAGGAACACTATCGGGGGTACAGGGAGGACATCCGAGCCATCAACACCACCCTGGTTACCATGGTAGGGCTGCTGCAGGACCTCGTAAACAGCAGGGCGGACACTGAACAACACCCAAGGGCCCCTGCCACTAGCCGGGACCAAGAACAGCCATCCACCTCCGCCGGCGCTAGTGGACAGGAGGCCCCCGCACAGCAGCAGCCCACCAGACCCCCACCTCCTGCAGGAGAAGAACCACCCCGCAAGAGGGCCCTGAGATCTCGCAAGACAGAGTAGGATGTCAAGACCCCCGCCAGCAATGGATACCACCTGATGTCATCCCACTGTCCCACATTGTCACCCTGTCCATCCTCGAACTGCCCATGCTCCATCTCTCCACAGGCCTCTGGACAATGCACCTGTGTGACTGTTACTCTGGACTCTGCCATGGACATTCCTTCACCATAGCCCCCACCCACTTGAAACCACCCATCCCATTTTGAGCACTTTAATAAACACCTATTTTGCACCAAAATATCAGGAGTCTGGCTGTGATTTCAATAGATTGTAATTGACATGACAGTGCAAATATGTCCTTGTACATGGTGAAGTCAACAAACAGCTGCCACAAAGCTGTAGTCCATGGGGAAACGAAGCACAGGACTCGTAGTGGGGACCCCAGATCTGAAATAGGGAGGGAAAAGCCAAAACTCAGTCATCATACACTGGGGCAAATAGACAGGCAGCAGAGATGCTGCAGAGTAGTTAACTTTTACTAAATTATCTTTGAAATGTTACCTGTGTCCTATTGGAAGTACTGTTCAATGATTCTGTCCCTGTTGTCTGTTTCAGCCCCGTCGTCTTCCTCCTCGTCACTCTCCTCAGGTTCCACCGCTGCCACAACACCACCGTCTCGACCATCCTCCTGCAGGAAAGGCACCTGGCGGCGCAAAGCCAGGTTGTGAAGCATGCAGCAGGCCACGATGATGTGACACACCTTCTTAGGTGAGTACATTAGGGATCCACCTGTCATATGCAGGCACCTAAACCTGGCCTTTAGGAGGCCAAAGGTGCGTTCGATCACCCTCCTAGTACGCCCATGGGCCTCATTGTACCGTTCCTCTGCCCTGGTCCTGGGATTCCTTACTGGGGTCAGTAGCCACGACAGGTTGGGGTACCCAGAGTCCCCCACTAGCCATACACGGTGTCTCTGTAGCTGTTCCATCACGTAAGGGATGCTGCTATTCCGCATGATGTAGGCGTCATGCACTGACCCTGGGAATTTGGCATTTACATGCGAGATGTACTGGTCAGCCAAACACACCACCTGGATGTTCATTGAATGGTAACTTTTTCTGTTCCTGTACACCTGCTCCCTGTCTCTTGGGGGAACCAAAGCCACATGGGTCCCATCAATGGCACCAATTACGTTGGGAATATGTCCAAGGGCGTAGAAATCACCCTTCACTGTAGCCAGTTCGCCCACCTCAGGGAAAATGATGTAGTTCCTCACGGATTTCATCAGGGCAGACAACACTCTGGATAACACCTTTGAAAACATGGGCTGAGACATCCCAGAAGCAATTCCCACGGTTGTCTGAAATGACCCACTTGCCAAGAAATGGAGTACTGACATGACCTGCACCAGAGGGGGAATCCCTGTGGGTTGGCGGATGGGGGACATCAGGTCGGGCTCCAGCCGGGCACACAGTTCATGGATAGTGGCACGGTTAAGACGGTAGGTCAGGATAATGTGGCGTTCTTCCATTGTCGACAGGTCCACCAGCGGTCGGTACACGGGAGGATTCATCCGTCTCCTCGCCCAACCCAGCGGACGGTGCCTAGGAAGGACAACATGGAGCACACAGTCAGGCAACCCACAGGTACGTACTCACAGCTAGCACAGTATACGATTCTCTATGCAGTGAATGGCGTGTATGAGTGGCTATGCAAGGCCTAGGCCTGTGTGACGCAGTTGAAATTGAGCCATGTGGGCCCTGGAAATGGCGGCTGCCTGACCTGTGAAGTGTGACAATGGGATGTGAGGTCAATGCGCTGGCGTGGCACACCGCGGCGGGCGGCGGGCCAAGACCGCGGCGCGAAGCCGCATTGGTTAACATTGAAGCCTATGGGTTTCAGGAGCCAATGGCGAAGGGCGCCGGTGGTGGCGGGACGCACCGCCGCGGTACGCACCGCCGCGGACGTGACCGCCATTTTCTATCTACTTATCCACTTGCGACTTGAACTTTCACAGGAGAGGACCTATACTGCAAGTGTTGCTGTGACCTCGGTCTGGAAGGGACAATGGCTGCTGCGACTGGGGAAAGGGCCCCTGCCTTCACTGGAGAGGAGTTGGAGAAACTTGTGGATGGGGTCCTCCCCCAGTATGCGCAACTCTACGGTCCTCCAGACCAACAAGTGAGTTTAATTCTATCTGGATTTGGGGCCACTGGCTGGCTTGGGGGCCTGGCGGGGATGGGGTGCATGTTGGGGCTGGCGGGGGGCCTGGCGGGGATGGGGTGCATGTTGGGGCTGGCGGGGGGCCTGGCGGGGATGGGGTGCATGTTGGGGCTGGAGGGGGGCCTGGCGGGGATGGGGGGCATGTTGGGCATGGCGGGGGGCCTGGCGGGGATGGGGTGCATGTTGGGGCTGGCGGGGGGCCTGGCGGGGGGCCTGGCGGGGATGGGGGGCATGTTGGGCATGGCGGGGGGCCTGGCGGGGGGCCTGGCGGGGATGGGGTGCATGTTGGGCATGGCGGGGGGCCTGGCGGGGATGGGGGGCATGTTGGGCATGGCGGGGGGCCTGGCGGGGGGCCTGGCGGGGATGGGGGGCGTTGGGCCACTGGAAAGGAAAATGCTGAGTAACTTGAACGTGGTATTTCTCCCTCCCTGTACGTGTCACATAGGTCCGCGCCCATGAGAAGATTGGGATTTGGCGTGCCATCGCCAAGGAAGTCCGGGGCCTGGGGGTCCACCATCGACGGGGCACCCACTGCCGCAAGAGGTGGGAGGACATCCGCCGCGGGACCAAGAAGACCGCCGAGTCTCTGCTGGGGATGGCCTCCCAACGTAGGCGGGGTGCCTGCCGTCAACTGAGCCCCCTGATGTTCCGGATCCTGGCGGTGGCCTACCCTGATTTGGATGGGCGCGTGAGGGCAGCACAGCAGACACAAGGGGGTGAGTAGAAGCATCATCTACTCTGTTGTCGTGCAGTGGAGGTGTCTGGGTGGGGGAGGAGGGCTGTGGGTCCCCCTAGGCCAGGGCGATATCTGTAGGCTGGGCACCCCCGTAAGCCCCTGTGTCCCCAGCCACCACCCTCAGTAGTGTGTCAGTACAGCCATCCCTGGGCCGTGTCATCCATGGGTGCAGTTGACAACTCTAGGCGTGTAGGGCATGTTCCACGGAATGCGTAGCGGACCCCAAGTGCGCAACTTAGTGCAGGGGGCATCTGTGTCTGTCATGTCCGCTAACTGTACCGGAGATCCATGTACTCAATATCCCTTTATTTCTCTCTCCCCCCCCCTTTTTGTTTGTCTTTCTGTGCTTGTGTGCATCAGCATCATCAGGCGGAGGAGAAGTGGCATCGGGGCAGGAGGGAGCTGCATCTCACATGGCCCAGGAGGGCCATGCCACAGAGTCAGACTGGACCAGTGAGACGGAGGGCGAGGGGAGCTCCACGACGGGGACGACTGGAGCCTGCAGCGACACGGACACGTCCTCGGAAGGGGGCTCCCTTGCGGGGGTGGCACCATCCGTGCCCCCCGCCATTACAGGTACAGCCGCCACCCAGCGCACCATCTCCGCCCTCCCAGCAGCTCCTCCGCGTTCGCCCCGTGCCCGCTCTGCCAGGAAGCCGGGCATCTCCTTCGCCCCAGGCACCTCAGGCCCTGCCCCTGTTACCCCCGCTGCCCTCAGTGAGGAGGTCATTGACCTCCTCCGAACGCTCATTGTTGGGCAGACTACCCTTTTGAATGCCATCCAGGGGGTGGAGAGGGAGGTTCATCGCAGCAATGCGTACCTGGAGGGCATTCATTCGGGTCAGGCTGCCCATCAGCGATCGTTCCAGGCTCTGGCCTCAGCACTGACGGCAGCCATTGTCCCTGTCTCCTGCCTGCCTCTACTAACTCCCTCCTCCCAGTCTCCTGTTCCTCTGCCTGTCCCACCCACACCATCAGACCAGCCTGCACACACCTCAACACCCAAGAGAAGCTCATCCAAACATAAGCACCACAGATCACCCAGACATTCACACACGCAACATTCCGATGCAGACATGCCAACAGTCACTACCACCTCTGTGACCCCCACCTCCTCGTCTCCCTCCTCCCTCCCTGTGACGTCTACACTCACACCTCCATTCACCTCACCATCAGCCAGTGTTTCCATCACCAGCACACCCTCCACTCCAGTCCGCACACGTGCAGTCACCATCCCCACTGCCATTTACACGTCCCCTGTGTCCTCTCCCACTGTGTCTGTCACCCCCTCTTCCACACCACACAAACGCAGCCACCCACCCACCCAACAGCCATCCACCTCACGACAGCCTATCCCTCCTGCACCTGCACCCAAAGACAGCAAACGTGACTCACCTACAACCACATCCTCTCCCTCCACTCCCATTCCCACTGTACCTACCACTCTCCATTGTCCCAAGAAGCTCTTCCTCGCCACTACTAACTTCTTTCCTGACCCTGAGCCCCCCCCTCCTTCTCGTCGGGGTAAGAAGAGCACCTCAGCCACCACCAGCCCTGCAGCCCCCTTGACAAGGGTGCAGGGGTATTGGAGCCCGCCAGCCCGCATGTCTGGATCTTCACCCAGCAGCAAGGGGACAGCCAGCCCACCCCCTGGGAAGAGGAGCAGAAGGCGGAAGGGGCGCCGCAGGAGCCCGCCTTCTACATCCCCCCCGGACACCACCCAGAGACAGTCACCAGCCACAGCTCCAAAGGGAGGCAAGGGCCACAGGCCGACGACTAAGGAGGGCAAGGGCAGCAAGTTGGAGAGGTCAGGCAGCAGGCCTGCTGCCCAGGAGGAGCCCACAACCCCCATAGCCGCTGCCCCGGGAGAGCCCACCACCCCCATAGCCGCTGCCCAGGGAGGACCCAGCCCAGCTGGCCAGGAGGGCCCCACCACCCACAGCCCAGGTGGGCAGTGAAGGAGCACCATCCCCGCTGCCCAGGAGGGCACCACCAGGCAATTAGCAGTTGGCCATAGACCGTCCGCCGTCTCAAGAACCGCTGAACTGGGCCCCGCCGTCTCAAGAACCGCTGGACTGGGCCCTTCAAGGCAAGAACCGCTGAACTGGGCCCCGCCGTCTCAAGAACCGCTGGACTGGGCCCTTCAAGGCAAGAACCGCTGAACTGGGCCCCGCCGTCTCAAGAACCGCTGAACTGGGCCCTTCAAGGCAAGAACCGCTGAACTGGGCCCCGCCGTCTCAAGAACCGCTGAACTGGGCCCTTCAAGGCAAGAACCGCTGAACTGGGCCCCGCCGTCTCAAGAACCGCTGAACTGGGCCCTTCAAGGCAAGAACCGCTGAACTGGGCCCTTCAAGGCAAGAACCGCTGAACTGGGCCCCGCCGTCTCAAGAACCGCTGGACTGGGCCCTTCAAGGCAAGAACCGCTGAACTGGGCCCCGCCGTCTCAAGAACCGCTGAACTGGGCCCTTCAAGGCAAGAACCGCTGAACTGGGCCCTTCAAGGCAAGAACCGCTGAACTGGGCCCCGCCGTCTCAAGAACCGCTGGACTGGGCCCTTCAAGGCAAGAACCGCTGAACTGGGCCCCGCCGTCTCAAGAACCGCTGAACTGGGCCCTTCAAGGCAAGAACCGCTGAACTGGGCCCCGCCGTCTCAAGAACCGCTGAACTGGGCCCGCCGTCTCAAGAACCGCTGAACTGGGCCCTTCAAGGCAAGAACCGCTGAACTGGGCCCTTCAAGGCAAGAACCGCTGAACTGGGCCCCGCCGTCTCAAGAACCGCTTAACTGGGCCCTTCAGGGCAAGGACCGCTGAACTGGGCCCCGCCGTCTCAAGAACCGCTTAACTGGGCCCTTCAGGGCAAGGACCGCTGAACTGGGCCCCGCCGTCTCAAGCACCGCTTAACTGGGCCCTTCAGGGCAAGGACCGCTGAACTGGGCCCCGCCGTCTCAAGCACCGCTCCGCTGGGCCCCGCCGTCTCAAGAACCGCTCCGCTGGGCCCCGCCGTCTCACGCACCGCTGAACTGGGCCCTTCAAGGCAAGAACCGCTGAACTGGGCCCCGCCGTCTCAAGAACCGCTGAACTGGGCCCTTCAAGGCAAGAACCGCTGAACTGGGCCCTTCAAGGCAAGAACCGCTGAACTGGGCCCCGCCGTCTCAAGAACCGCTGGACTGGGCCCTTCAAGGCAAGAACCGCTGAACTGGGCCCCGCCGTCTCAAGAACCGCTGAACTGGGCCCTTCAAGGCAAGAACCGCTGAACTGGGCCCTTCAAGGCAAGAACCGCTGAACTGGGCCCCGCCGTCTCAAGAACCGCTGGACTGGGCCCTTCAAGGCAAGAACCGCTGAACTGGGCCCCGCCGTCTCAAGAACCGCTGAACTGGGCCCTTCAAGGCAAGAACCGCTGAACTGGGCCCCGCCGTCTCAAGAACCGCTGAACTGGGCCCTTCAAGGCAAGAACCGCTGAACTGGGCCCTTCAAGGCAAGAACCGCTGAACTGGGCCCCGCCGTCTCAAGAACCGCTTAACTGGGCCCTTCAGGGCAAGGACCGCTGAACTGGGCCCCGCCGTCTCAAGAACCGCTTAACTGGGCCCTTCAGGGCAAGGACCGCTGAACTGGGCCCCGCCGTCTCAAGCACCGCTTAACTGGGCCCTTCAGGGCAAGGACCGCTGAACTGGGCCCCGCCGTCTCAAGCACCGCTCCGCTGGGCCCCGCCGTCTCAAGAACCGCTCCGCTGGGCCCCGCCGTCTCACGCACCGCTGAACTGGGCCCTTCAAGGCAAGAACCGCTGGCCCTTTGGCAGACGTGGCAGGGCAGGATCTATCTCGGGCAGGGCTGCAGGATGTCCTCTGGCCAACTTGCCTCCTCCAGTGGCAGTGGGGTCTGTTATGGACTGTTTGGACTGTGGCTTTGCTCTCCCCAGGATGGCCCAGTGGGCAGGCCACCCACTGTATGGACTGTATGGACTGTGGCTTTGCTCTCCCCAGGATGGCCCAGTGGGCAGGCCACCCACTGTATGGACTGTATGGACTGTGGCTTTGCTCTCCCCAGGATGGCCCAGTGGGCAGGCCACCCACTGTATGGACTGTTTGGACTGTGGCTTTGCTCTCCCCAGGATGGCCCAGTGGGCAGGCCACCCACTGTATGGACTGTATGGACTGTGGCTTTGCTCTCCCCAGGATGGCCCAGTGGGCAGGCCACCCACTGTATGGACTGTTTGGACTGTGGCTTTGCTCTCCCCAGGATGGCCCAGTGGGCAGGCCACCCACTGTATGGACTGTATGGACTGTGGCTTTGCTCTCCCCAGGATGGCCCAGTGGGCAGGCCACCCACTGTATGGACTGTTTGGACTGTGGCTTTGCTCTCCCCAGGATGGCCCAGTGGGCAGGCCACCCACTGTATGGACTGTATGGACTGTGGCTTTGCTCTCCCCAGGATGGCCCAGTGGGCAGGCCACCCACTGTATGGACTGTTTGGACTGTGGCTTTGCTCTCCCCAGGATGGCCCAGTGGGCAGGCCACCCACTGTATGGACTGTATGGACTGTGGCTTTGCTCTCCCCAGGATGGGCCAGTGGTCATGGAGTCCCCTCGTGGATCTGGCGTCGTGTACTCAAGTGGCTGAGGTGCCCCCCCTTCCCTTCCCCCTGAGGTGCCTGTCCTATTTTCTTTCTGATGCCCCTGCAGTGTTCTCTCCGTGGAGTTCTTGTCGTGGGACTGGGCCTTGCCCCTTTGCACAGGACCCCTGTGATCCACGGACAGTGGTTGGACTACATTTAGTAGCTGTATATATTTTGTACATAGTTTATTTCAATATATCTGGCCGTTTATGATCTCTTCTTTTGGTCTTTGCATTATTTCGGAGGGGGGTGGTTTGTGGGTTGTGACAGTGATCTGTGGGAATGCATTGATGTGTGTGTTGTAGTGGGTGTGGGTGGGTGGGTGTGTGCCGGTAATCTTTTCCCTCCCCTGTGTCGTAGGTGCAGTACTCACCGATGTCTTCCGCGCCGCCGGGCGTGCTCCTGGTATATGAGGAGGAATAGGAGTGCGGGGATGACCTGCAACTCTGGCTCCATACTGCCGGAATCTCCCGTGGAGTGCGTAGAGGTGAGCGTTTTCCCGTTCGTAGTCTGTTTCCGCCGTGTTCTTATCGGCGGTGCTCCCGCCCCGGAAAAGGTGGCAGATTGGTGGGTCGTAATAGGGTGGGCGGTACTTTGTCTGCCGCCGGGCTGTTGGCGGGAACCGCCGCGCTGTTTGTTTGTACCGCTGTGGCGGTCGGAGTGTTAAGTTGGCGGGCTGTGTTGGCGGTTCCCGCCAGGGTCAGAATGCCATTTTTAATACCGCCGGTCTGTTCGCGGTCCGACCGCCGCCTCTCCGCCGACCGCCAGGGTCAGAATGAGGGCCTCTGTGTTTCTGTAGTCTGAAACAGGAAGGACTCGAAGTCTTAGGGTGTGTTCCCTGGCCCCGCTGGGTTCTGAAAAACCCAGTACTTCAAGCTGCAGTGCAACCCAGGAGAGCTCTGCTCTGCTCTCGGGGCCAGAATTCTTTTTGGAAAACACTGTGAGCTCCACCAGCGTTGCGGACCTCCCCGCACACCCCTACTTTTAACAAATTTCCAAACAACAAAATGCCCACCTGATATTTTGATAGAAGAGAATGTGCCCCCGAAATATAGTGATGTATTTCCAGTTGTAATTTGCTATTAGAAAAAACAATAGGGGGAGGCATATCTGGCGTCTAAATTGTGTAATTTTTTTTTTTAGCCACAGCGACTACCAGTGCTGGGGCCAGCAGTGCCAGCATCGATGTGGCTGTGGGAGCGGATCAGGTGGGAGTCTCTGCAGGCGGCAGTGGTAGACGGTGGTAAGTCCTATCGCTTCCTTATAGACAATTAGTAATATAGTCACTACAAGGGTGTATTCGTGTCGTTGACTCACTTGTCAACACCCTGCTTTTGCAGATGCAGCAGGAGTTAAGTATTGGGCTTTTCTATCTGCAACTCAGCAGACTAAGGTTTGTAAAATTAATTTGAACTCTGCTGTCCGTTTTGGAAAATTTTAAAAAAGGATGGAAGTAGAATGGATGTGTAAAATATAATATTAGTGAAAGGATGTGTATGTGGATGAGAGGGTGCATAATATTAATCATATAGGTGGGTGATGATGATGAGGATGATAGGATGCATGAGTGAGTGAAGGATGAATGAAAGGGTATAGGGTGAACGATGCCAGCCCAGGTGGATGAAAGGGTACGGGTGAAGGTATTCCATGCCTTGATGGGTGAACAGACTCCTCATGTGGGTTAGAACTCCTCGATTGGTGAATGGGTGAAAGGATAAATGGGTGGTTATTGGATAAATATATGTTGTCGAAAGGTTAGTAGAGAGCCATGTTTGGAATTTGGAAAATGGCGAAGGACTGGATGAGAGAATGGAAAACCTAGATGAAATTATGTGTATCAAAGCTAAGAGTGAAGAAGAATAAGAGTACTAGAAGAAGACATTTGCAATGATGATGAATAGATGATGAATAAATAAATGCTTGGAATGAAGAAACAAGGGAGCTCTTCTAGATCGGGGCATTCTTTTCACCTACTTTACTTGCTTGGAATGGTTTTTATCAAAGGTTTAATGCGAAGGTTTGGATGGTATTTCAGAATATTACCTTGAGTCACAGTATTTTTCAAGCAAGGCATGTAATATGTATCCCAGCATCCATTAACCATCACCTCCTTCCCTTGCTATGACCTTTCACCAGTGCCACCCATGATGACCTAATGGCTGTATGGTTTAATTTGGCAGAATCAGCACTGCAATGTTGGCTGTACAATATGTGTCTGTCAGCTTAAGTTAGGTTAATGTGTCAAGCACATTTTAATGCATGGGAATGCTAAAAACGGTGTGTTTCGCTTTCCTCCCAGTGCCCATTGTTTCAGTCACTTCCAAGTACTTGACTCCATTAATCTTTCATAACTTCTGTCCCAGACTTCTGAATAATTTGAAAAAATCAATCTTTGGCTGCACCACATTTTTCATGCCACGTAATAAATATAATTAATTATGGCTTCCATAATGGATTTACTTCTGTTCTAATGTTTCCCTTTCAATGTTGGTCAACCACAGTGAGTCACACAACTAGCCAAACCTTAGGCACATGATGATGATTCGGAATTGATTGATCTGTAAAATATGTACTATACCTACGCATCCTAATCCACTCAACCTTACCCTGCAATTGGGAACGTTAAGAAGATTACTTTCCTTACTGCAATGCAAATATATTTTTTGGGCAAAAAAGTAGTTATTACAATGTGTGGTGGGGGGGGGCCTGGGCACAGTGAGTAAAGTGATCCATAAGTAAGTGCCTTGATTTTTCTGAATGGGATATTCTGTGATGATACAAATGCGTTACAAATGCGCCACAATCTAAAGCCCATTACTTAATCCTTTACCTCTACTGCAGTGCATTCCTACTGCCACAGACTACTTATGGCAGACAGTATGTCTGCATGATTGATATATGTGGCATGTTTCGTTCTTAGTATTCATCGGCCTTGTAGTCCAGGTACAAAGAAGAACAGGGCCACTGGAATAAAGTAATTTTCCCTAGCTGCAGACAGTAACGAGTACCACTATGGCACCAGCTGAGCTAGCAATGCCATCATTAATTTAGAACAACAGTAGAGAGAAGAATACTTCTACTCCACAGTGCATATTATGGCTGTGACAGTTATCACCTTAACCTCTTAGCTGCTGGGCCTTTCCCCCCACCCAGTGCTGAGCCCTTTTTTGGCTATTTGGGGTAGTTTGCGCTAGGCCTTTATAACTTTTTGTTCAAATAAGCTATCCACACCAAGTTTGTGTCCTTTTTTTCCAACATGCTAGGGATTCTAAAGGTACCCAAAGTTTGTGGGTTCCCCTGAAGGAGACCAAGAAATTAGCCAAAATACAGCAAAAACTTCATTTTTTTCTAAAAATGGGAAAAAAGAGCTGCCGAAGAAGGCTTGTGGTTTTTCCCCTGAAAATGGCATCAACAAAGGGTTTGCGGTGCTAAAATCACCATCTTCCCAGCTTTCAGGAACAGGCAGACTTGAATCAGAAAACCACATTTTTCAACACAATGTTGGCATTTTACTGGGACATTCCCCATATTTACTATTTTTTTGCTTTCAGTCTCTTTCCAGTTAGTGACAGGAATGGGTGTGAAACCAATGCTGGAACCTGAAAAGCTAAACATTTATGAAAATTAGACAACATTCTGAATTCAGCAAGGGGTCATTTGTGTAGATCCTACAAAGTTTATCTACATAAAATACCAGATGAAATAAAAAAAAAAATGAAATTGAGCTGGAAGAAACAGCCATTTTTCTCCATGTTTTACTCTGTAACTTTTTCCTGCAATGTCAGATGTTTTAAAGCAATATACCGTTACGTCTGCTGGACTCTTCTGATTGTGGGGATATATAGGGCTTGTAGGTTCCTCAAGATTCCTAGGCACCCAGAGCCAATAAATAAGCTGCACCTTGCAATGGGTTTTCATTCTATACCGGGTATATAGCAATTCATTTACTGAAATATAAAAAGTGAAAAATAGGTATCAAGAAAACCTTAGTATTTCTAAAATGGGCATAGGATAAGGTGTTGAGAAGCAGTGGTTATTTGCAAATCTCTGAATTCCGGAGTGCTAATATTAGCATGTGAGTTACAGGCCATTTCTCAAATAGACGTCTTTTTTACACACTGTCTTACATTTAGAAGGAAAAAATGTAGAGAAAGGCAAGGGGCAATAACACTTGTTTTGCTATTATGTGTTCCTCCAAGTCTCCCGATAAAAATAGTACTTCACTTGAGTGGGTAGACCTAATGTTCGCGACAGGAAACGCAACATGATCACATCACATTTTTACATTGAAATCTGATGTGTTTTTGGGAAAAAGCCTAGCTGTTGATTTTGGCCTCTAGCTCAGCTGACACCTAGGGAAACCTACCAAACCTGTGCATTTTTTTAAACTGGACACCTAGGGGTATACAAGATGGGATGACTTGTGGGGCTCTCACCAGGTTCTGTTACCCAGAATCCTTTGCAAACCTCAAAAGTTGGCCAAAAAAACACTTTTTCCTCACATTTCAGTGACAGAAAGTTCTGGAATCTGAGAGGAGCCACAAATTTCCTTCCACCCAGCATTCCCCCAAGTCTCCCGATACAAATGGTACCTCACTTGTATGGGTAGGCCTAGTGCCTGCAACAGGAATAGATCACACAATGGTCAATGTCGGTCCTTACATGAGGCAACTGTTGACCCTGGGGTGAGCCATGCCTGACGCAGGCACTAGGTACAGGCACTCAGGTGGGGTAGTGTTTTTATCAGGACAGGTGGGGAATCACTGGGTGGTAGGAATTTTGTGGACCCCAGCATATTCCTGTAGTTGTTGTGACAGAAATGCAAGATAAAATAGAGTTTTTATTCAATTTTGGGGAATCCACATAGGTCACACCTCTGTGGACTCCCCAGGATGTCTAGTTTCCAGAAATGTCTGGGTTTAGTATGTTTCCCTATATGGCTGCCGTGCCCATGACCAAAAACACAGGTGCCTGCTTTAAAAAACAGTTTGTTTTGTGATATATAATTTTGATGTCTCCACAATATGATTTGGGCAGTGGAATTTGGGGCTGAGCTAAATTGGGGAGCTCCCAATAGAGCACTCTCGCTCTGTGCTTGCTACCGCATTCACCTGCTCTCTGGGTTGGGCTAACCCACTATTGTCCCGTTGCACAGACTGTGCTTGCGAAAGGACAGCAGGACTGTCCTCATCATCTCTCTCATAATTACTGGAAGAGGAGTTATCGAATGGGACTCCTCCGACTGAAAAATCCCTCCCAGAGTCTGCGCCATTGTCCTATCCCTCAGATGCTGTCTAGGTATCGGCTGTCTCAGTCTCTGATCCTATGTCAGAGCTGTCCTTTATAACCCGAGTGAGGGCATGAGCAGCAGTCATCCAACGAGATGCCATCTCTGCTACTGGATAAACTGTTGCTCTAAAACACTAGCCTACGTAGACAGTCCCAAAATTGCTGGTGTGTATGTGATACGTGCAAGGTCACCTTACCTTCGCTTCTTTCCTCAATCAGCACGTTCTTTCAAGACACTCAAAAAACACCTTGTCACATACCAATCATCACAGTCTTTAGCACCTCTAGCACCCAGTCCTACAATATTTATTGGTGCTCCCACTCCTATGTCCTCCTCCTCCGATTCCCTCACTACCCCCCAGCAAAAGTGCCCTTCATCTCTCCATAGCCCCCCCACATACATTTCATTTGTATTATAACACAGGTAATGGCTGACTTTACTAATGTACTCAGCTATTTACATAAAATACAGATTTGCTCTTTGCAGTAGGCATAAAAACCTTCTGCTCTTCTTTATGGCACCAAAACTGCCATTAGACAAAAGTCTGATCCTTTTGTAGCAGAAACATAATCACAAGACTTACTTGACTTTTTTATTGCTGCCTAAAAGCTACTGTTGAAATGCATCAGTTGTGCATTGCTTTGAAAACGCAAGCTGCAACTGCAAGACAACTATATATATATATATATATATTTATATATACCACACGGGCATTGACAAAAGTGAAGCCATACAACTACTAAAAAAATTATTGCCCCCATAGGGGGTCACCCTGCCCACGGGCTGCCCCCTGTCAATTTCTTTTTAAGAAAAAAAATGTAGCCCCTGGGGGGCACGATTGTGCATGATCGCACCCCTCCCCCAGGGGACACCTACCTTTAAAAAAAAAAATATGCCCGGGGGGGGGGGGGCACATTTGCCGAGTGGGCTGACTCCCCCCAAGTGAAATCTCTGGCGTCTAGTGGGGTTTCCTGGCCCTCGATCCCAGCTGAAATCGAGGGCCAGGAAACCTGTTCTGAGTCTCCCCTTTCAAACGAGGCCTTGCTTCCTGCTCTGATGGGGAAAACAAAACAGTGACGCGGCACGCTGAGATCACAAATGGGTGGGTGAGGGTTCAGGGGGAGACACGGAAGATCGTCTGTGTCCCCCGGGGTTTTTTTGAAAAAAAAATCCTCAGGTGCGACGCACCCGAGGATTTTTTAACCCCATGGCCGACGCCCGCACTCAAGGGGTTAAAATTGAATGGCCTGAGGTGACCACCAACTATACTGCTACTGTGCCACTACACCACATGATTTTAAACAAGTGATTTGCTCAGAGGATTTTTACAATTTCTCTTTTTCTATCTTGATATAGCTATTCCTACTGTTTCAACATCATAGCAGAAAATAGCAACCCGGTTGCGGCAGATGAAGCTGGAGGCCATATGGACCGAGTACCAGTGGCTGGTGGTCCTCGAGGATGAGGAGGTGGATGAGGTAGCAGTCTCTGCTGCTGGTACTCGGGGCCCCAGACAGGCCCCAGTACCTCCAGCCCAGCAACACCTATGCCGCAGTGCCAGGGCAGCGTCCCGCTGTATTATCCCTGCTGTCCTCCCCTTGGAGACCGTCTTCCAATGCCATGTCCTGCAGCGGC
The DNA here is from genome assembly GCF_031143425.1 of Pleurodeles waltl. Classification (NCBI taxonomy): domain Eukaryota; kingdom Metazoa; phylum Chordata; class Amphibia; order Caudata; family Salamandridae; genus Pleurodeles; species Pleurodeles waltl. The sequence goes on along the minus strand of NC_090444.1, from coordinate 867,954,152 downwards.
TGACATAGCTAGAGGCCTGTCAGGCACGTGTGGAGGGACTTCTCAGGAGAATCCTGGTCTGTCTGTAGTGCCCTCCTCTGTCCCTTTTTTAATCTTTTATTTTGGTGGGTGGGACTTGTTGTGGGTGGAGAGGGTGGGAATGGGTTTTTGTGGGAGTTTTAGTTTTGTTATTTTGAACAATGGACAATAGGACATATTATTTCTGTTTTGAACATTGTTTGGGGAATGGGACAATTGTTTGGAGATAGGGGTGAGCAAGTTGTGGGTGGAAGGGGTGAGTATTGAATAAATAGTTATGTACAGTTCTTTATGCCTAAAATCTTTTTTGGCCTGTTTTACTTCCTACTGCTGCCTTTACGCAGCATTTTTTCAAAATCCACTGATAGTGTATTTCTTTTAGGGCAGCATGTTTTACAAATTTGCTGATAGTGAATAACAATTATTTATGCAGTTAGGTAACCATGCCCCAATATTCTTCTAGTCTCTGCAATGCATTCTTCAAAATTTGACCCAGAGGAGTGGGGTGGAGAGATTTGCCATTGCCAATTATGTTGCCTAAACTAAAGGTACAACAATGCTCCATAATTATCTTACTTGAATGGATGAAGCAAGGGCTGCATGGGTTCTCACAGTACCATGGTGGTGTGGTAGTAGCATACTAGCTCACTAACAGTGAAGGCATCAGAAGTGAGATCCCACTCCACCTAGGTGAACTGAAATGAAGATCCTGCACACTGAGTTAAGGTTGCTTCTACCACATCCACCCCACCAAGTGTGGGATTAATCAATGGTGTAAATTATGAAGTAACACCTCAATCAATCACACAGCCCAGTGGAAGAGGGTTAGGGATTTGATGAATCAATGGGAAAGGGATTTTAGGAAAGGTGTGACAAAAAGACAATCACAACACAAACACCACATTCACCTGGGAAATGATAACCTGTTGTGGGAGGAATAAAAAAAGATGAATATGTTTGACACAGATAACGTAACATTCTGCCAGCCCCAGTGTGACCCAAGTTGTATATATTTAAAAATATTCGGTCAGCTACGTTTGCAAAATAGTACATATAATAATTAATCTTGGGGTGAAGGTAACACTCACAGTTCTAAAAAAAAGAATATTGAAAGAAAAATTATACTAGTCTGTATTGCCGAATAGGTTGGTTCATCTGCAGTCTTCTGGGACTGACCCCTCAATCTTCTTGGGTGTCTGTTTGAAGCGGTCCAATAAGGTAAGCATGTGTGTTAATCTGCAGAAGAGAAGGCCTGTGAATTGTAAAACAGAAATGATTATCAGCATGACATTATAAAATAAAGAAGTATGGAATGGAAGGTAAGCTTCAGGTGGAGTAGTGTACCAAGAAGACTCAGAGGTGGCAGAGCAAGAGCAAAGACCTTTGTGATCATCCAGCAACAATCACAGACATTTGTCAGCATGTATTAGTTTCAAGTTTTAGCCAGTCAGCAGACACACACAGCAGCATTGCATTTCCCAAATCAAGTAATTGACGCACCTCTCACCACCAATCCACGGATTGAGTAGGCCTCAGTCTCCTCCTCACATCATCCCTCTTGATTTCCATGAATTTGATAACTTCTTTCTTCTGGTAGCTGTTTAAGTTGTCAAGTCATGTTCTGGTTCCTTCCATCATACTCAAGTCCAGACTCGTGTAAAGATCATTATGTCGAGCTCCGTACCAACTGCTCCAGAGAGTCACAGTCTCAGTCTTGACCCAATTGAGATAGAGTCACCTGTAACTAATTAACAACAAGAGAAACATTGAGTGTTTTTTTTATTTTCTGGACTAGAATTTTGTTTGTTAGCTAAATGGACTTGTCGGGCCTTCTATGACAAATGTGAACCAGAAAGCAGAGCACCAGAAATCAAAGCAGTGTAAAAACTCAGGCAAACACATTTTGGTAAGCATGAAAGGGGATAAAAAATCACCTTCAGGAAAAAAAATATCACCACTTATATTTTTTATGCCACCAACATTATAAATCGATCACAACACAAACATAAGCCAGCATAATATAATGAAACAATATAAACACCCACTCTCACTATCTGCTACCGCTAGACATGATGAGTCACTCCAACCATCTCAATTCTCAACATTGAAGCAAGTATCCCTCATATCCCTCATATCAATCGTTGAGGCACATATAGCATTACTTACCTGTTCGAATCAAGCACAGTGGCACATTGCTGATCCTCTTCGATTAAGGAAACAAAACACAAATTGGCCAGCAAGTTGTAAATCAGATATCTGGAGCAGTCCTGCTAGGGGACAAAAGAAAGGATAGGCACAGAATGGAGGCAGGCATTGTCTCTGAATTCTTCTTGAAGTGATTTTGGTGGGGTTGGGGGCTTCTTCGATGCACACTGATCCAACTACAATTTGGCCATACATGTGCCTAAAACAGTTGCGGTTCATTAGTCATTTTTAGACAGAAACAAACAAAATACACTAATAAGGTTCCCACATCTAGCTATTCTTTTTCCTCAAAGCTGTGCATAGTAGAAAGTAGAAAGCTCTATGGTGCCCCAGGTCTAGCCAGAGAAGTAGAGTTTGTCATCAAACTCAGGTGGTTTACCCAGAAATTGATCAGCTAACACACTACCATGATCTGAGTCCGACCAATCATCAACCTCATCCACCTCCTGTTGTACTTCAGGTATGCTGTCATTTGGTGCTATAAAGTGTTGATTCATTTTGATTATGGTCAATCTCTCGACATTATGGAGCGAGAGACTGGACCGTCTCACTTTCACAACTGCACCACCTGCACTGAACACACGCTCAGCAGACAAGCTGATTACAGGGCAAGCCAGATACTTTATTGCCAACCTGCTGAGCACTCTCCATTGGCACCTACTCCCATACCAATAGACCAATGGGTTTTGATCTAGATAGACCGCCGTTGGGTCATCCAGGTAGGCCTGGACCATCCGCTCAATAGTCATTTGTACTCCACCTTGCTCAAACTCTGCAGTAGACTTAAGTCCTGTCTTTAGAAACCAGTCAAATTCAGATTTTGGGGTTCCTGCTCCTGTTCCTATTGCTGTTGCCTGTGTTGATGTTGGCTGCTGTGAGCCAACAGCACTATCTGCAGGCTCAATGGAAGTTGTAGGCTGCATCCCAGAACTTCTGCCCATGAGTGGGCCTCTAATTTCCAGCCGTTCTTTTTCTAGGTCTCTGGCTTGCTCAGCAATCCATGTTTTGTAGATTAAAACATCCCCATCAGAAAAAGGAATGAAACTGGCCAGTAATCGTTTATACTGTGGGTCAAGAATTGTGGCACAGATGTAATGTTTGGATGACACAATGTCTCTTTGAAGCCTTGTATTAACGGATAAGCAAGGGATTAAGCTCTCCACCAACTCCTGCACATCTATTTTTTCATCCACACCTGTGTACATTTCAGACACCTCCTTTAGCTGTTTCTGCAGCATATGCACCAATGGGATAGCTTGACTCATGGTACAGTCCTCTTTGCTAACTTCCTATGTACAAATGTCAAAGGGAAGCAGCATCTCTGGCATTTGATCAGGCCCCATTGGTCCATCTCAATGATCATGCCTTTCACAGTAGAATTCCAATGTGTTGGCACCTTCTGTATGAGGGCTTTAACTGGCATTCTATTATCACACTGGATTCTCCTCAATAGCTTACAGGCTTTAAAAGAATGGCTAAAATTAGTGCAGATTCTTCTGCAAGTGAACAGTACGTTACTGACTCAAGGTTCTTTTTTGAGGAAGTCCTGTACATTGATGTGTATGCAGTGTGCCAAACACAGAACCCTGAAATAGCCACCATCTGACATGGCCTTAACTACATTGCTGCCATTGTCCATGGCACAAATCCAATATTAAGCCCTCTGGGATTCAGCATTCAAAGACCTTGTTGTTAAAGTCATCCAGGATGTTTGCAGCTGTATGGAATTTCTCCATGGCGAAAATATCTACTGTTGCATGCTTCCGAGCATCAGCTGTGTCAACACCTGCAGATATCATGTCTCTAACCCCCACAAAAGAGATCCAGTGTGCAGTGATGCACATGTAACCAGTGGCTTGGCAACTGGTCCACATGTCTGGCGTTAGGTGGATTGTCTGGACAGCACTCTGCTGCAGAGCTTGTCCAACCAATTCCAGCACATCCAGTGCTGGAACAGCAACTCAGGTCTGGCTGGGAACCTTCCATTTCAGGCAGATAGCCACCACAAATTCTAGAAAACCCACTCCTTCCACAAAAGAAAAAGACAGGAGGTCCAACACTAACATTTTAGCTAGCTTCCTGTTGTACAAACATGCCGTTGGGTGGCTGGGTTCATACTGCCCCTCCTGCCTAAACATGGCAGTATTAGTTGCTTGGATTTGTTTTGTTGCTGATGCCACTAATGCAGGCAACTTAGAAGGTGGTGGTAGGCTCAATGTGCAAATCAGGGGGTCAGCCACTGTAGGTTTTTGCCTTGATGTTTCGACCTGACTCCTGTGCCATTGTGACATTGCTGATGTGGGTGACGATACTACTGCACTACTGGGGACAGGACTGATTTGTGTAACAAAACTGTCACCCTCTTCTTCACCTTCCACCATGATTGGATCATATTCCCTGCTTCCAACACCTTCACTAACACCACTTGCAGGCTTTTTCTTTTGGCTTCTAAGGTGCACCTCCCAGCGGATTATGTGGTGTTTTCTAAAATGGGTTGTTTAGCCTCCGGTTCCATAGTTTGTACCAAGCTTACCCCGACTAACACTTGCATGGCAAATAAAGCATATGGTAATGTTTGGCTTCTTTTCACTAACCGTAAAGAAGACCCAAACTAGGGAGGTCAACTTTCTAACACTGATGCCAATGCCAATGTCTAAAGAAGTGGCAGTAGGTGGATGCTGTTTTGATGATGTATGCCTCTCTGCAGTGCCTTTTTCTACTGAGGTGGGTGTTGATGTAGGTCGCACCCGGGACATTGTAAATATGGAAGCTGGTGGAGGTGGTGGTATAGCTGCCACATCTCTCGGAGCAGGTTGAGAAGATGGGGTAATGTTTGACTCCACTGAGACTGGGCTAACATCCATGATGACTGGCTCATCGTCATCCTCCTCCTCTTCTTAGTCCATTACTCTAAGGCTTTCAGGAACTTTTCTTTTCACTCCTTGCCTCTCCTGGCATGTTTCAGACTGTGGCGCCTTGGTAATCAGAATGGGTGCTTGAGGAAGAAGATGGTGGAGATCTGGAAGACAGTGGATCTTGTGCAAGAGGGGCTTCTTTGGCTTCCTCTGCAGGACGCTCAACATCCTGATGTGCTCCTAGTTTGGGAGGAACTGCTATTGCTGACTGCGGCTGCTGTTGTTCATTGGCCTGAGATTCTGGCAACAATTGCATACTACTTTGAAAAAGAGATAAGTCCACTGCTCCTCGGCGTTCCTGAGATTAGAGAGGCTGCCTCTGTGCGGGACATGGGCTGGGGCCTACTTTGGATTGGGGCTGCTGATTCAGGATTGGTGTTCCCAGTTTGCTCCCCAGGGGCTGGTGCCCAAAAAAGGTCTCAGGTGACATACCAGTAGGGGGAAGCTCCTTCTTATCACTGGCTGCTTTCTTGGTGCAGCTTTCTTTAGGGCCATCTTGAAGCTGTCAGTTGGCAGTAGCACTTAGCTTCAGCAGCTGACGAGATGTCTGTGTGGTTGTGAGTATGGTCATGTGTCACGTTGAGCACAGGTCTTCTGTCTGGCAGTGTTGTGGGTGATGTCTCTTTCTCTTTGTGCACCTAAAAGCAAGAAGGATGAGTTAAAAGTGGCATCGTTGTTGCAGTTGCATTAGTAGTAGAAACAAACAATCTAATAGAATGGTTACTTAAATAAATGTATAAATAATTATGAAATACAGTATAAGCAGGTGGAGGTGAGGCATTGGTTCTGTATAGATGTAGGGGGATATGATGCAGCATTGATTCCTTTTGACCCAGCGGGTCGCTGGTTTCGGTCCGTCAGAACATGATGTGTCAACTTTGCAGGGTTACGATGACTCCGTGTCAGGTCTGCGGAGTCGCAGCAAAGTCAGACTTGTGTCGCAGGCCACAGTCGCTGCGTGCATCAAGGTCCACGGAGCTGGAGCGGAAGCAGGCTGCGGCGTCGCTGGCATCACTGAAGTTGTTCTGAAGTCGCTTAAGTTGGTGTACAGGAAAAAGCTAGCAGTGGAGGTCTTTGTAGTCCTTGAGACCGCAGAACAGGAGGCAAACTCAATCCAAGCCTTTGGAGACCACTTTTGTGGGAGGCAGAGTCCTACCAGCACAGTCAGAGGGCAGCAGGGCAACAGCAGAGCAGCAGTTCTTCTCAGCAAAGCAGTCCAGAGAGTCTGTTGAGCAGCCAGGCAGAGTTCAGGTCCAGAAGTGTCTGAGTTGGTGAGGTCAGAGCCCCATTTTATATAGCCAAAAATGCCTTTGAAGTGGGGAGACTCTAAGAGTGGTTTTGAAGTGCACAAGTTTCCCTTTCAGCCCAGTCCTGTCTGCCAGGAGTGGGGGCTTATCAGTCCATTGTGTGAGGGCAGGCCTCTGGCTTTTGAAATGTGTCAGGCCCTCCAACCTTCTAGCCCACGAAGACCCATTCAGTATGCGCACGAATACCGATGTGTCTGAGTGTCCTGTGTTTGTGGTTGTCTGGGTGAAATGCACAAGGGATCTGTCAATCAGAACAGACCAGACGTTGATTGGAGACAGGCTGTAAGGCACATATGGTTTTTAAGTGCAGAGAAATGCTCATTTTCTGAAAGTGGCATTTCTAAAATAATATTAAATCTAACCTCACCAATGAGCAGGATTTCCTATTACCATTCTGCCATAATAACTATTACCTGGTTACCCTTTTCAGATCAGAATTTATCACTCAAAAAGTATATGAGAGCAGTCCTAATGCTAGTCTATGAAAGGAGCAGGCTTCACAGTAGTGGAAAACAAATTTAGGAGTTTTCCACTACCAGTGTCGTACCGCCATTTTATCCGTAGTTTATACATGTTATTCTAAGCAAACTAGGCCTGTCGCTGTGCACTTTAGCCCAATTACATTTTATTCAGCATCGCTTCATTTTTCTAGCATTAGCCACATTTGTGGTGTTGTTTTATTCTCTCCATCTACTTGTTCTTTTATCTAGGAAAGCATTGTGTTCTTAGTACTACATTCATTTCACTTTGTGCTTTCCTCAAGGCTGCAGTCAGATAGGATTGCCAGCAAAAGTGATACGCTGTGTCTCCAACATTCAGAGAACATCCATTATTTTATTACAAAAACACTCTTCCGTCCCATACACATTAGAGGGAGATTTCAGCCAGATGAACACGATTACATGCTGTTTGCTGATCGTCTTCGCTACAGCTGCTTGCTTAGGGTACCGAACCCCTGGCCTACATGGGAACGGTGTCTCTTTACACAACAGGCTTTCCTGAACAGGTATGGGGGATAATGTCTTCCCGGGGGGGGGAAACCCAAAGGGCGGATTAGGGCTTATCACGTTGTGCTCTGACATAGCCTAGATAGGAAAGATATATATCACTCCTATTGACAGTAATGTTGGGACTATTTTTGTGTTTCACTTTCCTTGTCATAATCTTGCTTTTATTGTGTTTTATCATCCTAGTTATTGCAATACATGCCATTTTATCTAAGATGCAGTTACTTCAATAAACCCTTGTTAAACTATATTCTGCCTTTGTTTGTCTTTGCCTGTGTGAGACTAATGTAACTGAGAGAAAGGGATGAGATTTGATCGACCACGATTCCCCTGAGGAGTCTTTTTTGTCATGCCCCCGGTTGCCACAATCATACCTGCTCTAGGGCAGAAATGAGGCGATGCTAGTTAGTCGGAAAATCCGGATTAGGCCAACAGGTGTCACATGGTGTGGGATTGTACTAAGAACCCTACAATTCAGATGATTCTGCCGCCCAAATCCAGAAGCCTCATTAGGATAATGAGAACATATGCAACAGCAGGACATATAAAACACATATGTACATATCCTGCCTTTCACTCTCATAACACCCTGCCCTATGGGTTACCTAGGGCCTACCTTAGGGGTGACTTATAGATAGAAAAAGGGCATTTTAAGGCTTGGCAAATACTTTTAAATGACAAGTCGAAGTGGCAGTGAAACTGAGACATGGTTGAGGGGCTACTTATGGTAGTGACACAAACAGTGCTGCAGGCCCACTAATAGCATTTAATGTATAGGCCCTGGACACACATAGTGCACTTTACAAGGGACTTATAAGTAAATCAAATATGCCAATTGGGGATGAACCAATGTTACCATGTTTAAGCGAGAGAGCATACGTACTTTAGCACTGGTTAGCAGAGGTAAAGTGCGCAGAGTCCTAAAACTAGCAAAAACAGTGTCAGAAAAGTGGAAGGAGGCAGGCAAAAAGTTGGGGATGACCACTCTAAGGCTCTCAGGTCTAACAGGGAGGTTTAGGGCTTGGAGCAGGAGAGAATACTGTTTTGGGGTGGGAGCGTTTTTTGGGCTTGGTGCAGTGGATGATTTTAGGGCTCAGGACCGGGCATGAGGGTACTGGTTTAGGGTTCAGAGCAGGGGACAGGTATGACAGGTATTTTTTAGAAGGGCTGAGGGCTGGTGGGGGGGTCTCACTGGTATCTGGTTTTAGGGCTTAGGACAGGGATTGGGTAGTTTTAGAAGGGTAGGGGCCAGGGGATCACTCTGGGGTCTGGTTTGATGGCCTAGGGCAGGGGAAGGGTAGTTTCTACAAGGGTGGGGGCCAGGGTCGTCACTGTTGGATTTGGTTTTAGGGCAGATGTTGGGTGATTTTCAGAAGGGTGAGGGACAGGAGTCACGTTGGCATCCTGTTTTAGGATTTAGGGCAGGGATAGGGTAGTTTCTAGAAGGCTGATGGCCGGAGGGCTTTGCGTCAGGAACCTCATTTAGGAGTTAGGGCAGGATTCGCGGGCAAGCGTTACCAGGCATATGCTTTTAACATGCATGCTTTTACAATGTAATTCATTATGAAGGCATGCATGGCAAAGGTTATGTGTGGTAATGGCATTCTTGTTGTAACCTACTAACACACAAGATGAAGTTGGACCCGGTGCAAGTGGAACTGCCAGACCTGTGCAGGGTACACAGGCACAGGGGGCTAGGCCCAGAGGGAGGGTATCAGTGGCCCAGGGGGGGAGGCCAAAGGATGGATGCAGCAGCCCAGGAGGCGATCTCTGAGGTCCTGGGAGCATACCACCAAACACAAGACAGGGTGGGCCAGATCTTGGCGACCCTGAACAGAGTCAAAGGCTGCAGATAGCCCAACATCAAGAGACGACCATGGAGCAGTGGAAACAACTGAATGCCACCATGGCCACTATTGCAGGGGTGCTGCAGCACCACTACCTAAACCAGCCTGAGACCCCCACAAACCTGGAAGCCCCTACCACTGCCCAGGACACAGACCTGCCCTCTACATCAGCAGCAGCAACTGGACTGGTGGCATTGGCAAAGGATACAGAGGAGACCAGCAGCCCTACCCATGCAGCCCAGCAACAGACACTCAAAAGGTCCCTCAGACTCAGCTATGACACAGGCACACCAGCCAAGACCAAGGTCCCCACTAAAAAGTGACTCTGACATGGGCTGTCTCCCAAGTGTGCCACCATCCTAACCAATAGCAACATAACAACTTGCAAGGGACAGACGGACCCATACCCACTGCTACCAATCACTGAGCCCAAGTACCTGGTATGGCCTTCCACCATTAGCCCACTACCTATCTCTGTAAAGCGCACTAATGCATTTATGTCACCAAATTAAACACATGTACACCAATTTGGATGTCCCCTGTCATAATGATGAATCAATTGTAAATGTGAATGCATTTGCCTGTCAATTCCATAATCAGACCTTTAATGCAGGAATGCTACCCCACGCACAACATTGTGTGGAGTAAACATAAATGTACACCATGTTTGTTTACATGGCACATGCCACCTTATTCTTCAGGTAACAGTGACAATGACTACAGACCCCACATCCCCATAGTGAATAAGTCAGACAGACATTATGCAGTGCAGACAACATCATCAGTGAACAGTACCTCATAGTCACTGGAAGTATAGTTGGATCAGCTGGTTCCTGGAGTGGACAACTTCCCCCTCATCATCCTTACCATCACTCTTATCCCCTCTCAGAGGAAGCAGGTCTGGATATACAGCACCCTCCTCCTCTTGTAGGGGGATAGCTTTCCTCACAGCCACATTGTGCAGCATGCAGCATGCAGCAGGCCACCACTATTCTACACACCTTCTCAGGGCCATGGCACAGGGAACCCCCAGAGAGATGGAGGGAACGGAATCTAGCCTTCAGGAGACCTATAGTGTGCTATATCCCCCTCCTAGTACATCCATGTTCCTCATTGTAATTCCTCTCTGCATGTGTCCTGGGATTTCTCACAGGTGTCAGGAGCCATTGCATGTTGGGGTAGCCAGAATAACCTGTAAAAGTGTTAGAAACAGCACTGTAACAGACTGCCATTACTTGTAGACAGCCTGGCTTTCAGCTATGTACTGATCAAGTGTCATACACACTCACCTAAGAGCCATCCTCTGTCCCCTTGTAGTTGACCCATCATGTGAGGTACACTGCTGTTTTTCAGGACAAATAAATCATGGACTGATCCTGGAAACATGGCATTCACATGTGATATGTACTGGTCTGCAGTACACACCAATTGTATGTTAATTGAGTGGAAGTTCTTCCTGTTTCTCTACACCTGTTCATTGAGTCTTGGGGGGATGAGAGCTATGTGGGTGCCATTGATGGCACCTATCACATGGGGAATGTTAGCAAAGGTATAAAAGTCAGACTTGATGGCAGGGAGTTTGGGGAAACTTGACATATGTCTGCAGGTGTTGTACAAATGCATCCAGGAATTTGGACAGGATGAGGCTAAACATTGGCTGTGAGAACCCTGCACCCATGCCCACTGTTACCTGAAATGAGCCAGTGGCCAAGAAATGGAGTACAAAGAGCACTTGCACTTAAGTAGGGATGGCATGCTTGTAGGAGGCTGGCCTGGCTTGTAGAGGGTACCAAGGGGTACTTACATTCTGTACCAGGTCCAGTTATCCCTTATTAGTGTAGAAGAGGTGTTTCTAGCAGCTTAGGCTGATAGAAGGTAGCTATAGCAGAGCAGCTTACGCTGAACTAGGAGACATGCAAAGCTCCTACTATACCACTGGTATCATATGCACAATGTCATAAGAAAACACAATGCACAGATATACTAAAAATAAAGGTACTTTATTTTTATGACAATATGCCAAAAGTATCTCAGTGAGTACCCTCAGTATGAGGATGCCAAATATACACAAGATATATGTACACAATACCAAAATTATGCAGTAATAGCAAAAGGAAGTAATGCAAGCAATGTAAAGTTACAATAGATTGCAATAAGAGCACATAGGTATAGGGGTAACACAAACCATATACTCCAAAAGTGGAATGCGGACCACGAATGGACCCCAAACCTATGTGAGCTTGTAGAGGGTCGCTGGGACTGTAAGATTCTGCAAGGAAGACCAACACCAGCAATGCAACAACAGTGGATTTCCGGACCTGAGTACCTGTAAGACAAGGGGACCAAGTCCAAGAGTCACGACAGTGTCGAGATTGGGCAGATGCCCAGGAAATGCCAGCTGAGGGTGCAAGGAAGCTGCCACCGGATGGAAGAAGCTTTGTGTTCTGCAAGAACGAAGAGCACTAGGAACTTCCCCTTTGGAGTATGGATGTCCCACGTCGTGAAGAAGCTTGCAGAGTGTTCGCATGCAGAAAGACCACAAACAAGCCTTGCTAGCTGCAAGGGTCGTGGTTAGGGTTTTTGGATGCTGCTGTGGCCCATGAGGGACCAGGATGTCGCCATTTGGATGAGGAGACAGAGGGGGCGCCCAGCAAGTCAGGGAGCCCTCACAGAAGCAGGCAGCGCCCGCAGAAGTACCGGAACAGGCACTTAGAAGAGGAGTGAACCGGAGTCCACCGAAGGTCAGAAAAGGGAGTCCCACGACGCCGAAGGACAACTCAGAAGGTTGTGCACTGCAGGTTAGAGTGTCGGGGACCCAGGCTTGGCTGTGCCCGAAGGAAATCCTGGAAGAGTGCACAGGAGCCAGAGCAGCTGCAAATCACGTGGTACCCAGCAATGCAGTCTAGCGTGGGGAGGCAAGGACTTACCTCCACCAAACTTGGACGGAAGAGTCACTGGACTGTGGGAGTCACTTGGACAGAGTTGCTGATTTCCAAGGACCACGCTCATTGTGCTGAGAGGGGACCCAGAGGACCGGTGATGCAGTCTTTTGTTGCCTGCGGTTGCAGGGGGAAGATTCCGTCGACCCACAGGAGATTTCTTCAGAGCTCCTGGTGCAAGAAGGAGGCAGGCTACCCCCAGAGCATGCACCACCAGGAAACAGGCGAGAAAGCCGGCAGGATGAAGCAATACAAGGTTGCAGTAGTCGTCTTTGCTACTTTGTTGCGGTTTTGCAGGCGTCCTGAGCAGTCAGCGGTCGATCCTTTGGCAGAAGGTGAAGAGGGAGATGCAGAGGAACTCTGGTGAGCTCTTGCATTCGATATCTGAAGAATTCCCCAAAGCAGAGACCCTAAATAGCCAGAAAAGAAGGTTTGGCTACCTAGGAAGGAGGATAGGCTAGTAAGAAAGGTAAGAGCCTATCAGAAGGAGTCTCTGACGTCACCTGCTGGCCCTGGCCACTCAGAGCAGTCCAGTGTGCCAGCACACCTCTGAATCCAAGATGGCCAAGGTCTGGGGCACGCTGGAGGAGCTCTGGGCACCTCCCCTGGGAGGTGCAGGTCAGGGGAGTGGTCACTCCCCTTTCCTTTGTCCAGTTTCGCACCAGAGCAGGGCTGGGGGATCCCTGAACTGGTGTAGACTGGCTTATGCAGAGATGGGCACCATCTGTGCCCATCAAAGCATTTCCAGAGGATGGGGGAGGCTACTCCTCTCCAACCCTGACACCTATTTCCAAAGGGAGAGGGTGTAACACCCTCTCTCTGAGGAAGTCTTTTGTTCTGCCTTCCTGGGACAGGCCTGGCTGGACCCCAGGAGAGCAGAAACCTGTCTGAGGGGTTGGCAGCAGCAGCAGCTGCAGTGAAACCCCGGGAAAGGCAGTTTGACAGTACCCGGGTTCTGTGCTAGAAACCCGGGGGATCATGGAATTGTCTCCCCAATGACAGAATGGCATTGGGGTGACAATTCCATGATCTTAGACATGTTACATGGCGATGTTCGGAGTTACCATTGTGACGCTATACATAGGTAGTGACCTATGTATAGTGCACGCGTGAAATGGTGTCCCCGCACTCACAAAGTCCGGGGAATTGGCCCTGAATGATGTGGGGGCACCTTGGCTAGTGCCAGGGTGCCCACACACAAAGTAACTTTGCATCCAACCTTCACCAGGTGAGGGTTAGACATATAGGTGACTTATAAGTTACTTGTGTGCAGTGGTAAATGGCTGTGAAATAACGTGGACGTTATTTCACTCAGGCTGCACTGGCAGGCCTGTGTAAGAATAGTCAGATCTCCCTATGGGTGGCAAAAGAAATGCTGCAGCCCATAGGGATCTCCTGGAATCCCAATATCCTGGGTACCTCAGTACCATATACTAGGGAATTATAAGAGTGTTCCAGTATACCAATGTGAATTGGTGAAATTGGTCACTAGCCTGTTAGTGACAATTGCAGAGAGAGCATAACCACTGAGGTTCTGGTTAGCAGAGCCTCAGTGAGACAGTTAGTCATCACACAGGGAACAGATACATGGCACACTTTTGAGCACTGAGGCCCTGGCTGACAGGGTCCCAGTGACACATACACTAAAAAAACATATATACAGTGAAATATGGGGGTAACATGCCAGGCAAGATGGTACTTTCCTACAATGCTGATTCCAATTAGCCGGCCAGTACAGGATCCAGTAATGCACATAGCTCATTGATTGTTGTACGATTGTGTCTGTAGGTGACAATGATGTGAAGTTCCACCTTGGTATCCAAATCAACCAGAGGTCTGTACACAGATGGGGACCTCCCTCGCCACATGTGCCTAGGGGGTGGAGAGAGCACATGTGAGGGACACACATACACATGCAAAACACGTTGTGTATGAATAACTGCCATACAATATGTAGGTTACACACACAAGCGATGTATGATGTACAACTGTAGTGACAAGTATGAAGTATTAAGTCTGGACTGTTGTGGGCAACTAACACTCATGTGGGTATGCGACCAAGGGCTGGGGTCGTTGGGCCTGAATGGGACCCATGACCAGGAAATATCTGCATCGTGCCTGCAAAATGGCAGCCTCCTTCCATCCAGATATGTAGGAGTGAAAAGTGACCTCATTCCGCCGGCGCTTGTTGTTATGGTGTATGGTGGTGTCCACCGCCGTGCACCCATTCATTGGTTAACATGGTTGTCAATGGGGAACGTGGGCCTATCATGATCGCCGCCGGTGGTGACGGTGCACACCGCCATGGAGCGTACGCCATGCTGTCACCCAAAGTTCCCTTGACTCCCGGATCCCATGCATCGTAGTAGTCCACTGAGTGTGCTGCTGTGTCCTGACTCTGGTTACTCAAATGGCACGAATCACAGGGGGAAGGGCCCCGGCCTTCACCACGGAGGAGCTGGAGAAGCTGGTGGACAGGGTCCTACCTTTGTATGCCAAGTTATATGGGCGACCAGAGGTGCAGGTGAGTAGGTGGATGACGTGCATGGATGTGTGTGATGGAGGCGGTTGCCTGTATACATGTGTGGTCGGTATGTACCTGCACAGGTGTAGATTGTGTGGCAAGTACCGTGAGTGAGGTGGTAAAATGATCTTGTGAAGTGTCCGTCCTATAGGGGATGTATAGTCAGCGGTATCACATGACCATATCCTGAACTCTGTTTTTCTTTTCTGTGTGGCCCATCAGAAGAGGGCACTCTGGCAAGCCATCACCAGGGAGGTGCGGACCCTGGGGGTCTACAACCGGCGGAGCATCCACTACAGCAAGCGTTGGGAGGACCTGCGGCGATGGGCCAGGAAGACCTGCGATGCCCAGCTAGGGAAGTCCTCCCAATAAGGAAGGGGAGCCCGTCGGGCCCTGACCCCCTAATGTGCTGCATTCTGGCAGTGGCATATCCCGAATTGGATTGGTGCTTGAAGGCTGCACAGCCGCAACAAGAGGGTGAGTACCACCACCATTTCATGCATCTTTGATGGATGTCTGAGGGTGCTGTAGTATGTATGCTGTCCAGTGCCAGGAACTCTGACATGTGTCTACCAGCAATCCCATCCCCATGAGCACTGAGATGATCGGGGCAGGTCTGCAGTTAATCAGGTCCTTGTGTCATGTGGGAGAAGAGTTGTATTCTAGGGTTGTGGCAACTAGTAAGGGGCATAAGCATGACTATAGTTGTAGGTGCTGCAAGTAGGTGTGTAAGCTGGGTGAGAGTGTGTGTGCACCAAGTTTGTACATCCATTCAGGTATTTACAGATATCTCTCATGTTTTGTCTCCCCACCCCTGTACTGTTGTGTTGTCTGTGTACATCAACATCATCTGGTGACGGAGCAGTGGCTCCTGTGAGTGGGGATGCAGTGGCCCACTGTTCCAAAGAGGCGGACGCCAAGGGGACCAATGGATTGGAGGGCAAGGGGAGTACCACGGGGAGGCAACTACCACCGGCGGCAGTGACTCTGATACCTCCTCCGATGGGAGCTCCCTGGTGGCGGCAGACCCTAGTGGGCCCACCCATTCTGTGTCATCTTCCGCCACCCCCATACCATCACCGCTCTCCCAGTTGCTCCCCACCCAGTTGCCTGTGCCCGCTCACTCAGAAGGGTGGGCGTCTCTTTCGCCCCAAGCAGCTCATCACCTGCCCCAGTCAGCCCTGCTGCCCTCACAGAGGATGCTATTGACCTCCTGAGGACCATCTCTGTATGGCAGACAACCATTGTGAATGCCTTCCAGGGGCCAGCATCCCAGATGCAGCAATGCTATTCGTACCTGGAAGGCATTCACGGTGCCGTGTGTGGCCTACAAAGATCTTTTCAGGCTCTGGCCTCCTCTTTGATGGCAGCCAGAGTCCCTGGTCTTTCCGTCCCCCCTCCAACCACCTTTACCCCTTTCAGCACCCCACTCCCTTCACCCATCCCAAGCACATGTTCAGACAGCCATGCACACACCTCAACACACAAGAAGCACACACAGAACCACAAGCATACACACAGCCAACATACAAAGGCGCACACAACAACATCTACTTCCCCAAGTGTGTCCAACTCTCCCACCTCCCTGTCTGTCACCTCAACATGCACACTCACAAGCACTGCACCCTCAGTCACTGCTGCTGGCCCCATTCTTGCAGTCACCACAACATCAAACATCCAGTCATGCACCCCAGACACCACCCCTGCACTCACCACAACGACACTGACTGACACATGCAGCACACTCACCAGACCTGCAGACACCCAGACAACATCCATTTACACTGGCAGCCTGCCTTGTCCCACTATGTCCACCACCACTTCTCCCAAAACACTCAAATGTTCCCAGACACCCACCCAACACACAACCACCACACCTCAGCATACTGCACAGACACCTGCATCCACATCCCGCACACCTACACCAGTTACTCGCACTCCCTCTAACTCCACTCCCACACCTTCCTCCATGTCCACCCCAACTGCCCCTAAAAATCGTTTCCTGTCCCGTGTTGACCTTTACGAACTCACTGGCCCATCCCTTCTCACCCATAAACATGCCCACCTCATTGCCCTGTCCACTCCTTCCATGTCGAAGTCTGCCCCAGTCCACCCTTCCCATTGCCGTGCCCCTTCCCCAGTGAGCAAGAAGCCTGTGGTGGCCCAGGTCCATCTGCCACCCCCCGGTCCAAGCCAGCTCCCCCACCGTCCAAGAGCAAACCCAAACCCCCTCCACCTCCCAAGCGTAAGCCCAAGCCCCCCCTCCCAGACATAAGTCCCCACCCTCTGCCCCTGTTACCTGATGTGCCTGGCTGTCCCATTGATGTCCCTTTATGGTGGAGTACCATGTGCACATGTGGGAGTCAAGTTCTCACCATTTAGGCCCTTCAGCCTGTTACAGTTGGACTGGCCAATGGTCTTATTTCGACATTGCATTTTTCTTTTTTTCATTAAAGTTTGTGTGCCCAGTGCTGCTGTTGGCACACTCTGGAGACGTGGTTCATCGTTTCATTGTAGGTGTGTGGTGTGCACATGTGTTTGCTTTGGGCAGGTTGTATTGGCTTTGTGCTGGGTAAGTACCTCTTGTTCTGGTGTGTCTGGCCTGTGATGGTGTGAAGGGTTGGGGATGCGTTGCAGGGTGGGTGGGGTCGGTGGGTGTGTAACTGTGCCATTTCTTCCCTTGTTTACTAGGGTGCGGTACTTACCGTCGTCGTCTTCATCAGCAGTCACAGTCGTGGAGGCATATATGGCAAGGAGCAGCACTGGCATGATTTCCAATTCTCTCCCCATGTCTGCTTCGGTGTGTTGTGTGTGCCTACCGTGAGTGTTTCCTTTTATTTGGTTTGTTTCCACCAGGCTTTGCGTGGCGGTGGTTCCCACCCTGGTACTGACTGCGGTCTTGTGCTTCATTATTTATTTGGTGGGTGGGGCCTTTCCTTCGGCCTGTGGGTGGCCTCTTCCGTCGATGACGGCACTCCTATGCTGGCGGTGAGTGTTTTTCACGCTAGCTGTTTCTCATGTGCTTCATTATTTGGTGGTCCGGACCGCCAACCTGTTGGCGGTAGTAACTGCTACCACCGGCGGTGCGTTGTTTCCCGCCATGTTCATAATGACCACCTTAGTCATTACCAAAGAATTTGTTAATACACCATTCAAAATAAGGACATTTGACTGATACCAACAGTAGGCATACCATTGAGGAAACACTAGCCTCACAGTTATCTAATTTCGTGCCTTTGTACTCATATGAACATTTCTGGCATACACATGGTTTTCGCTTTGATTCCTTAACCAATGCAGATGATGTTGTTCTATTCATTCACACAGAGTGGAGTGACACATTACTGCTCACAGATGTTCTGTAGCTACTGACGTTGAACAATCTGTGTAGGAATGTCAGTATGTGAAATCATTAGCTACATGTTGCTGTGTGTTGTTCCCATTATGTGCACATGACACTAGGGGCCAGATATTTTGGAAGGTCGCACATTGCAGCGCAATGTGACCCATCTAATCTGCACTGCGTCAATGGGAAATGGCACAGTATTTTGTCCAAAAAGCACTTTCCTGTCCTTTTACTCTGCACTGGCACACAATGGGCTCTCCACCACAAACATAGTCACTCATGCCCGACGATGCAAGGGTTCCTGTGTTGCATGCAGATTACTGTTAGTGCAGGAAAAGACACACTCCTGTGGATATATAACCCTTAGAGGCATAGTCAACAATGGATGTGTGCCACGGAATATGCATGCAGATTACTTTTAGTGCAGGAAAAGACACACTCCTGTGGATATATAACCATTAGAGGCATAGTCAACAATGTATGTGTGCCACGGAATATGGCACACATAGGAAGCAGTAGTGAATTCAGGGGCTACATTTATTTATCCTTCATATACATCAGCTGCGGGGCACTATTTTTTTGCATGCATTCCCAGGTTTCCCTTATTTGATATAGATGACATGTCATCAACCATAACAGTTTAATGTAAACACCCACACATTACACATGGGATATCTCCCTTGCGCACATTGATGCAACATAGCATTTCACACAGGCTTGCATTAGTCCTACATGCTTTGACATAGAGAACCACCCAAAGGTGCTTTATGTCCCTTGACATATCAGAGTTATGGATTTTCATTACACATGTACCATTATGCTTGGTGCAAGTTTGAGGCACACCCCTTATACAGATTGCCCTAGCTCCATCAGACACAGATATCGCTATTCTTTCATGTATTTCTACATTTTGGTTGGTGTATAGTATAGTATAGTATAGTATAGTATAGTATAGTAGAGTATAGTATAGTATAGTATAGTGTAGTTCAGATTTACTTACTAACAAGGAGGCCATTCCCATATCGCCCATTCTGGAAGCGCTCATTTATGATGCTATGCCTGAAGATGTATGCATCATGTGTGCTGCCCGTATATTTTTCTAGCAAATTGGTAAACTTCTCCAGATGATTCCTGTGGTCTGGACATTGATGGAATATGTGTGTTTTCTATTGTGAAACAGGTGAGCTGTTTCTGCTGGGAGAACCAATTGCACATGTCTGCAGTCCATAGCCCCCAATATGAGATAACTCTGCAATGGCATAGAAGCCTTGCTTGGTCTCCAGCTATTGTTGTTGTGTGTGGGAAGATGAGGTACTGTGGTGTCAGGGGGATGACGGCATACTGGACAGTGGGCAAGAAGGTACAAAAAGATAGCTGTGATATTCCTGCCATTCTTGCTGTTGTGACCTGGAATGTAAATCACAGTCATCAGTTTCACCTGGGGAGGAATGTTTGTAGACCTGGCAGTTGGTGGCAGCAGACCTGGCCCAAACTTGTGGAGCAATTCTCCCTCCTGAGCCCATAGAATTTGATGCCCTCATCTTCCCAGAAATTAATGAGGGAGATTCAGTGGTGGAACACACGCTCCCTCCTCCTTCAGTGCATACACAGTGGTGGTCTCCCCGCTACTCCTAGTTGTGGAGTGACGACCTCCATGGCCTAGTTCAGCTTGTCAAAGTGATTTTGGATGTTCAGGTTTAGATAGCACAGCCACTGAGTCATTTCCTACATCTGGGTTACTGAAGCGCAGGACATTTTGGCACATTTGGGCTTTGCGTGCCGCCCCCATATGATGGGTAACTGATGCAGTCTGGCTGAGGCAGACACACTCTTTGCCCGTTGAAGCTCATTACCCTTTACTAGTATTGCAACTTGGCAGAGTAATTTAGCACGCCAAAGTGGGTGCTTTTCCACTAGGACCAATTCGGCTGGACCTCTTTAATATTGGGATTGAACAGTCATTGCTACCCAACTATGTGAACGGGATCGAGGGCCTTGCGACCCTTGCTCTTTTTGACATAATTCTTGTGTGGGCACAGTTTTATCAGTGTAAGCTAAGAGCTGGTTTATGGCAGACTCCTGTTCTACCTCCCCCATAATTGATGTACTACCCGCCAGGTAACCATCAGCACTTTATTATTCCTGTTCAATTGATGTGCTGATGATGACCTTAAATGACTATGCTCAAAACGCCATTGACATTTAAAAAAGCAAATTTTTACTTATGATTTACTACATGATTTTGATAACCTTTTGTTCATCCTCAATTCATGTACTAAAATCTTGTAAACATCTTTCACATGCGCTGTTCGCTGGCACTTGCTCATGAGCACTATGTGTTCACCGTCTTTTATTCATTGCACTTGATTCAGATAATTGTTGATGTAGCTATAAATTGTTTTTTGACCTTGTAAATACAATTGCAGTAATTTGCTTGGTATCTTCCCCTTGTTTTTCTTGTTCATTAATTTAAATTGTTTTTGATTGATACCTGATGAGACATTGGTGTATGCTTTTATGACTTAACCAGGTCTCAATTGGGTAAATCACAAATGGGTTCTTCTGTAGCTTGGTTCGTCACCGTCACCATCAGCAGCATCCATATGCTGCAGCACCCAATGCCAAAGCCATAAATATCACTGCTTCAGTTTTCTGTGACTTTTTTCAGGGGGACGTGTACCTTGCACATATTAATTCCTGAATGGTGCAGCTGGTTGTGTCACAGCTTTTAGAAGACACATCTAAAAATGACACATTTGGACAAATGTTTCATCTCATAGATTTGGAGTAGTACTTGTGCTGCCAAAGCATGAAATATTTTGGCACAACGGCGGTGCAAGCCTCTCATAATATATGCCCCCTAATATTTAGACAAATTTCCAAACTTTTCGAGAACTGTTTTACACCCCTGTGATACTTAGGCCCATTTTATGGGCTTTGTGGCGCAGGGCAGTGCAGCAAGTAACCTTGCTGTGCTGCTCTGCATCATAGGGAAAGAGTAGGAATTTATGGTATTTAAAATAATACCTCACATATCTGTCCTTTCCCCTGCTCTTCTGGCCTTTTAGGCAGTCTAGTGCCAATACAGGCACCCTTGCACCATGGCTCCCTATGACGAAGAGGAAGCACAGCAGCTGTTTTGACCAGGATACTATGAAAACATTGTTAACACTGGAAGAGAGGAAAGGCTGCTGGTGTAAGAAACATATGAAAGTATAAAACAGTTCTGGGAAGATGATAGTGAGAATATCTATGCCCAGGCAGGCACCCAGGATGCTATGGCATTGGTGCTTGTTCAGATATATTGAAATCATCATTGAAGGAGGCTGACTAGAAGAATGACACCGGCAATTACTGCAACAGGAAGTAATTCAGAAACCAAGTGTGAAGAAGTAAAGGAATTCCAAGTTATTTCAGATAGAATAAAAGAGTCCTTTGAAGATGTGCAACAGTCTAGAGCAGAGGTCTCCAAACTTTTTAATGCCGCGCCCCCCCAGTTGAAAAATAAAAATCATTGGGCCCCCCTCAGAATTTTTCACAATTATTCTATAAACATAGCAATGTTTAAATATGTCTAAGCCTATTTAAACATTGCAGTTAAGTACTGTTACCTTTTTAAAACTGCAATAACATGCTTCTGCTTAAAACAAAAGCCGGTTATCTGTATAATATTTATCTTGGCCAGAGTCTGGGGCCCCCCCCTGGGATCACTTCAGGCCCCCCTAGGGGGGCCCGCCCCCCAGTTTGAAGACCTCTGGTCTAGAGCCAATTTTTTTTTTAAAGTATTTTCCAAACCTTCGGCATTTGAGATGTGTAAAATGGAGGATATTAAGCCAAAACAATGTGCTGTAATTTGAGTATTCTATAGGTGTACTACTTCAGCTGCAGAGAGCAGACTCTAGGTCAAAACAGTTCCTGGCAAATTTATGGCACTTGGGCCCACTGATACGAACATTTGGAATTGTGATATCCTAATTGCGATTCCATGCAAATCGCATTTTGGAAATCGCACTTCCAATTGTAAGAAACTCCATTGTGTTTCTTTTGTGATTCCCGGTGGGTCACAAATAGACCTACCTCATTAATATTAATGTGGTAGCTCGCAATTTGCGACCCATTGGGAATCACAAAAATCACAGGGATGGTGGCCTGCTGGTGTCAGCAGACCACCATGTCTGTGATTGCTTTTAAATAAAGCAATCTTTTTTTTTAATGCAGCCTGGAAATTCTCATATCACAAATGACTTGTTGCGTGGTGGGGAGTTTTTTTACCCACATCCGTTTCACATTGTTTCCAGACTTTTTAGCACAATTAATTAGAAAGTCCTTTGAGATATCGAGTTCCAAAAGTTTTAATGAAATAATTTTTGGTACATCATTATGGTGTCGTTCAGAATGGTGAGGGGCAATAATTTATTGAGGGGAATTATAGTTTTTCCTAGTTGGTTGATTCTAAAGTGAAAACTGATAGAAGTAATATAATTCTGCTCAGTTATAGCTCAGAGTGTCTCCTCACAGTTCTAGAAAGAAAGGAACACGTGACCTGCAATGAATTTAGTAAGTCAGGGACAAATTTATGAGAACTGATGCAATGACATGGATGCGCTGTATTTATGGGATGGCGCACCATGTCACAAGCTCTGAAGCTGCATCAAAAATTCTAGCACATCTTTGAAAAAAATGACGCAACATGTTGAGAGACTATTTCCACCTATGTGACACAAAGCTGATTTGTGTGTCGTGTGGCAGGAAGCATAATAAAATTACACTATTTAAAACAGAACATCAGATCAAAAATAACTTTAAAATATGGAGGGAGCACCATGCAGCAGACAGGAGGGAAACAATTCCAACCCCAGCCAAGATCACCAGACAGCAGGCCAAGGGAGAAGGAGAGGAAGATCATTTTCAGTGAGGAGGAGAACCAAATATTAGTAGCTGAGGTAACAAAGAATAAACACCTTCTTGTTGTCAACTCCAAATTGGCATTAGGGCAGAAGGAAGCCATTAGGCAATTCATACTGGATAATGTCAACAGTGTAGGGTAAACAAAAAGGACACTGCAGGAGTTAAAGGAAAGGTGGAATGACTATAAGCACAGGACCAAAGATAAACTGTCCAGGAACCCTAGGATAGCTATAAGGAAAGAAGGCATACCTGATGTCGAGGAGAAGTTGGATTAACTGGAGGAGCAGGTGGCGTCACTCATCTTAACAGAGTTGGTAGCAGGAGTTACCGGAGAGGACAGGTCTGCATTTGAGAACCAGAAAGAACTACGGATTAAATGAAAACAAGGGGCACTTTGCTGCACTATGCTGTGTGCATGTGAAAGGGCAGGAATGTCTTACATATTAACTCATGCATCACCTAACTGTGAATTAATAGCCCAGTCACATATGTTTAGCCCTGACAAGTTTCCTTTGATCTATGTGTAATGTTTTGGACAAGTCCAGGTTGTTCAATAAATCCTGGAACTTGTAGTGTAATCTAGAACATGATGGACTATGACTACAAGTCCCACAATACAAACCAAAAAAACTGAGACTGGAGCAACACATCATGCATTGACCTTGGAAACTGTACAGATATGTCAGTGCCAATGCTGGCTACATTGCACCATAATGCAAGTGTGCTTATCTTGGGTCTAGGCAGTCAAAAGTGGAATGTAATACAAAGTAATGTGCTTAGCCAGAGTGCCAACTTCTTTTCCAAGAAGATATCCAGAGGAGTATGAGCCAGCTATCCAAGTAGGACAACCTGAAGAGGCAGGTGTACTATCACCAGCACTAAACCATATTGAATGCAGCAGTCCTCATGTGCAGGTTGAGGTTTTTACTGAGACCACCCTACCTCCTGTCTTGCTCATATGGATATTGGGGTTTAGGATAATGCAAGTGATGCACAGCGGAGGGCCATGATTGTTTGTTGGAAGCATAGATGTGTGAGCTAGGTGGGGCCTGGGTAGTGTAGTGCTTTGTAGGTGCGGCAGAGCAGATTGAACTGCCACTGTCTCTGAATGAGGAGACATTGTATCTCAAGGAGGTGAAGGGTGACGTGTGAGTCAAAAGGTAGGCTGACTAATAGTCAGGCACTGCTATGTATGATAGTTTACCACTTATGTAGTATGCGTGCATAGTTGCTGTGGTAGATGACATTGGTGTATTACAGTCTACTTGTGATTATGGCCTGGGGGATGGTGTCACGGGTGGCAGGAGGGAGTCAGAAGAAGGCAGTCTGACTATGCAACATATGTGAAAGTAGGTGGAAGTGAAACAGGATTTGTGAAGTGTCAGGGTGATCTTGGTGTCCAGGATGATGATCAGGTGCCTGGGATGGTTGAAGGGCGAGGGATTTGGGCCTAGTTGTCTGGGAACCCAGGTTAAGTACATGTTGCAGATCATCCTCACTAATATCCATTGAGGTACAGTATGATCCATTTCTCTCACATACAGGTAGGAATGCAGGACAATAGCATAATGTAACAAATGTTGGTGATGTTTGTGTCTTCTGAGAGTCAATGTATGATCTGGGTGTCATCAGTGTGTGATATTAGGTAAAGTCCCTTGGTCTGAATGATGATTGCCTGAGGTGTCATGTACAAGAACAACAGGTCCTTGTGCAAAAAGCACATCGCAATGCAAAAACCTCATTTTGCGATTCGGTAACCTAGTTACCGAATCGCAAAACAGGATTGCGTGTCACAATTAGGAAGGGGTGTCCCTTCCTAACTGCGAGTCGCAGTGCAATGTAGGATTGGTTTGTGATGGCGAACGCAGTCGCAAACCAATTGCGTTTTGCACCCATGTCAAATTGGTGGTAACCCATTCGCAAAAGGGAAGGGGTCCCCATGGGACCCACCTCCCCGTTGTGAATGGGACTGTAAACATTTTTTCAGAGCAGGCAGTGGTCCAATGGACTGCTGCCTGCTCTGAAAAAATGAAACAAAAATGTTTCATTTTTCGTTTTTGTAATGCATCTCGTTTTCCTTTAAGAAAAACGGGCTGCATTACAAAAAAAACAAAACTGCTTTATTAAAAAGCAGTCACAGACATGGTGGTCTGCTGTCCGCAGAAAGCCACCATCTCTGTGAGGGCTGCTGTTCACAAGGGGGTTGCAAATTGCGACCCATCTCATGATTATTCATGAGGTGGGCATTTGTGACCCCCTTGCAAATCGCAGATGGTGTCAGGGACACCATCCAGCATTCAGAATTGCGACTCACAAATTGCGAGTCACTCTGACTCACAATTTGTGGGTCGCAATTCTGAATGTTGCTACATCTGTCCCTTAATGTGGTATCTGAGACACAATAGTTGTAGTTCTGACACAGTGAAGTTAGGACTGTTCAACACTCCCTTGGACATGGCCTACTGTTTACCCATGTTGCACTGTGACGGCTAGTAAAATACCATAGAAACATTACTACACATTCTTTCAGTTTCAATATAGCATATGTGATGTACTCCGACATAACTGAATGCACGATGGTAAGCACCAGTGTGGAGGTGTGTTTAGGATTTGTAACAGGAAACCTATGAATGTACAGGTGTTTTAAATATATTGGACATGATACACAAAGGGCCTTCACACTCATGACGGAGGCCCCACAGTTGTGGAGAAGTCTCTGCATTTGCAGCAGAATCTCTGCAATGAGAATTCTTATTGATGAGAATCCACCCCAGTGCAGAGACTACCCCTTGACTGTGGAGCCTCCACCACAAGTGCAGAGTCCCTTTGTGAATCATGCCCCTTGTATTTGTATGTGCTGTAACTCATGTGGGAGTGTGGCTATATGTCATTCATGCATACACATGTGCCAAGTGGACCGGTATAATGAAATGGATTATCTATGCTCATAGCTGCCAAGGTTTGCAGCTCCATGTGTGATGTGCTACTCCAGATCAGTTATCTATGTATTTGAATCCTGGGACTTGTAGTCCTGTTTTACTGTGGCCTAATCAGGACTTCAAGGCCCAGAATTCAAAGTAAAAGCCTGGACTGGAGCAGCACATCCACATGAATCGTGGGAACTTGGCAGGACTGTGTGCTTAGAAACAGACTCCCTCATGCAGCCAACAAATAACTAAGTACGCAATTCAGAAAGGCTAAACATTCTTTATTGAGTATAATGCTGAATGTATCACAAATGCAGTGCTAATGTCCACCTTTGATCCTATGTCACTGTGTCATTCAAACTTACAGGTACCATGTGAGACATTTGTCAAGGAGTGGCTGGTACAGTCTGAGCTATTAACGTCGTACTGACATATCCTCCTAGTGCTTACAGCACCTCAGGCCATCACTGGTACACACATACTGCACTGCAGCAGACAGAAATATCCCCCAAATTTCGTTGTGCATTACATTACTCACCTATTCCTCTGTGACCCTACAATGCTGAGGGTAAATATCAAGCACCCCCTCAGTTTATATGTTCAAATCAGTTATACTGAATGGGGGTGACTTGTCCTCTACTCTCTCTGTCATGTTGGGGGCAGATGAATTAAACAGAGCAGCTGGATGGCAGAGGATGTTGCTTGTAGGTGAGGAGGGCTTAGAATGACCATATAGTGGTTGCCTGAAACTTTCTGAACTGAGGGTAGCCCGTGTAATGGGACTATAGTACTCACATTTCGCAGCTAGTTTGATGATGGATGGAAGTTTTTTTAGTGGTACTAGATGCAACATTTTGGATAAATGGTCTATGATTGTCAGAATTACAGTGTGACCATTCTTGTTTTTTGGCAAATCAACAATATAGTCCATGGATATAGTGTGCCATGGTTTGAGGGCAGTGGAGTGGGGTGTAATAATCCTGTTGGGGATTGATGATTACTTTTTCCTTGGTCACAGGTTTGACACATTTGTACGTAGTCTAATGCATCTTTAGCCATGGATGGCCACCAAAAATGTCTTTGTAGCAATGTAACAGTTTTAGGAGGCACCGGATGATCATCTAGAATTAACACATGACTTTAAGACCAGGGATAGATATATACAATTTCTTATCATGGATAAGCAAACCATCTGAATAGCTTACACCTTTTATCTTTTGGAACATGCAGGTGAAAAAACAGCAGCTGGTATGTCTTTAGTTTCTTTTGTCTCTGGTTCTCCAATGTGGGAAAGGGCATCTGCTTTTGCATTTTCTTTTCCTGGCCAATATGTGATTATGAGATTATAATCATTAGAAAACAAGGTCCACTGCAGTTGCCTAGGGGACAAAGCTCGAACTGAGTGGAGAAACTGTAGGTTTCTGTGATATTTAAAAATTGTAATTTGGTGCCTAGCTCCCGACAGGTATTGTCACTATTCTTTAAAAACTACCTTGATGGCAAGCAATTCTTTATCAGCTATTGCCTATTGTCTTTGTTTTGTTGGGACAAAATACCTCCTAGAGCAAATTGAGAAGCATCAACTTCTACGACAAATGGACTATTGGGGTCACGGTGTGCCAAATTGGGTCTTGTGGTAGACTTGTGTTTTAAGGCCATGAAGGCTTCCTAGGCCAGAGGGTCCCAATGGAAGGGTAGTCCTTTGCATAGAAGCTGTGTTAGTGGTGTAAGAGTTTTAGAAAATTGGTTTATGAATCTGTGATAAAAATTTGCAAAACCGAGGAAGCTTTGGAATTTTTTTGTGTTCGTGGGGGCCGGCCAAGTGGTGATTACATTAGTGTTCCTTTTATCCATAGTGATTCCTGCCTGGGTTATCCTGTAACCTAAAAACTCCACATTTGTAGTGTAAAATTTGCTTTTTTCTAGTTTTATGTACAACTTATTTGCTCTAAGTTTTTGGAGGATGGCGGGTAACTGTTGGGAATGTTCTTCTTCTGAGTTGGAGTATGTAAGAATGTCATCTATATAGACCACACAACAAACATTGATGAATTCTCTCAGGACCTCATGAATGAAAATTTTGAAAGGCTGCTGGGGCATTGCACAAGCCAAATGGCATGACTTGATAATCATACAATTTAAAATTTCTAAAGGCTGTCATCCACTCATCTCCACCCCAGACTGTGACCAAATGGCATGCCCCTCTTAGGTCTAATTTTATGTAGATGACAGCATTTTGAATTGGTCTAGAAGACTGGGGATGAGCAGTAAGGGATATCTGTTCTTGAGGGTAACGTTATTAAGTGCACATTAGATAATGGACGTTCAAAGATCCCCCTTTCTTGGGTACAAAAAATAAAGGAAAGGACACTGGGGACTTTAAATGCCTAATAAAGGCGTTCTCCAGGTACTCATCCAAATAAGTACAGAAATGTTCAGTTAGGGAGTAAATACAGCTGCAGGGCAGCTTGGCTGCAGGAACAAGGTCAATTTGACAATCAAAACTTTTGATGTGGAGGAAGGGCATTTGTCTTTTTTGGTCACATACATCCGCTAAGTCAGCATATTGCGCCGGTAATCCTTCATCTAGTGCTACAGTCAATTCGTGCAAGGGTTTCTTATTAGGGGCATAGCATCCCTACTTGTGTTTCGAATTGAGTAATAATGATGTGTGCAGAAAGGTGAATCCATGGTTATGGTCTTTTCACTCTAGTTTACGGCAGAGTTGTGCTTAACAAGCCACAGCAAACCCAAATTTAAACTGAATTGCAGAACATCAATGAGATCAAAACTGATCTTTTCAGAGCGGTCCGAAAAGCATATCATAGTTAGCTGTTCTGTCTGTGATTGTAACATCCCAGATGTTAATTCTTTTCCATCCACTGCCCGTACTACTTCTGGTCTGTCTTTTGGGTCGAATTGTATACCTAAGGACCGGGCATATGCAAAATCCATGAAATTGCCTGTGACCCCTGAATTTATGATCCCTTCAACTTGCCATGTGACCTTGGGGGGTGAATCAAGGTTGTCATAATACTAAAGTGATGAACTGCAGGAGCGGAAGGCATGATGGAGAAGCCCAGGTGGTCGACCTCTTCCCCTACCAAGCAGTGTTGTTTTCCCCTACATCATTATCCTTACCTGGGGTTAAGATAGCGCTAGACTTGACATGTGCTTTTTTGGATGTAAGGGTTGGGCAGTCTCTTACAAAGTCTTTTTCTTCTTTAGTCAAAGGACGTCTAGCCCCTCCTATTTGCTTGGGTTCTGAGCGTTCCATGGGTTTTTGGGTGTCTATTCTGTTCTTAGCTCGAAATACTGTTACCTTGGATTCAACAGGATGTTTTCCTTTTTCTGACTTGCAGACAATATTTTCGTTTAACCCCTAAATCTAAGAAGTCTCCACACTCCTTGGGTGGCTCTGTGATCTGTGAAACTAGATCCTACAATTTATCTTGTAGTCCCAGATAGAAGATGGAAATGTGCTTGTTTTGCGGCCACCCGGCTTCAATAACCAGTCTGTTAAACGTGGATATGTAATGTAATAGATCAGAGTTTCCCTGTATGATGCTTAGCGGTTCATTATCTGCTGCCTGCACAGAGGCATGTTTTGTGAAATGTTTATGCATAGTATTTTTAAACCCTTGAAAATTATAAAGCAAAGGGTCACCACTTTCTACTAGGGCTATGGATCACAATGCTGCATCTCCTCCCATGTAATATAGAATGAAGGCAGCATACCCTGCATCGTCAGGAAAAGCAGTTGATTTGGCCATTAAATGTAAATGACACTGATTCATAAAAATATCATATTTAGAACTGTCCCCATAAAAGTGCTCAGGTGGCGTTAAAGGAATAGACACAGGGTTTACTTGAATTTGAGTAGGTTCAGATTGACAAGCAGATCCTGAACTGGCAATGTTGGTTGGCATTGATTTCAAGAGAGGAGTGGTTTATGACTTGGCCCCTCCCCAAACCCCTGCTTGTGAAGTCATTGATACTCGATTATGTAATGACATGAGATCTTGCCGAAGGGCTTGATTCTCACCATGCAACTGATTCAACATGCTTGCAGTGTCCTGAAAGGTTATTGTAGAAGGTTCATATCGTCTGGGCTAGGCTATTCCATAGGCTTTACCTTCTGACAAGTTATGAAATTTCAACTCTTACTTTAAAGAGTTGTGAATGTCCTGCAGAGATGATATGAAACCTCAAGAGTTTAGTTTACTAATGTGCACACCCTAGTGCTTCAATCAGGGGGAAGGAGAAGGACCCCAGGCTTCTTGTAGCATGCTTGAAGTTGTCAACCTGTAATAATAAGGTAAGTTCCTTAAGTCCCTTCACGTTTTGTAAATGTCTACTCAAACCACCCCTTCCCAACCCTGGACCTGTTAAATACCTGAGAGCAATTTCTGGAAATCATGACTCAAGAGAGATATTGTAAGACCACTGCTGGGTATGGCTTCCCTCAGTTATCTGATAGATGAGTGGAGGAAAGCTTTCTATTGATTAGTGCGATGATCTAGTGGAAACAGAACACATGTGTCGCCAAAAGAAACATGGATATTTGACTACAGAGGGCACTATTACATATCTTGTACTTTGGCATCAAACTACATGGTTATGTACCTGCCAAGGAGGGTCTTTTCTTGAATATGTAAAGTCTATGTTGTTGCTTCACATCACCTTTGAAGTGACTTAGTATGAGCATATTAACATAATCCTAGTATCAACAATACTCCTTTACAGAACATTATTGATTGGCCAACAAATAGCTTGAATCAACAATAGTCCTTTGCAGAACAGCCAACAAAGAGCTCTGCATTTCTTTAGCCACGTCTCTTAGAACACAAAGGCCCTCATTATAACATTGGTGGTAAAAAACGCCTACTGCTGAGGCGACGGCTGCCAAACACCGTCGCCGCGGCTATCACCCGCCCGCCAAATTATGACCATAGCCGGAATTCCACCAGAAGGATGGTGGAATTCCAGCTTCGCCCATGGCAGTGGATGGTGGTAAGGTGGTGCTACTGCCAGCAGCAGCGCCACGCCAATAGACCGCCGCAGACCATATCATGACACATGATACGGCCTGGCAGTGTTCTGCTGGCGGACGCTGCTGCTGGCAGCATAGCCCGTCCCGTCTCCTGCCGGAGAGCCCCCTGAAATCAGGTAAGTCGGGTGCTCGCACAGGGAAGGGGGATGGGGGTGTTGGGTGTGTGTGTGTGGGTGTGTGTGTGTGTGGATGCGAGTGTGCATGTATAGATGTGTGAGTGTGTGTATGTTGTGTTGTATGAATGCGTGTGTGCATATGTATGTAAGTGTGTGTGATGTGTGAGAGTGGGTGTATGCATGCATGGATGAATGTGGGTATGTGTGTGTGTATATGTGTGTGTTCTATGGTGCGTAAAGATGCGTGTATGTCATGGGGGGGGTCTGGAGAAGGAGGGCGGTGGGGGAGAAACCTGGGGAGAGGTTCGGGGAGACCTTATCAGTGACAGGGAAGGAATTCCCTGTCACTGATAGTGCCTACCGCCATGGCTTCGTGGTGGTAAGGAAGCCACGAAAACCATGGCGGTAGGCAGGGTCATAATCCTACGAGCAGGCTAGTGACGACTGCCTGGCTGGAGACTGAAGTCTCCAGCCCGGCGGTTGTTACCGATGTGGCAGACGGAGTGGTACATTGGCGGTTTGGCTTGAGCCAAACCGGCAATGTCATAATATGGGGAAAAGTACCGCCAGCCTGTTGGCAGTACTTTTCTCCATTTTACCGCCGTCCCCCAGGGTTGTAATGAGGGCCAAAGTCTTTAACAGTTTTTAGGATAAACATTAATCTGTACCTTTTGCCTTGATTATCTGTTTTTCTTTTCTTGCAGGTACCTGTGCTTCTTTTGGATACAAGTCGGGAAGCAGACTGCCTCTTGGTAATTATTTGTTTCTTAGTTTCCTAATCTTTTTTTTTACTTCTCATGTAGACGGGTCTGCAGGGCTTCTCACAATAAAGTTGCCTGGAAACATGTCTCCAAGAATCTTGAGGTAAAGCGCAGCTCTCAGCTGGAGAGTTTTGTGTGTGTTAGGCAAACGGCTAGCTTGTTTGTTTCTCCAGACAGTGGGAAGCTGTCAACAGCCACATGAGACGAACATGCAGCTGAGTCATGTTTCTTAGCTGTTGTGTACTGTAAGAATTGTCACACCAAAATCCTCAAGCAAGCAATAGAGGACGATGAAAGTTACAAGTTGTGCAAACATATTCCTGATGTGTACATGAACTACCACAATGATATGCTTGGCAAATAACCTGCACTTACTCAGATACATATGCACATATCAAATAAAAAAGCGCATGAGAGCCCAGGGTGGGCCGACTGTGCACATCTTTTTTTGTTTTTTAAAACCCTTATCCAAGGTTAACACTTGTATCACAGGTCCATCTATTTTTTTGTATGCTGGGGGGAATAGGAGCAGGCCCCTGACAGTTGACACATGTAATGAACCACATTTCCTAGTTCAGTTCACATGTTTTGGACTATTGAGAGATGTTATGTAAATATATATGGTTTGTCTGATCACAATGCAGTACATAGGACCCTCTTTTGGCCATATTTACGTACCCATCTGTGCTAGAGGTGGGGGTTGATGTGCCCCATGAGGTTGCCTCCCTGCAAGTGCAGGGACCTCTGCTCTAGTGGGTGATCCTACCCTAGCTGTATGTGGCAATAAAAATGAAAAGTCAACAGACAATACCAACAAATGATAATTATGTACAACAATTCAGATATTTGTTCGATTGCATTTACAAGACAGCAAGGATGGTTACTAAATCAGACACATTTTATTCTGTCATTTACCAGTGTAAAATGAAATCACCAGCAGTGTTGGGCCACTCTTTGTGAATGAGAAATTGAAAGCTACCATTTCCATCACAAAGGATTCTGGGACTTGTAGTGCAATAGACAAAATAAAACACATGAGAAACAAACTCACAATGAATATTTCCGTATACTTGAAGTGAACTTTATAGTTAAATTTGTAGTGCATTTTAACCATGTATTATTTTAAGTCATGGTTTAATTCATCACATATTACCTGCCACCACATTAAGCTTGTCAGCCACAAGGCAGCCCATACAGCCAGAGGAGGTCCATGGTGGAAAGTACATCCCTCTCAAGTGAGGTGAGTCGGAGGTGAGTTCCAGTTGGTCCACCAGGGAGAGCTCTGACTACCTCTAACCGGGTGAACTTCTCCGTCACTCACCTCTTCTCACCCTGGCACTTCTTCTTAATGTCTATGGCAGTCTGGACGTCCTCCCGAATGCACTAACTGCAATTGCT
Source organism: Pleurodeles waltl (assembly GCF_031143425.1). NCBI lineage: Eukaryota > Metazoa > Chordata > Amphibia > Caudata > Salamandridae > Pleurodeles > Pleurodeles waltl. The sequence continues at coordinate 867,920,881 of NC_090444.1, read as the reverse complement.
AACTGCTGCCATAGGACTGCTTTCTGTGTAGTACTAGTGAGATAGCATTGAAGGCCATGCAACCTCTAGTAATATCTCACTAGAAAAGTGACAATTATGTTTGTCTTCTCTGTATAGTTCCTTTTCCTCCTCAAAGACACCATGGCAAAATGTTGGAAGGTGCAGAGCAGTCAGATGCAGTATCGCTGTGGAAAAAACAGAGCCTTGACTGTGTGCTGCTTTTATGTGATTTGTAGTGCAATGGTTGCAGGTGGTATTAATTATCTGCAGGTACATGAAATTACACTTACCAATTGCATCCCAAGAACAGAGATTCCACCACAAGTGCGAAGATACTGCCCTGAGTGTAGACGTAAAGACACTACTCATAACTTACCTTTGTAATTTCCAAATGCCATAAACTTAGACTTTTGCTCTAAGTTTACTTTTGTGGAGTAAGCCTTGAGTGTGGCTCAGTGAGGAAAATAGTGGGACTCTGTAGATGACCATCTTGGCTTCTGAGGAAATTAAATGTGCTTGAGATGTTGCCTATTTCTAATTGTGATGTTGGCTATCTCCTTCTGGAAAGGTTGTCCCCGTCTACTGTTCTGGACTCTGGAGATGATTGTGTGTGTTAGGAAACTACTGGATTTCACACCAAAAATGTACGTATGGTATATACATGTCATTGCCCATCCCTACAGTGTAACAAGGTTGTTTGCTGTGTAAAGTTAAGTGGATGTGTGACTAACATATTTTGGCACAATTGCATGCAAGACAATACAACAAGACAGATTGGGGTGTTTTACTGTGTGAAAGGCAGAGTGCAGGATAATTTGTAAAACATAACAAAATAAAAATCCTTGGACCCTGCTGTGGTATTAACTTATTACTAAAGGAAATGCCGGCACCCTTGAGACATGGTACAATGGTCTCAGCAGTGGTATAAGGAAGCAAATGTAACATCAGTGTAGGTACAAAACAGAAAAACGTTAAATGTAAAATTGGCCTCTTACCTGCACTTACTTTTTCATGCACGGTAGGCCAGCAAGCGGCAGAGCCACGTTGCATTGTATGTCATTAAGCAAATAGCCCCCCTTGATCATACTGAGTTTGTGTGAACACTGTTAAAGTATTGCCATGTGAACGGAAACAATAGTCTAACATGGTCTCATCTATTTCTGGTAACATATATCCTTGTGTACTTTAAATTGTGAAGATTCTGACAGAATATTACCAAAATCACTTTTGTCTACATCTATCATTGAACATTGTTGATATAATTCTGTCTCTTTCCAGAAGGACAAACAATACTTCCAGTAGAGCAGCCGGTCCTTAATGACCAACTTGCTGAGGGCACAATCTTGTCCCCGATGGATGTTGACACCTTTTGATAATTCTTTGACTGTATTGATTCACCACCTCTAGTCTTGGCAAGTGAAAACAATGTTGCAGGGTCTCCAGAGGAACTGCCACGCACAGGGCAGACCCTATCTAGCTGTACAATCCCAGCTGAGGACTTTGAGGACCCCCAAGCTGATTTTCAGTGGTGACTGGTAGGAATTCAGTAGCGAATGGCTGATAAGGTGCAAGCAGGGATGGAGACTATAGCAGACACCCTAGAAGGAGTCTATAGGTGTTTGAGCCATAATAAGGGTATGGCTAAGGCTATCACAGACACCTATACTTGGTTCCATTCAATTGATGAGCCCCTAGCTGACATTGCTGGTGTCATGATGCAAAGGGAACAACATCAGCCCTCTACATCTGATACCACTGAAGTAGCCACACAGCTGGGGGCCATCCATAACATCATGGAATCCATGAAATGAAACGCAAGCTGGACTCTTACATAACAACGAGTGATCGTAATTGCCACATCGTTGCTTTGTTGGCAAGCCACCAGACCCTTGTCAGGGATTTGGTGGCTGCCTTCCTGGCTCAGACAAATGCTGGTAAGGACAGGGAAGTCATACCTTCTGCCTCTGATGTGTGTGTGCCTCAGATGCCTCCCATACAAACACCACCAACTGCAGGGGAGGCACAACACCAATCTCCCATCAGAGGAGGAAGATGTGGAGTCCCCCAGTTTCCCTTGGGAAGCTGTAAGATGACATTTGTCTGTGCCTACTGGGCAGTTTTCTAGTGATCCTGAGTTTAGCATCATGCCACCTCCTTGGTCACCCAGTACTGTACTCCTTGTTTATGTACATGTTGATCTTATTCAGTTGTAGACTCTCCAACATCCCTACCTTCTCTAATGGCAATTTGTAAAAAACTCACTCAAATACTCATCACCTCACATGTCTGACATGTCTTCCAAATGGACTATGTATGGTCATCTAAGCTTTCAAGTGTTGGAGTGTTGGTGTTTACCCAAATTAAACATTCGTACCCCCAATAAACAATGTGTGGAACCTACAGTCTTGTAACTCTTAAACAACGTGTCCAAAACAACAAAGAGTATTGTAAGTGTTTCTGCTGAAAGGACTGCATATGCCATGGTGGAAGTGTAAAACAATAACCTACTTCTTTGCTTCTCAAGAAGAGTGGGCTAAAGTCACTTGGACATGCTTTCTTTGGATATGCATCTACAAAGAGTGCATTCACTGCAATGGCAAAATGAGGAACGGGTTGTTTCCCAATGGAACACCAGAGTGTGACAACAAGCTGCAGTTACTTGAATGATGCACAGTAAGAAACTGTTTCTAAACATAAAACTTACCTGCTTTAAATGGGATGTGTGAGGCATGTGAGGGCATAACACTGTTCCCCGCATCCACATATATCTAGGTCAGTGACCATGACAATGTGATCTCCTTAATATGATAACCTCAATGCTCACACTACAGAGATCCTACAGTACATGCATCTGCATAGTACTAACAATAAACAGATACTCATGACCATTCTCCTCAGGAATTAGCATCATACCTGTGCCACACAAGGATGCACAAGGACAATCCAATACCTTGAATGCTAGTAAGCAAGAATTGAAATGGATTCATGTTGGTTCCCTGTGTCAACTGATAACTGGTGAATAATGCTATACTGGGATAAATAGGGTAAATGTACTATTCCAACTCCACTGGATACTTACGTGAGAGCAGGTGCTGGACAGTGAGTATAGAGAAAATTTACTATTCCGACTCCGCAAAATATTTACCGCAGAGCAGGAGCTGGACACAGAATAGGGCCAAATTTATTATTACAACTCCACTAAGTTCTTACCTTCGGACAGGTGCTGGACACTGAATAAAGCCAAATTTACCATTCCAACTCCACCAAGTACTTACCTCAGAGCAGGTGATACACAGTCAAAAACAGCCAAATGTACTATTCCAACTCCACCAGATACTTACATGAGGGCAGGTGCTGGACAGTAAGTATAGAATAAATTTACTTTTACAAGTCCACCAAGTACTTACCTCAGAGCAGATGACAGACAGTACATCAATGCCAAATTTACTATTCCAACTTCCAACTTAGGTGAGTGCAGGTGCTGGACAGTGAGTATAGGAGAAATGTACTATTACAACTCTACCAAGTACTTACGTCAGGGCAGGTGCTGGACACTGAATAGGACCAAATTTACTATTCCAACTCACCAAGTACTTACCTCAGGGCAGGTGATAGACAACCAGTAAATGCCAAATTTACCATTCCAACTCCACTGCATACTTACGTAAGGGCAGGTGCTGGACAGTGAGTATAGAGAAATTTTACTATTACAACTTCACCAAGTACTTACCTCAGGGCAGGAGCTGGACATTCAATAGGACCAAATTTACTATTCCAACTCCACCAAGTACTTACCTCACGGCAGGTGATAGACAGAGAATAAATGCCAACTTTACTATTCCAACTCCACTGGGTAGTTACGTGAGGGCAGGTGCTGGACAGTAGTATAGGACAAATTTACTATTACAACTCGACCAAGTACTTACCTCAGGGCAGGTAATGGACACTGAATAGAGCCAAATTTACTACTCCAACTCCACCAAGTACTTATCTCAGGGCAGGTGATAGACAGTAAATAAATGACAAATTTACTATTCCAGCTCCACCGCATACTTACGTCAGGGAAGGTGCTGGAAAGTGAGTATAGGAGAAATTTACTATTACAACTCTACCAAGTACTTACCTCAGAGCAGGTGCTGGAAAGTGAATAGGGTCAAATTTTCTATTCCTACTCCACCAAGTACTTACCTCACGGCAGGTGATAGACAGAGAATAAATGCAAACTTTACTATTCCAACTCCACTGGGTAGTTACGTGAGGGCAGGTGCTGGACAGTAGTATAGGACAAATTTACTATTACAACTCCACCAAGTACTTACCTCAGGGCAGGTAATGGACACTGAATAGAACCAAATTTACCACTCCAACTCCACCAAGTACTTACCTCAGGGCAGGTGACAGACAGTGAATAAATGCCAAATTTACTATTCCAACTCCCCCGGATACTTACGTGAGCGCAGGTGCTGGACAGTGAGCATAGGAGAAACGTACTATTCCAACTCTACCAAGTACTTACCTCAGAGCAGGTGATAGACGTTCAGTAAATGCCAAATTTACTATTACAACTCCACCAAGTCCTTACCTCAGGGCAGGTGATAGACAGTCAAAAACAGCCAATTTAACGATTCCAACTCCACTGAATACTTATGTGAGGGCAGGTGCTGGACAGTGAGAAGAGAGTAAGTTTACTATTCGAACTCCACCAGCTACTTACCTTAGGACAAGTACTGGACACTGAATAGGGGCAAATTAACTATTCCACCTCCACCAAGTACTTACCTCAGGGCAGGTTATAAACAATCACTAAATGCCAATTTAACTATTCAAACACCACCTAATACTTGCTTGCGAGCAGGTGGAAAACAGTGACTAGAGGCTAAAAATTAATAGTATAACTGCACTGAGTACTTACCCGATCACAAGTATTGAAAGTAACAACATTAATAATACAAAATAAAAAACTAAATACTACACTCTTTACAATTTTGTTTTAGATTCCAAACAAGAAAATAATCACAGGAGGACGTAAAAAATAAAAAAATAAAAACTTGAAAGAAAAGAAACTGAGCAAAAAAAATAAAGTAAGTATAATATTAAAGAAAATGAAATTATACAATAAATGTAATCTATACATAGATGAACAATTTAACACTGGCCAGGTGTGGACTCTACATACAAGGTAAAATTTACTAGTAAACCTCCACCAGGTGCTTACCTTAGAGCAGGTGCTGGGCAGTGAATAGGGTCAAATTTACTATTACAACTCCACCAAGTACTTATAATATAAAAAGTGCTGGACACTGAATAGAGCCAAATTTACTAATGCAACTCCACCAAGTACTTACCTCAGGGCAGGTGACAGACAGTCAATAAAAGTCAAGTTTACTATTCCAACTCCAGCGGATACTTACGTAAGGGCAGGTGCTGGACAGTGAGTATAGAGAAAATTTACTATTACAACCCCACCAAGTACTTACCTCAGGGCAGGTGCTGGACACTAAATAGGATCAAATTTACTATTCCAACAACACCAAGTAATTATCTCAGGGCAGGTGAAAGACAGTGAATAAATGCCAAATTTACTATTCCAACTTCACCGGATACTTGCATGAGGGCAGGTGCTGAACCGTTAGTATAGAGAAAATTTACAATTCCACCAAGTACTTACAACAGAGCAGGTGCTGGCCACTGAATAGGGTCAAATTTACTATTACAACTCCACCAAGTACTTATAATATAAAAAGTGCTGGACACTGAATAGAGCCAAATTTACTAATGCAACTCCACCAAGTACTTACCTCAGGGCAGGTGACAGACATTCAGTAAATGCCAAATTTACCATTCCAACTCAACCGCATACTTACGTGAGGGCAGGTGCTGGACAGTGAGTATAACAGAAATGTACTATTACAACTCCACCAAGTACTTACCTCAGGGCAGGTGCTGGACACTGAATAGGACCAAATTTACTATTCCAACTCCATCAAGTACTTACCTCAGGGCAGGTGATAGACATTCAGTAAATGCCAAGTTTACTATTCCAACTTCACCGGATACTTGCATGAGGGCAGGTGCTGAACCGTTAGTATAGGGAAAATTTACAACTCCACCAAGTACTTACAACAGAGCAGGTGCTGGACACTAAGGGGCATATTTATACTCCGTTTGCGCCGGAATTGCGTTGTTTTTTTTAACGCAATTCCGACGCAAAACTAACTCCATATTTATACTTTGGCGTTAGACGCGTCTAGCGCCAAAGTCCATGGAGTTTGCGTCATTTTTTAGCGTGGACACCTACTTTGCGTTAATGATATGCAAGGTAGGTGTTCACGTCTAAAAAATTGACTCCGAGGCATGTGCGCCGTATTTACTCTCCCGGGCAAAATTCACGCCCGGGAGTGGGCGGGTCAAAAAAAATGACGTACGGGCGCTTTTGCGCCGTTTTTTAGCGCCTGGAAAAGGCAGGCGTTAAGGGACCTGTGGGCTCTGAAGGAGCCCAGAGGTGCCCTCCCATGCCCCCAGGGACACCCCCTGTCACCCTTGCCCATCCCAGGAGGACACCCAAGGCTGGAGGGACCCATCCCAGGGACATTTAGGTAAGTTCAGGTAAGTCATTTTTTTTTTTTTTTTTTTTTGTGGCATAGTGGGGCCCGATTTGTGCCCCCCTACATGCCACTATGCCCAATGACCATGCCCAGGGGACAGAAGTCCCTTGGGCATGGCCATTGGGCAAGGGGGCATGACTCCTGTCTTTGCTAAGACAGGAGTCATTTCTATGGGGGTTGGGAGTGAAAAAAAATGACGCAAATCGGGTTGAGGAAACAAAATTTGCCTCAACCTGACTTGCCCCATTTTTTGACGCCCAAGCCCCATATCCCCCTACGCCGGTGCTGCCTGGTGTACGTCGTTTTTTTCCACGCACACCAGGCAGCGCCGGCGGCTAACGTCATTGATTAAATACGGCGCCCGCATGGCGCTTCAGAATGGCGTTAGCCGGCGCTAATTTTTTTGACGCAAAACTGCGTTAGCGCAGTTTTGCGTCAAAAAGTATAAATATGGCCCTAAATACAGCCAAATTTACTATTCCAACTCTACTACATACTTACGTGAGAGCAGGTGCTGGACAGTGAGTATAGGGGAAATTTAGTATTACAGATCCACCAAGTGCTTACAATAGAGTAGGTACTGGACACTGAATAGAGCCAAGGTAATAGACAGTGAATAAATGCCAAATTTACAATTCCACCTCCACTGGATACTTACGTGAGGGCAGGTGCTGGACAGGGAACTTAGATGAAATTTACTATTACAACTCCAACAAGTACTTACCTCAGGGCAGGTGCTGGTCACTGAATAGGGACAAATTTACTATTCCAACTCCACCAAGAACTTACGTCAGGGCAGGTGATACACAGTCAATAAATGCCAAATTTAGGGGGTCATTACAACATTGGCGGTAAAAGCCGCTTACCGCCGTGCGGAAGACCGCTAATACACTGCTGCGGGCGCGGAATTCCGCCACAGCTATTATGACACACATCTCGGAATCCGCCGAAAGTCAGACACCCACACAAGTCCGCCACACCAAAGGTCAGTGTTAAACTGGTGAAAACAAAACCTCCACCTCCACGCCAACAGAAACACGCCCATGCTATTACGACCCACGAATCCACGCGGCGGTCTTTCAACCGGGGTATTCCATTGGTGGTACACACCGCCGCGCTCAAAATACACACACACATCTCCAAAACACTGCCACATTGGACAATTCCAAATACACACACCTGATACACATACACACACCACTCCCACACACCCAATACAATATAAAACACACACCCACATCACCCACAAACCCCTACGACCACAATTCGCGAACGAAGGCCAGAGAGACAGCACAGCAAAGACAACCCCGCCATACAGAGGAACACAACACCATCACCCACACAACTTCCACGCACAAAACACCACACACCACTACACATCACCACACACATCAACACTCACACCGCCCCACACATCATACACACCACCCCATGGCACGCCAAAGACACCCCCGCTTTTCCAAGGAGGAGCTCAGGGTCATGGTGGAGGAAATTGTCCGGGTAGAGCCACAGCTATTTGGCTCACAGGTGCAGCACACATCCATAGGCAGGAAGATGGAGCTATGGCGAAGAATAGTGGACAGGGTCAACGCTGTGGGACAGCACCCAAGAAATCGTGACAACATCAGGAAGAGGTGGAACGACCTACGGGGGAAGGTGCGTTCAACGGTCTCCAGGCACAACATCGCGGTTCAACGGACTGCCGGCGGACCCCCACCTCCTCCCCCACAACTAACAACATGGGAGGAGCAAGTCTTGACCATCATGCATCCAGAGGGCCTCGGAGGAGTCGGTGGAGGTATGGACACTGGTAAGTCAAATCTTAACTATCATATCCCCCACCCTACCTGCATGCTATCACACACCCCCACCCTCACACCCTCCCCTATCACCCAAACTCCTCCCTAATTTACTAATAACACAAACTACACATCCTAACACCAAGCCCTGCATGACACAACTAAGCATGGACACCCATCACCTAAGCATGCCCACTGCACATACCCAGTACAACCCCCTAACCATCATCACACAAACCCCCACACAGGAATGCTTGCACTGGGGTACACAAACACCCACCCATTGCACACCATCAAACACATGCTATAATCATGCTCTAATGCCCCTGCAGGATCACGAAGGACCGTCACCACACCAGAGAGTCCAGACAACTCCACTCCACCCACAGAAGAGGCCCACAGTGACGATAGCAGCTCTGACCTACTGGAGCCTGATGACCAGCTCGCACCATCGTGGGCCTCGGGACAGTCGGTTCCCCTTGCACAGGCACAGCTCACATTGACCTTCCACCCTCTGGTAACACCAGCACAGCACCCACCCAGCGGGACCAAACCTCCCTACCCAGGACAGGTCAATCAGCGGTGTGTCCACCACTACAGGGAACCCAGGATAACCCACCACCCCAACAACAACAGGGACCTGGGGGCAGTGGTAGTGGGCACACGGTCCAGGGGACGGAGGTCAGAAACACAGGGGAACTGGGAGGGCTGCTGTGCGACAGGGGGCGGACAGGCCAAGGGAACCCACTCTCCACGAAGCCCTCTCCTCCATCATGGGAGCATACCACCACTCCCAGGAGACGATGGCGATGGTCCTGGTCAAGTTTCAGGAGACCCAGCCCTGATTGTCCCCCCACTGTCCCACTTTGTTACCCTGTCCATACTTGAACTGCCCCAGCTCCACTTCCTATGCCCATATGGGCAGTGCACATGTGAGACTAATAGACTGGACTCTGCCATGGACATTCCTCCGGCATCACCCATCACCATTTTACAACCCCCTTCCATTTTTTAGCACTTCAATAAACACCCTTGAAACACAAAACAATCTGGAGTCAGTCTATGATTTGGTAAAGTGTAATATCTATGACAGTGTCAAAATGCGTTGTTAGATGTAAAGGCAACATACCAATGTCACACATCACAAGTCCTTGAAGGATGCAAGCAGATGACACACGTTGGTAACCACAGTTGTGAAACCGTAATGGAAAGAAACAACTCAGTTACCAAATAATCCCATGAAATTACACACAGGATAGAGGAAGATGTGTGACAGTGAATGTAATGTTAAAAATGAAAATGTTCTCACCTGTGTGTCACTGGAAATATTGCTGTATGACTGACTCTCTGTTGTCGTTGTCTTCTTCCTCAGCTTCCTCCTCATCACTGTCCACAGGCTCCACAGCTGCCACAACATTGTCATCTGGACCATCCTCCTGCAGAAAAGGCACCTGGCGTCGCAAAGCAAGATTGTGAAGCATCGAGCAGGTGATGATGATCTGGCACACCTTCTTCGGTGAGTAGAATAGGGAACCCCCTGTCATATGGAGGCACCTGAACCTGGCCTTCAGGAGGCCGAAGGTGCGCTCGATCACCCTCCTAGACCGCCCATGGGCCTCATTGTACCGTTCCTCTGCCCTGGTCCTGGGATTCCTCAATGGGGTCAATAGCCAGGACAGGTTGGGGTAACCATAGTCCCCTAGTAGCCACACACGGTGCCTCTGGAGTTGACCCATCATATCAGGGATGCTGCTATTCCGCAGGATGTAAGCATCATGCACTGAGCCAGGGAACATAGCATTAACCTGGGAGATGTACTGGTCTGCCAAACAGACCATCTGTACATTCATCGAATGATAACTCTTCCTGTTCCTATACACCTGTTCACTCCTGTGGGGGGGGGACCAGAGCTACATGGGTCCCATCAATGGCACCAATAACTTTGGGGACATGTCCAAGGGCATAGAAGTCACCATTCACTGTAGGCAAGTCCTCCACCTCAGGGAAAATTATGTATCTCCTTACGTGTTTGAGCAGGGCAGACAACACTCTGGACAAGACGTTGGAAAACATAGGCTGGGACATCCCTGATGCCATGACCACTGTTGTCTGAAATGACCCACTTGCAAGGAAATGGAGCACTGACAGCACCTGCACGTCAGGGGGGATTCCAGTGGGATGGCGGATTGGTGACATCAGGTCTGGCTCCAACTGGGTACATAGTTCCTGGATTGTGGCACGGTCAAACAGGTAGGTCACAATGACATGTCGCTCTTCCATTGTCAACAGGTCCACCAGCGGTCGGTACAACGGAGGATTCTGCCATCTTCTCAAATGTCCCACCTGACGGCGCCTAGGAAGGACAACAGCGACGATCAAGTAATTTTTTTTCCACGTATGTACCCACAGTTACACAGAAGACAACACCAAACACAAAACCCTTCCTGTATGTGTGTTGAGTGTAGGCCCAGCTATGTGTGACGCAGAAGTAAATGAAGCCATGTGGGCCCCTGAAATGGCGGCTGCCTGACCTCTAAACTGGGACAATGGGATTGTGGGGTAACTGCGCTGGCGTTGCACACCATTGCGGTAGGCGGTCGTAGACCGCGGCGCAATGCTGCATTGGTTAACATAGGACCCTATGGGTCCCAGGAGCCAATGAACAGGTGCGCCGGCGGTGATGATACGCACTGCCGCGGACGTCACCGCCGCGGACGTCACTGCCATTTTCTATCTGTTCTATCACTAGATACCTGATCTTAGACAGGAGAGGACCTGCACTGCAAGTGCTGCTGTGACCATCAGTCTGGAAGAGACAATGGCTGCTAGGTCTGGGGAAAGGGCCCCTGCCTTCACTGCTCAGGAGTTGGAGAAACTGGTAGACGGGGTCCTCCCCCAGTACACGCTACTCTACGGTCCTCCAGACCAACAGGTTAGTACACAGGGAGCATGTTGTATGGGCTAGGCCTGGGTGGAGAGGGCTGGTTGTAAGAGGGAAGGGGGCAGAGTTCAGGGAACATTAATACATGTGAATGAATGTGCCACATGGCTAGAGTAGGGAGGGGGGCCACTCACATCGATGGTGCAGTTGGTAATGACTTCTCGTCTTCCCTTGTGCATGTCATGTAGGTCAGCGCCAACCAGAAGAGGGACATTTGGCGTGCCATCACCAAGGATGTCCGGACCCTGGGGGCCCACCAGAGATGGGGCACCCACTGCCAGAAAAGATGGGAGGACATTCGCCGCTGCAACAAGAAGATGGCGGAGGATCAGCTGGGGATGGCCTCCCAACGTGGGAGGGGTGCCCGTCGTACCATGACCCCCCTGATGTTCCGGATCCTGGCGGTGGCCTACCCTGAGTTGGATGGGCACTTGAGGGCATCACAGCAGACACAAAGGGGTGAGTACAACAACATTCTGCGGACTTTGCGCGCAATGGAGGGGTCTGGGTGGGGGAGGAGGCCTGGGGGTGTAACTAGGCCAGCCAGAAATACGTAGACTAGGCCCCTCTGTAATGCAGCCCATGTGGCACTCAACACCACCGCAGTAGAGTGACAAGTACAGGTATAAATGCCCCTGTGGCATCCATGTGTGCAGATGTCCGCCATAGCCATGTAGGCCAGATCCCAGGAATTGCATCTGCAGAGGCCAGGAGCACGGCGTAGTGCAGGGGGCTGCTGTGTCTGTCTTGTCCGCCAACGGTAGCGGTATGCCATGCACTCAACCTGTTCTTCTTCTGTCTTCCCCCCCTTTTTGTGCTTTCGCTGTTCTTTTGTGCATCAGCATCATCAGGTGGAGGTACAGTGGCACCGGAGCACGAGGGAGCTGCATCCCACCTGGCCATGGAGGGCCACACCACGGACTCTGAATGCACCAGTGGGACGGAGGGCGAGGGGAGCTTCACGTTGGCCACCGGATCACCAAGCAGCGACACGGACTCATCCGCCGATGTGAGCTCCCTTGTGGTGGCGGCACCATCTGTGCGCCCCACTTCTACAGGTACAGCTGTCACCTCCCCTACCAGCACCACCCTCCCAGCAGCCCCTCAGCATTCGCCCCGTGTCCGCTCACCCAGGAGGGTGGGCATCACCTTTGCCCCAGGCACCTCAGGACCTGCCCCAGTCACCCCTGCTGCCCTCAGTGAGGAGGCCATTGACCTCCTCAGATCACTCACTGTTGGGCAGTCTACCATTGTGAATGCCATCCAGGGTGTAGTAAGAGAGTTGCAACACAGTAATGCATTCCTGGAGGGTATTCATTCTGGTCAGGCTGCCCTTCAGCGAACCCTGCAATCTTTGGCCTCAGTACTGATGGCAGCCATTGTCCCTGTGTCTAGCCTCCCCCCTCCAACCTCCTCCACCCAGACCCATTCCCCTGTACCCCAGCCCATCCCAAGCACACCTACAGACCAGCATGCACACAAGTCAACACACAAGGGAAGCTCAAGCAAACATAGGCACCACACAACCCACAGGCACTCACGCAAGCATCACCCACATACAGACACAGCAACATCCACTGCCTCCACTGTGTCCCCCTCCTCCTCTTCTCCCTCCTCCCTTCCAGTGTCATCTACATTCTCACCTGCATGCACTACATCTACAGGCACCAGGACTCGCACCAGAACACCCAGCACCACACCACGCTCACCTGCACTCACCACCTCCTCTACCATTTACACGTCTCCTGTGTCCTCTACCAGTGTGTCTGTGACGCCCCCTCCAAAAGTACACAAACGCAAGCACCCATACACCCAACATCCATCCACGTCACAACAGCCTCCAGTACCTGCACCTGCACCCAAAACACCTAAAGTGACACCTCCTACAACCACCTCCTCTTCCTCCACTCCCAGGCCCCCTCCAACTACCCATCCCAGTGTACGTCAGAAACTGTCCCTGTGTAAAGTTGACCTTTTTGCCCCACCCCCCCTCAAATTCATCAGTCCCATCGTAGCGCCTCAGCCAAAAAGCCTCCAATACCAGTGGTGCCTGTTCAAGGTGTGTGGAGTGCACCGACCACCAGGGCATGCAGTATGACCCGGAGCCAAGGCACTGGCAGCCCACCCCCTGTAAAGGCTCTGAAACTGGAAAGTGGCCAAACGGACCCTGTGAAGACTCCTGGAGGCAAAACAACTCACAGGGGTCCCAAGGGGATTGCAGAGTCAGCTGTGACTCCTCCAAAGGTGGGGAAGGCCTAGAGGAAGTCTGCACAGCCTGTTGTGAGCATCACAGCAGAGAAGGGCGGCATCCTTCCCGGCGGTCGAGACGCCACCGCCAGCACCGTCGTCACTTGTCCGGAGACCACCACCAGAGTCAGTGCCCAGGAGGGCCCAAGTATTGTCACTAGTCAGGAGACCACCGCCGGAGTCAGTGCCCAGGAGGGCCCAAGTATTGTCACTGGTCAGGAGACCACCGCCACCCCCGGAGTCAGTGCCCAGGAGGGCCCAAGTATCGTCACTGGTCAGGACACCACCGCCGGAGTCATTGCCCAGGAGGGCCCAAGCATCGTCACTGGTCAGGAGACCACCGCCACTGCTGGAGTCAGTGCCCAGGAGGGCCCAAGTATCGTCACTGGTCAGGAGACCACCGCCGGAGTCAGTGCCCAGGAGGGCCCAAGTATCGTCACTGGTCAGGAGACCACCGCCAGAGTCAGTGCCAAAGAGGGCCCCAGCTGCCACAGCCCTGCTGGGCAATGACGGAACGTCATGCCACACACCAATGCCCAGTCCAGGGAACGTCATGCTACACACCAATGCCCAGTCCAGGGAACGTCATGCCACACACCAATGCCCAGTCCAGGGAACGTCATGCCACTCACCAATGCCCGTTCCAGAACCGCCATGGCAAAGCACCGCTGAACAGTCTGGAGACCGCCATGGCTAAGCACCGCTGAACAGTCCAGAGACCGCCATGGCAAAGCACAGCTGAACAGTCCAGAGACCGCTATGGCTAAGCACCGCTGAACAGTCCAGAGACCGCCATGGCAAAGCACCGCTGAACAGTCCAGAGACCGCCATGGCAAAGCACCGCTGAACAGTCCAGAGACCGCCATGGCCAAGCACCGCTGAACAGTCCAGAGACCGCCATGGCAAAGCACCGCTGAACAGTCCAGAGACCGCCATGGCTAAGCACCGCTGAACAGGGCATGCACCGGGGAAGAATGAAAAGACCGCCACATCAAGCATCGTTATCCCATGTGCAGCTGGGACAGTGACGGGACAGGAACTTTCACGGGGAGACTAATCCAGTCTGGGCACCAGTCCCCCTCCAGAGCCAGTGGAGGCTGTTATCTACTTGCAAGACTGTGGCTTTGCACTCCCCAGCATGGTCCAGTGGGCAACCCACCCACTGTAGAGACTTGAGAGACTGTGGCTTTGCACTCCCCAGGATGGTACAGTGGGCAAGCCACCCACTGTAGATACTTGAGAGACTGTGGCTTTGCACTCCCCAGGATGGTACAGTGGGCAAGCCACCCACTGTAGAGACTTGAGAGACGGTGGCTTTGCACTCCCCAGGATACATCAATGGGCATGGAGCCCCGTCGTGGATCTGGCTTTGCAGTCATCCGGCTGAGGTGCCCCCCCTTCCCTTCCCCCTGAGGTGCCTGTAGTATTTCTATCTGATGCCCCGGCAGTGTTCTCTCCGACTGTGGACAGGTATCTATTGTGGGCCTCGCCCATGCATTTTTGGACTAGTGGTGCACGGACATTGATATGTGCATATCTGCACTACTTCTCGTAATGTATATATTTCTGACTGATTTTATAAAATATCTGTATATTTTTGACACATGTGTATTGATACATTACAATGTTTGAACTGATTTCGTTTTGTCTTAGCATTCTTCCGGGGGGTTGTGGGTTGTTACTGTGATTTTTGTACATGCATTGGTGTGTGTGTTGTAATATGCGAGGGTGGGGGTGGGGGTGGGGGTGTTTCGTGTGTGTCCCCCTAACTTTTGCCTCCCCCCTCCCCTATGTCGTAGGTGCAGTACTCACCGTTGTCTTCGCCCGCGCCGGCGTTGGTCTTCGTTGATGAGTAGGAATACAAGGGCCGGTAGAATGTGTAATTCGGGCTCCATGGAGTCCTCGTTCCTCGCGGGATGTGTTGAGGTGAGCGTTTTCCCATTGCAGTAACTGTTTCCGCCGTGTTTTTATCCACGGTGAATCCGCCCCGGAAAAGGTGGCGGATTAGTGTGTTGTAATACTGTGGGCGGTACATTTTCTTCCGCCTGTCTGTTGGCGGTGACCGCCGCGCTGCTTGTCTGTACCGCCGTGGTGGTCGGAGTGTTAAAGTGGCTGTCTTTGTTGGCGGTTTCCACCAGGGTCATAATTCCCTTTTTTTGTGCGCCGGCCAGTTTGCGGTATTGCCGCACCTTTAACACCGTCCGCCAGGGTTGTAATGACCCCCTTAGTATTCCAACTACACCGGACACTTACAAAGGGCATGTGCTGCACATTGACTAAGTGGCAAATTTAGTAAGTAATTCCACAACATAATTACAATTAAAAACTAAAATGTTTTTATAATTTATTTTTTTTTGTATTATTTACAGATTTTTTAAGAATGGCATCACATGGTGAAGCAAATTACGTCACCTCACGCACAGGACACCAACTTCAAAAATTTGAAGGGTATCTTTATTGGAGAGATAAACTTGTTGAACTCAGGAGTCATTGGAGGTGTGTACAATTCTGCTCTTCACATTGCAGAGGCAGAGCTGTTAATGTGGAAGATACCGTTGTTAGGACAACAGAGCACAACCACTCTGCAATGGAAATAGAGATAAGAGAAAATGTACAAAAAAAAAAACATTTTGCACACATCTTCAATGATCCTGCGGACAGGTTCTAAGGGAAGTAGTGCAAAGTATTCCTGTACAAATTGCAGGTAGCATGCCTTCACTACCTAACCTTAGACGGATGTTTCAACAAGAAAAACTGGCAAGTAACCCCCAACATGTAACACCGTGATCCTATGAAGATATTAACATCCCGCCAGAACTAAAAATTACCTTCTCAAATGAAACTTTTCTCATGCATGACAATGAAAACCCTCAAAAGAGAATTTTAATATTTAGCACAACCCACAACTTACTAATCCTAGAGAATAGTGACATTTGGATGATGAATGGAACATTTAAATCTACACCCCATCCATTCACTCAAATTTACACTATACATGTAACAAAAAATAACACTACAGTCCCCCTAGTGTATGCATTATTACCTGACAAACATTCCTCTACTTACACTGAATTGTTATCAGCAATCGGAAGCAAAACAATGAATAACAGACCTAGAAAAGTAATACTTGATTTCGAATTCTCAATGATAAACACAATAAAAAAAATATATCCAGAAACACAAATGCAAGGATGCTTTTTCCACTTTTCACAGGCATATTGGTGTAGAATTCAAAAATCATCCTTAAGTAGAGAATATTTCTCAGACTCATTACTCATTCTCATTACTGCAATTTGAATTCAGGAAACTAACTGCATTATGCTTTGTACCACCTGAAAAAGTAGACGAATATTACACAAGTATCACAGATTCTAATTATTATACAGTAAATGAAGACAAATTGGCACCAATACTAAATTACTTCAAAGAAACATGGATTGGACACCTAAGCAGATCAGGTCACAGAAGAAAGCCAAGATTTCCAATAGAGTAATAGAGTGGTGGAACTGCTACCAGACCTGTTTAGAAGGTGGTGCAAAGACTAATAATGCCATTGAGGGATGGCACAACTCCTTCAACAAAGGAATTGGAAAACCACATCCAAACCTAAATCATTTCATGGAAATGTTGAAGAAGGAGCAAAGTTTCCAAGAAATGAGGCTTGCTCAGTCACTGTCAGGTAGCCTGAACCCACGCACCAGCCAAAAAAGCAAAGAAATGACAGAAAGAATTTTGGCTAAAATACAAGAATTTCCTTTAATGGTGGCTTCAGACTACCTTGACAGTCTAGCATATATACTACAATTTTAACAACCACTAACCTACTCACCATTACTTGCCAGTTTAAAAAAAAACATGAATTAAATTGACATTTTTTAAATTATTTTTAAACTAAATTAATCTAACAAAAGCAGTTCCTACCTTTCAAGTTTTCATGTCTTTATGCAAAAATCTGTTGCTGTAGAAATCTTCTTCTTAATTAATGTAGAAGAAGCATTTTACACTACAAAATAAAAAAAATTAAAAAAATTAATCACCCTGAAAATAATTCAAATTGGACATACAAAATGGATGATGAAAAAACATCTATATATACAATAAAAACTTGAAAAAAGAAAAAGAAAGTATAACATTTTACCAAACAAAATATTTTGTGAAAAACCCAATATTAAATACACCCCAAAAACGTTTTGTACCTAACAAAAGAAAAAATGTGAATCACATACTGGCCAAAGCTACAGCATTAAACAAAGAATTAATAAGCAGCAAAAAGACAGGAAAACGAAACGAAAGAGAGTATTATTACAAAAATAAATAAATACGAAGGCTGTTATTTTTTTTAAACGAACAATTGCCTACTCTGTCGACCACTAAAAGAAAATAAATACAGGCAAATATATTTTTTTTTCATATTTATTAAAAAAGCAGTACAAATGTGTAAAAACAGAAACACTGTTACACATTTTCTTTTTTAAACCGATACCAGTATCCAATGCAAACCTGTACGGGAAGAAAAATTAAACATAATAAACATTTCAAACATCCAAAAACTACTTACAAGTACCTCCGATATCTATATCTGCAATAAAAATAACCTCAAACATACTCTAAAAAGAATTGTAATTCAACTTACCCGACCGAGGTCTCTGCTTCCATCCAGTCTTAACCACGACGCTGCACGGACTGAAGAAAAAGACGTCAAACAATGTAAACAGAGAAGAACACTAAAAATGGAAAACTGACTATTTCTCTCATAGGAAATAATAGAAAAGAGAGAGAAATACCACTGATAATGGTTAAAAAAATGTAAATATATTTGTAAAAAATGTATAAAAATATGAAATATTAAATTATGAATCCTTTCTTTTTGTGCATTTTTAAACCTATATTTGTACAAAATAAATATTTAAAAAAATACGAAAAAATGTTTAATTTTTTAAAAAAATATATGTGCATGAAAAAATGTGTTTTTGTTGGTGGAAAAAAAATTCTGATCTGTAAATGATTTAAAATAAAAAAACAAACAAATATAATTTCTGGGATTTTTAAATCAAATAATAAAATAGAAAAAAAAAATGAATATTTCAATAAAATATGTATTTGTAATTATGCTTCTAAAAATATAATTTTAAAGAAATAAAATATACATATTAATTTTATATTACCAGAAAAATTCTAACATTTCCCAAATAATAAAAACAAAGTTAATAAGTAACCAAATTAAACAAAATTTTTTTAAAAAATAAATAAAATAAAGGAAAAAATTTAGAATCAACAAGAAAATTTAAGGAATAATTAATTGAAAAAAAGAAACATTTTACATATTAACGATCAATATTTTACTCCACAAAATTCAATTATAATAAATATTTAAATATTAAATTAATACATAACTATTTTAGATTAAAAAGAAGTAAACATTTTTAACTCTGTAAAGCAAAATAAATAAAAAAATAAAAACATGAGTTCACTGGTATCAAAAATAAAATTTGAGTTTTAGTACACTCCCCACCCATTACCCCTCAATCCACATTATCCCAACCCTAAAAAAGTGCTTGAACTCATAAAATAATTACTTTAGTGTATAAAGTAATACTTGAGTATTAATACACTTTCCCACCCATAACCCAAACATCCCCTATATCCCGCCCCTTATTCCGCAGCATGTTTTTAAAAAAAGGAATACAAAATTACCCAAGTGTATAAATTAATGCCTTAGTATTAATACACTTCCCCACCCATAACCCCTGCATCCCCTATATCACGCCTCTTATTCCGCTGCATGTTTTCAAAAAAGGAATAACAACATTACCCAAGTGTATAAATTAATACCTGAGTATTAATACACTTCCCCACCAATAACTCCTGCATCCCATATATCCCGCCCCTAATTCCACAGCATGTTTAAAAAAAACAATACAAAAATCATGCAAGAGTATAAATTAATACTTGAGCATTAATACACTTCCCCACCCATAACCCCTGCATCCGATATATACCGCCCCTAATTCCACAGCATGTTTAAAAAAAAAATACCCAAGTGTGTAAATTAATACCTAACAATTAATACACTTCCCCACCCATAACCCCTGCATCCCATATATCCTGCTCCTAATTATTCCACAGCATATTTTCAAAAAAAGTAAAAAAAATTACCCAAGTGTATAAATTAATACCTGCGTATTAATACACTTCCCCATCCATAACCCCTGCATCCCATATATCCCGCCCCTTTTTCCGCAGCATGTTTTTAAAAAAGGAATAAAAAATTACCCAAGTGTATAAATTAATACCTTAGTATTAATACACTTCCCCACCCATAACCCCTGCATCCCATATATCCCGACCCTTATTCCGCTGCATTTAAAAAAAAAAATTAACAAAAAAATTACTCAAGTATTTAAAATAATACCTGAGTATTAATACATTTCCCCACCAATAACGCCAACATCCCATATATCTCGCCCCTTATCCCAGTACATTTTAGTAAAATCTTGTAGATTTTAAAACCAATGAAAAAAAAATGTAACACCCCCCCAAAAAAAATGTTTTATCACAAATAAAATCCATAACTTAAAAAAAAAATACTCAACCATTAAAATTACTACCACTGTATTAATACACTTCCCCACCCATAAAACCATCATCCCATAAAAACCGCACATAATTGCTCTGCATCTTTGTAAAAAACTACACAAAAACTACGCAACTTAAAATAAATACTTGCGTATTAATGCACATCCCCACACATAACCCCTACATCCCATATATATAATATATGTATATATATATATATAAATATGTATATATAGATGTATACATTAATATATACAATAATATAAATATTTAAAATATATGTATAAATATACACATATATATATATATACATAAAAAATCTAAACACATAATAATTCAAATAAAAACTTACATAACAATAAAATCTAAACATCTAAAAAACAATAAAAAAAACTTACCTTAAAATTCATTATTCAGGCAATCGTTGGTGAGGCAAAAACTTTGTTAAGGCAGTAGTTGTTCTGTACTTCGTGGAAAACACTTAGTAGTTGTTTAGGATTCGTTGTTCAGCCAAGTCGTTCTTCCCTCTTCGTTGTTCAGGTTGTTTCCCTGCACAGAGATCTGAAGGTTGACATCCAGTTAAGACCCGCAAAACAATTTGATCAGTACCCTGCCATGTGTACATCCACACTCACTCAGTCATCCTGGTAATGATTTGTGCAATACAGTGGTTAGCTAGAGTAGCAGGCCTATAGCCCTAAAGCCTCCAGGGCATCAATGTAAATGTTCCTACGTCAAACCATTTCAGATAGTGATGACAGTGCCTACACTGAGGGAGGCTCAATTATCCTAGAGGTTGGATTACAAAAAACATACCTTGAGGTAGGTCAAGAAATTGAAGAGGTTTAGCCCTTATGATAATGTACTAATACCCTTACAGAAACACATGTTACCATATCTGTTGTATTCTGTCATGAGTGAAATCCATGATTTAGAAAAACTTTGCCCCAACACAACACTATTCACCGCATCTATCATAGTCAATATGGTTAGATTGTGATGGCTACCCTGCGGACACTGTTCTCTATGATTTTACAATTTGGCTTTTGATTTGATACAAAGCTACATGGATGGGTATGTGTTTACAAACATTTTAAGTATTACACAGGAGATATCTTTAGCCACACCTATGATTGGTCACACTGAAATTATGTCAAATGTATGCAGCATATATGGGCATAGTATGCTGCAAGCTAAAGGAATATATGTGGCATATTAACACACATTTTGCATTACTCTGATTTCATGATACCTTCCTGTTCAGACCTGGTATCAGTGCCTGTATATTATTACTGCACATCATTAGCACCTAAGTCATAGACAAATATGAACATATGCAACCGAATTCAGCCTAGTTAAGCTTAGCAACATTCATTTAACTTTGATTTTATGTCTGTTGAACCATGATTTCTTATGTTTGTACCATTTGTGGTAAGACCAAATTTGTTTATGTTGAACATCTGCAGATTATGCACCAGATGATGGTTCATGTGCATAAAGCGTCAATACTATAGATATGCTAACATCACCACAGTTGTAAACATGCATATATCCTGTGGACCTGCTTACATTGCCCCTACATTCACAATGACATGCCTCCTTGTCCATTCCAAATGAATGTGTGACAAAGTTCTGTTGTGTTGTCACACTGACCGTCAATTGTTTGCAGGTGATTGATACCCTCCAAAACAATGTTACAAATCACATAGATTACACACAGACATCAATAAGCTACATCCATGCACTTATTATACTTACTGATTGCATTAGGGTCCCAGAAGCTGTCGACCTCACCCTGGTTGTATGGGAGATGTCCACGTAGATGACAAAAATGTGGACATTGCATTGTAAATAGTGCAGCTACACAGGGTCAACATTCCATGTTAAATACTGTGCCATCACAGTGTTTAAGATATATTCAACATTCTTGACACACATATGTATACATTGTATTAATATGGGATGCAGTTAGTCAGCTTGCAGGGCTGAGCTGGCTGGATGCTGAAAGTCAGAGATATCTATCATCACATGCCTGAAGCATACCTCAAGCATCTAATGGTCTTAGTACTGCTGGTCAGCATCATGTTAGCCCCCTTGCACTATGAAACATGGGTGACACCATTGGCTCTAACCAGAACAAAGTAGTGCTGTGATGGAAAAGGAGAGGTATACACCATATGTGAGATTATAAGGGCCATATCAGGGGTTTCATGGTGCTGGTGCACAGAGTGCTGACTAGCGGCAATGCATACTATCTTGCAACACTGTGCAAGGGTGAATGCCTTGTAAGCAGGTTTGTTTTGTCCTGTAAGATCCACATTACTGGACATTAACATGTGTCTGAGGTATATTAACCTCTGTACGTGTGCTGCACAATACAGTACACATGTAGCGTTTAACATAAATGGAGATTGAACATATATTCCTTGCGTAATCATCTACTGTGGAGCTCTGTTATTTTTGGAGCATTCCCTGGTCATTCATGTATGTTAAAATAGGAAATGCTCATAATTCTATTTGTGTTCATTGTACCCAACCACCCACAACCCATTGATCAGCCCCTTGGGCCAGGGTAGGGCAACATAGCAATTGGCTCTGTGTTTCTTTATGGTGGCTTTTTGTAGCCAGTCTAAGGCACACAAATTGCCCTTGGGTATTGTTAGAAATGGGGTAAGTTTACTGTCTGTCCAATCAGGAACCCTCACTCTAGTCAGGGCAATGGAGATACACACTTAGATAACCCCTGCTCACCCCCTTGGTAGTTTGGCACAGACTTATCTCAAAGGCAATATACAAAGTATTTGTACCAAAACACACAGTAATATAATGAAAACATTACAAAATTGACACCACACCAGTTTTGGAAAATAGGCAATATTTATCTAAATCAAACAAGACCAGAATGACAAAAATCCAACATACACAAGTCAAGTTATGAAATTTTAAAATAAAACAAGTCTTACCCCATTGAAAACAATGGAAATGTTGTTTTTACACAAAGTACCAGGTTTGCGTAAAAAATGAAGCTGCCCAGGCGAGCATACATTGCTTTCTCACTCGCAAGTGAGGCTGTGCATCGTTTTCTGGATGGGCACCTCGGGTCCATGCAGGTTTACTTTGATTTTGACACCCAGTGATGATGCATAAGAAATCCGGCCACACGGTGATGTGAAACCGTGCTGTGTGGGGTTTGCATAATTTTCAGGAGCCGCGATGCAGGTGATGCATCGATTTCCCAGCTGTGATGCAAGTAGTGCATTGATTTCAGCCGTGAGGTGGTTGACGCGTCCTATTTACAGCCACGTTGCATGTGGTGCATTGAAACTTTCCCTGCATGGCTCCCTCTGAGAGGATTTCAGTCCCTGTTCTACCAGCTTCACCTTTTAAGGGCCTAGGGACTGGATAGGGCACAACTTAGCAGGGCAGAAGTCTCAGCAGGGAGTTCAGGTGCTGGCAGAGAAAGGCTTTGATGGCACTGAGACTTCGAAACAGGAGGTAAGCTCAGTCCAAGGAGATTCTTCACAAGCAGGAATGTACCACAAAGTCCAGACTTTTCCCTCTTTTAGGCAGAAGCAACAACTCCAGGCCAACCCAGCAAAGCACAGTTACAGGCAATGGGGCAGTACTTCTCATCTTCTTGGCAGAGATTACTCTTGGTTCCAGAAGTAATCTGAAAATCTAGGGTTTTGGGTCCACTATTGATATCCCTTTCTGACTTTGAAGTAGGCAAACTTCAAAGGAAAGTCTCTGTTGTTCACAAGATCCTATCTTGCCTAGGCCTGGGCGCAGACACACACCAGGGGGTTAGAGACTGCATTGTGTGAGGGCAGGCATAACCCATTCAGGTGTAAGTGACCACTCCTCCCTCCACTCTAGCCCAGATGGCTCATCAGGATATAAAGGCTAGACCCCAGCTCCCTTTGTGTCACTGTCTAGTGGAGATTCACAAACAGCCCAACTGTCAGTCTGACTCAGACAGGGAATACACAAGCAGGCAGAGTCACAGAATGGTTTAAGCAAGAAAATGCCCACTTCTAAAAGTGGCATTTTTAAACTGACAATTCAAAAACTAACTTTAACAAAAGTGTATTTTTAAATTGTGAGTTCAGAGACACCAAACTCTAACTCCCTATCTGCACTCAAATGGAAACTGCACTTAAAAGATATTTAAATGCAGCCCCCATGTTAACCTATGAGAGCAATAGGCCTTGCAACAGTGAAAAACGAATTTGGCAGTAGTTCAATGTTAGGACATGTAAAACACACCAGTACATGCCCTCCTTTAACATTCACTACACCCTCCCCATGGGCTACCTAGGGCCTTCCTTATGGGTGTATTGCATGTATAAAAAGGGAATGTATGGGCTGGCAAGAGGATATGAGCCATGTTTACAGGGCTACTCATGTGGGTGGCACAATCAATGCTGCAGGCCCACTACTAGCATTTGATTTACAGGCCCTGGGCACCTCTAGTGAACTGTACTGGGGCCTTACTAGTAAATCAAATATACCAGTCATGGAAAAGTCAATTACAAATACAATAAACACAGGGAGGACTTGAACTTTAGCACTGATCAGCAGTAGTAAAATGCCCAGAGTACCAAAAACAGAGTCCACAACACAGTCAAAACATGGGAAGCAGAAGCAAAAAAGACAGGGGAGACCATGCCAAGGATGCCAGTTCTGGCAGCTATCTTCAGTTTTTTTACTTTATTAATTGTAATGCACGTGTTGCAAGTTGCATGATGCAATGTGAAAACTACAACATTTCAAATGATGTCCCTTAAATGTTTTGGTTTTGCATGACTGCTTTAGATACATTACTTTATGCAGATGCTATATACATGCTTACCTACCGGACGTTCAATGTCCAGTCAAGCAGGTCCATCAGGTCAGCCTCCGGTGCCACTACATCAGCCCAACAATGTTTGAGTGACGGTGCAATGCACTCTAAAATACTTGGTGAGATGCCAATGAACATGCTCCCACATGTCCTTCCTATTCTAGAGATGGTACCCCTGGCTGACCCTACCCTCATAGGCTAGCATTTTGGGAAGGTAGTGCACAATTAGCCATGGGAGGCCTCCTACTCTCCCTCAGAAAATATATACCCCCTCCCACCATCCAGACATGTCCCTATTTCTCCCTGACATGCAACACCCCAAAACACACCTCTTAAACCTATACCTATCCCTAATTTATAAAGCACCTAAAAAGACATACACTCAACAATACAAAGACAAATATTAATACAATATGATACAAAAAGATACAAAAGGAATACAATTCTCACAAGACAGGGACAGATCAGGCACCGACAAGACCAAAAATCTCTCCAAACCACCAGCCACTCTCAAAACCACCTCCAACACCCAGCACAAACTAACTATAAGAGAAAGTGAAACTAACTTTTCACACTTCCTAGCATGCAGCCTGCCACTCCTTTCCTAATTTCCTTTCTGTGTCCTGTGCATTTCCGACAATTCCGTTGATTTTTCTAATGCATTGCTATGCTAATGGACATTGTGTGATGGATACACTGCACAGTAGCACTTCTATAGTACAGTTATCTCCACACAGTGGCGGCGATGCCTGGGATCAGAAATGTCAACCGGGGCAATGTACAGAGCAGCGCAACAGGCATGCTTCGCGGGATCAGAATAGCTCAACAGGGAGAATATGTAGGATCTACAGTAGAAGCGTGGCTCCTGCTGGAGCAAACACCTTTGTACCAATTTGATGGTTCCTGGATGGGAGTGGTCCCACTTGGCAGGTCAGAGTGACAGAAGGCAGTGTCCAGGTGCTGAAGCTAGGTGAATGGTAGTCTTTCATAGCCCTGAAAACTTAGGGGCCTATTTACTAGCGGATTAGCATTACCCTTGCATCACGCAAGGTAGTGCAATAGCAACACAAGTCCCAAAAGAGATTTATGAAGGCACACAAGGCCTCTTTGCATCTCCCTGAGTGGCGCAATGAGGCGGAGTAAAGCAATGCAGCATAAATCACAGCTCTGCCTTCCTCTGCCCTGGAAAGACATTCCATGAGTGTTGCGTGGGTGTTCACACACAACTCCCATAGTTTTAGATGCATTC
Source organism: Pleurodeles waltl (assembly GCF_031143425.1). Taxonomy (NCBI): domain Eukaryota; kingdom Metazoa; phylum Chordata; class Amphibia; order Caudata; family Salamandridae; genus Pleurodeles; species Pleurodeles waltl. The sequence continues at coordinate 867,894,621 of NC_090444.1, read as the reverse complement.
CCAGATTACCCAGAACTGGTAGATCTGGGAATGCCCAAGAAAGGTGCGCCTTTTCAGGAGAGGCTTAACAAGGACTAAAACATGTGAATATCCTTGTCACTTTTTCTTTCACTGTGTGCCGTGTTCTGCGCACACATATCTCACGGGATATGCCTATCATGTTTTATCACTTGTTTGAAGGTGCCCCCTCATGCACAAAAAGCATTACTGCACGCAAAATAAACACGCCTGCACCTTTGTGCAAAGGATGTCTTAGTTGGTGCTAGGCCGTCATAAAGGCACCAGCACAAGGAAAAAGCAGGAATACAGAATAACATTTTTAAAATAGCACATTCCTGCTATTTCCCTGTCACTCAGTGTAGCAAGGTGACTAGTAGCACTGCTCTACAATACTTACTAATCTATATCACAGTTTAGTCCGACACTACCTTTTAACTGTTTTAGAGTGCACCACGTAGAACATAAAGTACCAATAGATACCCATTATCCATGTGCACACTGTTTTACATTTTAAATTATGTGTTGTGTATGTCTTGCACATGCATTCCGCATCTTTTTTCATGCTCAGATTTCCTGAACAACCTGTTGTTGTGCAGAGGTGAGTGTAGCACACAGCACCAGAGGTTTTGGAGTGTGAGCCAGTAGACCGCACCATAGTGAAATAGGTTTGAATGGTAATTTACACTCCTACGTTTCACTATACAACATACTGACATTCCCACTTTAGCTTTGTCTTAATCCTGGTAAATGCTGTAGCGTATATCTATTTTGAGGGCAGGTGTTTGTGGGGCCATCCTGGTCCAAGAAGACTGCAGTCCTTAAAACAGCCCTATGTCATGGCACACAAGCATATTCCCTGTTCCCATTCGGGGATATACCAGAGTTGGTGAGCCACACAACTATGTAGTTCACCCGCAGGGCAAGGGTACATTATTCTTAACATGCAGGGGTAATTTCATACCCTACATCACATTCATTGTGGTTTTGTACGTACACATACATTTGTGCTTCACTTTTGACATGGACGCTGCACACATTTACCATCTCTGTATTCTGGAGGTGATGTGATGTTTGACAAACACCTCTTGTCTTATTTCTTTGGTTAATGCTACACTTTGCTACTTCATCTGGCTATTGTGTTCTGTTACAACAAGTCTGCTTGCATGGCTGTGCAAAGCATGGTAAATGTGTATTTTGATAACTGTAGCCAGATGGGGCGTTTACATCAATCTGCCCCAGAAAGGTGTTGCATGTGTAGTGTTTAGTGGATCTCAACCGATGCATGTATGCCTTCCTTCTATATGATATTTTAACATCTAAGCCCGGGACTAGGCCTTTGTTCATGACAGATATCTTCTATGATCTGTGATGGTATCTGGTGCAACATGGGTACCACCACATTACACACTTTGATACAGCAAAAAAAAGCTAGGCAGTTGACTTGCTACGTAGATCTGTTCAGAGCTGGAGATACGGCTCTATGTTTCTATACATGTAAGAAATTATCCTTTTTTATAAATATTTTATTGAGAATTTGTAAATATACAAGAAACAACATATAAAAGAAAAAAAGAACAGTCTGGAGCATGTACACCAGTTCCTTTTCTATAACCGAATAAGGAATGAACCTCACACATGCTGAGCCCTACATCTAGTTAACAAGATGAGATTGACCACATAGCTGGAGTGACATTCACACATACACCACACAATGGTTGATTTGAATAGTAAAGATTTATTGGATGTGAAGTTAACATGGTTTCAGAAATTGTATACATCTTTTTAACTTGTGTCATTCAAAAAGTTAGCAACAATTAGGTCCCTTCTCTGGCGACCAGCCATTGTGTGTACAATATCTTCCTTGAAGTTTTCTGCCTCTTCAGCCTCTTGTGGGATTGCCCAGCATAGTCCAATGGGACATTGGTCCATGTACATATATTGCATGACTTCAGTAAACCAAACATGTGCTCCACCATATGGTGGGTTTTGGTTAGAGCTGCATTGAACTTCTTGTGACCCTCTGTCTGTGGATTTGTGTACGGTGTCATTAGTCATTATTGCAAATCATATCTCTTTTCACCTAAAAATAGATAAAGTTATAAATCAATTAATGTATTCTTTGTACTTCAACATTTGTTTTATTTTATTTACCAGTGTTTGGTTAATTAAAACCATTACACAATCAATACACAAATAAAAGATCATAAAATACTAAAAGGCCGACTCTAAGTTAAAATATGTAACTTGATTGTGGAGTATTACAGAATTGCTTGTTGACTAATTGTGTGCGCGTGCCCTAATCTCTCTCATTTGTCCAAAAATGTCACCAGCCTGCAGCTAAGCTGCACAACGACCCCTTTGAATCCAGCCAAAAATGCTGGCCTGCACCTACGCAGTCCTCTTTGACACCATACTAGTCGTAGGAGCCTTTAGCGGTCCATCATAGTATTTATTTTTGGAGAGTTATCTCTAATGGATCAGTGTTTATGGAGCCAGCCCGTAGAGCCGACAGGTGCCCATCATGTTACCTTGCATCCACCTGGGGAGATGGACGTACGTTGGAAGACAGCCTATTCGGTATTTCATGAAAGCTGCTTTAATCCATGGATTGACTGCTACTCCCAGGTAAGACTGTGGAACAAGGCTATCGTATGACGAAAAGGTGAGCTAGGCATGGCTTCCTTTTGTTAAAACGTCTTTGTCCTTTAGCTATGAGAGAGACATAACTCTTTCTTTCGTCACAGGCTTGATGAGCTGGTACGAACTGAATTGGGGTAGTTTGTCTACCAGGCACAATGCTTCGAGAGAGGACTCAATAAAGACAAAAAGGGGAGTTGGATTGCACAGTGATTTCAGCCAGGATGAGGGTACTTAGAGAGCCTTGCCTTTATAGCTTAAGTTAATAAATGCTCCTTTTCTGACCAAGCCAAATTCAAGACGGACCTGGACCGGTGAAGCACAGTTTGGTAAACTGAACAGTCCCTTGAAGAGCTTAATGATAATTTTGTTCAAGTGCTCCTCTCTTCTACCCCTCAAAGATTCACTGCCTTATGTAATTGTTGAAATTAGTTTGGCTTGAATGACCTTTAGTAGCGGGAGGTAAGTTAAAGAACCAGTGGTGTTTTTAACATGCTTAAATGTAAATGCAACAGAGATGGATTTCTGGCTAAGGCTTTCCAGGTGGGGCTTGAAAGAGAAGCTGCAGTCAAGGAGAACGCCTAGGTATTTATATTCATGCACTGGTTCAGTTTTGCTGTTGCTGTTGCCCAGGTACCACTGGAGCCGCGCGGTCACCCTGAAGGACATGATTTTTGATTTTCCCAAGTTAATGTGAAGAGCATTTTCGTCTAAAATTCAGTTGTTGTGTTGAGTAGCCTCTGGAGTCCTATTCTGGTATGGCTGAAGCGAATAAGATTGCTGGCATACATCAAGCATGCCATGCGAGTTCGCCTTGTCCAGTCTTGCTGGTAGATCTGCCAAAAAGAGATTAAAAAGAAGAGGTGTGAGCACAGACCCCCTGCTGCAGACCCTGAGAGGCAGGATTTTTTCTGGAGAGGTGCATCCCATCACCCAATTTGAGCCTCAACCAAGTATTAGTGTGGAGAAGGCCTATTGCTTTTAGGTGGGCCGGAATGCCCCATTTTGCAAGCTTAGACCATAATTTCCCTATATCTACTCAATCAAACACTGCTTTATAGTCTATGAAGAAGAGAAAGAGGGACTTCTTGGCGCACTGACATTGATTGGATAGTAGTGATACAGCCATAAGATTAGCAGCTGTACCCACCCCTTTAGAGAACCCGGTTTGGTTAAACGGGATCAGGTTATTGTCAGCAGCCCAGGTTTCAAGTTTCTCCAAGAGGATCCCTGCAAAGATTTTGGACTCAGCATCTAAAAGTGCAATCAGTCTGTAGTTTACTGGGTTGTTGGTCAAGCCTCCTTTGAAGACTGGGGAGATAAATGAGTCTCTCCATGATTGCGGAATGATGTTGGTGGTGAGTATGCAGTTGCAGAGTGCCGAAAGATGTTTTGCCCAAAAGTCTGAGTCCTCTTTGTACAAGGCGTCAGAAATACCATTGGGTCTGGGTGCTGCCTCACTCCGACATTTAATGATTCTCTTTCTTGTTGTTTCAGAAAGAATTCAAAGGCAGCTACGTGACTGTGAAGAAAAGGTCTGGGGGCAGGGACCCTCACCTATGTCCCCTGTGTCGGGGGGGACCAAAGTGGCAGGAGAGATAGTGATACCAGGTAGGCTCGGAGATGTTAATTATGGAGCAGGTGTGTGTTACAGAACTTAGGCTGTTTATGTGTCTCCAGAATTGCGCATGCCTATTTGACATTAATGCATTCAGGGGCTTTCCTGCTTTCCCGGCTGCCTTGTCTCTTTGGTGCACCCACAAGTGGCCTCTGTAGGCAGATCTGGAAGTGGACACCAGTGCTCTCAAGGCCTCATCTCTAGGCTTTTTTTGAAGAAGGAGAAGGACGATGTTTAGATTGCGTTTGAGTATCTTTGTTCGCTCAGAGTCTGTGAGGTCCAGTTAAAAGGATCACATTCTCTTGGCTTTTTCTGCCAAGTCTGATGTAGTTTATGATGTCCATTTGATTTGCCTCCCGTTATTTGAATAAGTTGCACACTGCAGCACATCTGTATGGTCATGATGATCAATTGGATGAGTGAAGTGCAGCTCTTGTGGTAAATGATCGATCTCGCCTCTGCTTGCTACCTGGAATTTCAAATTTCAGAAGAACTAGGACGATGATAGAATCGTAAAATCTATTAGCCTTCTCGCTTTTTCATTAAAAAACATGAATGAACTAGGTTGTTCCGTGCTGTAACGACCATGAGTGTATCGAAGACCCATTGCTTTGTGGTCTTTTATTAGCAGTTTCCCTAACCTATTCCCTTCGTAAGATCCAAATGAAATTTGATCCTTGATCTGTCAAAAGTTGTTCTGCGCTATAACAGCTTCTTCAGAAAGCTCAGTTCCCAAAGATTCATCTTGAAGCCACCACGTAGAATCAGCACAGAGGAAGGAGTATTATTTAGTAGCTCTTCAATCTTCTCTTTCAGCTGCCATACAGCATCCGGTTTGCAAGCTTTCTACGGGGGCGTAGATGTCTATTAGAGCTACATGAAGGATAGAGGACCCTTGTGTCATAGAAAGAAAAACTGTCATTAGATTTTTGCATGTGGCTGAGGGGCATGTAATGGTGCCCCTTCATTGCTGAACTGAGATATATAATGAGTCTGTCAGTCAGACGCCCAAAGCAGCCAAAGCAAGCCTTCTTTGTTGCCGGGATATGATAACTCAAGAATCCCAGGATTGCAAGTGGAGATCCAGGTCTCCTGCAGCATTATTATTTGGAATGACATTAGATAGTTCAGTAGACTCCTATCCTCCAGTTTATCTAGCAACCCATTGATATTCCAGGAGCACATTGCAAGGTAGGCTTTATCTTCCTGGTCACTGGGAGTTGGCCTGCTCCGTCATACTTCAACGTAACTACCTCTGTAACATTTGTCTGCAGGCATTATTATACACATTTTAATTTTATTTTTAAAGATATTTTTAAGTTACTGTTATGCATTGCTTGTGGCTATATGTTGGATTAATTTAACATGCTGTACAACATGATATAACACATTAACATGAGAGGTCATGTGAATAAACAGAAGATTGGCCAGATAAGCTAATTTGCTATTTGTTTCTGCTAAGTGTAAATTGTGGACTATATGTGTGACATGTTTCCAAATTTAGACTTGCAATAATATTGATATCTATGGGTTTGAATAGTGACAGTAAGTTTGCCAGTCACTACTTCATTTGACATGATTTCACCTATGATGTGCTTAGTTGCGCACATGGTATGCCAAGCCTCTTACATTGTTTTTTATACATTTGCTTGTGTAGTTTCTCATTAAACTGTATCATTATTTGTATTAGTTTTAAATAATGATCATCCAGGTTTTATATTTACCACAGCAAGTTGTCTACATGTACATAGACTTCTACAGAAGAATGGAACAGTGGAACTATTCAGTATGAGGCCTAATTATGTTTTGAATACTGGCTTGGTCCAACAGACCTCTACAGTAACATTTATGTCAGTAAATGTATGTATGTGTAATATCTATTTTAAACATGCTGTTCTTATTGGTCTTGACACAGCATTTCATGGTCATTTGTATGTAGATTTGTTTGTGTTTATTACACTGTGATATCCTTCCATCATTGCTATGTGACCTAGATTTGTTTCTACTGTATGACTTCTGTGTTGACCTATGTGAGCAATGTATGCCAATGTTTTTGATTAGGTGAGATGCTGCAAATATAGGCAACTTGTTGTGTGTGCGTACACATCTATTAAACTGAAGGAGAATGTTGAGGCACCTTATTATGAATGAGTATATTGTAGCTTTGAATGTTGTAATGGCTGAATGATAACTGCCATTTGCTTTTTTTGTGTGATTTATGTACCTAAATTTCAAATTGTTCCTTTTTTTGATACAACATTTTCAGTGTAAGACAGTCATTGATTTTTGAGGGTTCATTCGCATTTTTGTACTAAGAAAATCGTAAGGCAACATATATACTGCCATGTGTGAAACAGAAATTTCGGATGTCAACACTCAGACAAGACAATTTTGGTATCGAAAATTTTACATATACCTCCATCCTTGATACACCATTGCACACACACATCTCACAAAAATTACAGGTTGCTATTTGATGTTGGCTTCTAAAGAATTATTGGGCCCATGTTTTTGTAATTTGCTCTTATTTCAATTACACAATTGTTATTCTGGAAGCTCACTTAGTATGGCATGTTACAACACCTAGCACTGTGCATTTTAATATCCTTCCATTTCTGAATCTGTGAGGCAATCACACATTTGGACACCATTAGTTGCACATGTTTGTGACATACTACCACTAGGTGCACATCACACATAATCACACAGATGGGTGTTCAGTCATTCATTTAAATGTAGGTGAACTATTGGTTAATCTGCTTTACTTACCAATGAGTATTTCATTCCCTTAACAGCCATTCTCAAACCACTCATTGTTGAAATTGTGGTGGAATATGTAGGCGTCATGGGCACTTCCAGGGTATTTTGCCAGAATGTTGATGAAGAGTCCATGATGGTCCACTGTTGCCTAGATATTGACTGAGTACTGATATTTGCAGTTCCTGAAGAGATGTACTGTGTGTGCTGGAGGCACAAATTGCACATGTGAAATCTATGGCACCAAGCACATGGGGGAGTCCTGCTATGTTGTAAAACCCTTGTATGGTCTCCAGTCACTTGTCATTAGTTTTGGGAAAGATGAGGTACTATGGGGTCAGTTTGATTATGGTATCCAAGACCAATGGGGGAAAGGCAGATATTGCTCCCTATGACAGACCTGTCAATCTTGGGGGCTGTAGTTTGGAAAGATCTGGAGGTCAAGACATGTAGCACAGTCATCAACTTGACATGTGTAAGAATTGAATGCTTCCTTGCAGCTGCTGTCTGAAGGCTTGGCCCTATCTTCTGAAGCATGTCCATGATGGAATCCCTCTTCAACCTGTAAAACTGGATGACCTCCTCCTTCCTGAGGTCAGCGAGGGAATGCACTGCTGAAACACATGCTCTTTTCTCCTTCACTACCTACATGGCAGTGGTTGTGGTGGCCTTCTCCCTACTCCTAGCTGCAGAACGATGAACTCCATGGTGTAGTTAAGCTTGCCAAAGTGTTTTGTGATGTTCAGGTTTTTATACCACAGCCACTGCATCATTCCCTACACCTGGTTTGCTGATGCACAGCAATTCTAGGGCATGTCAGGCTTTGCATTGTGCTTTCCCGAAATGCATGATGTAGTGGTAAACTCACAAATACCACTGTGTTACAGTTGTGTTGGATTTTGCATGGAAGTGCTAACATGGCATGTATTAAATTTTGTGTGACACAGCTGATTTTGGCACAGCTTTTGCCCATGTAACCCTTAAAATATAAATAAAATTGGTAAATGCATAATTTTAAAAACAAGACTTACTTCTTCCACCACCGTTGCGTCATAATTTGTGGTGCAACGCCGGTGCAAGCCCCTCAATTTATAAAAGCAATGACTTCTATATAAATAATATTTTACCCATCACGCAAAAATGTTACCCAACAACTACAGGAGTGGAGTAAACTACAGCTTGAATTTAGAGTGCCAATTAAGGGCCAGATGTAGCAAAGGGTTTTACCCATTCTGTGTCTATGGGAAAATGTGTTCGTACATATGGCACTAAATCATATAAATGTGTCTTTTTCTTTCTCAGGTCATATTCCATCTTCTAACGGTATCATAATTCAAATAAATAAATTATCAGATAACATCTTTTATATGGGCTAGGAGAAAGAAACATATATAATTGAAGAAAAACAGTCAAGGTTTGAATCAAAAGGGGTGAGTACTTTCCAATTTTGTTGGCTATATTTTACATTGGCGTGTCCTTGTTTCTGCAGACATATTAATCAATGGCCCCATTTATGGTTGATACGGTTGATATATTACAAGGGTTTGGAATTTATTGTGTACGATAAATAACACCCAATTACTGCCCTGGACATGGAGCATTACCTGAGAATTGTGTTGCTTACTTCACCGAAACCTACATGTCCATTTTATGTTTTTCATGTAAGTAAGAGTTGTTTTAGACCACTTGGAGGTATATACAGGAGTACTGTGTCTTCAGTGGGGAGGAGGATGGAACAGAGATTTTCTGGTGGGATTGTTACATCCACAGCAAGTTCCATTGATTTGTGTGGTAGTTTGGTTATGTATATGTCAAACAAAATAGGAGCCAAGAGGCAGCCTTGTTTGACCCTATATTTAATGGTAACATTTGGGATCAACTGGCCATTTAAACCATATCTCATTTCTTGACGAGTAGGATAAGGAAAGGCTTGATGTTAGTTATTTTCCAGCTTTGACAATTGGAATAACAGTTGATGTGGTCAAAGACTGATGAGGACTCCAAAATAGTGGTGTAGAGGCAATCCTTTTTCCATTTTGAGTATTTTAACACCAGCTTTTGGAGTGTGAAGGAATGGTTGATTGTAGATAGCCCAGTTTTGAATCCTCCTTGATACACAAGATGCTTTCATCGACTTTTCAATCAAGGGTAATTTTCAAGATTATGCTGGTGACAAACATGGCTTTGGTGCTATTATTTAATTTCCCTGTATGACTTTTGGCCTGTTGTCTTGCTTTCCTTCTAGATCAGGACAGTGAAGCTGTTTAGCCTCATAATTAGGAAAGGGCAGTTTCTATACACTGGTGGAAGATATTTGCTGACCAGTTTGGAAAAGATTTTAACAGTTTGTTTGGAAGGAGGTTTGGTCTTGGTGATTTTAATATTTTCAAGTTAGAAACTGCCTTCTCATTCTGTTTGAGAGAGATTCAGTTTTTAATTTCTTCTTTATATTCCTGCCTGATGGTTGTTTCTAAGCCTGGCTACTATGTTGTTGATGAGGCCGAAGTGGCATTCAGTAGTTCCAGTGGTGGGCTGCTTTGAAAAATGTTCTGAAAATGATTGACCCTTCTGGTCTGATAGATTTTACAGTTGAGTACAGAAAACGTTTCTGAGAATCCCCAGGTCAACATCTTACAGAAACATTTTGTGTTGCTGGCTGCTTCTTGAGGGAGTTTTTTCATTTTCTGTGACAGAATTTGGCTTCAACCTTTTCTATTAATGACATATATTGGTTCTGCACTTTTGTATTTCTTGAGGGGATTTTCTTTCTGGTTGGCTTTCTGGTTGTATTGTGTTTTGGGCATGGTTCCACCTCAGGGATTTTATCATCCATTGTGTGAAGTTTTCAGTCCTTTCCACAAAGAGAGTAACTGTTACATTTATGCCTTCTCTTGATGTTGGTTGTTTGTTGTCTTCATCTTCCTTCAGAAACTGGTGTGCTGATTTCTTTTAAGTTCAGCCACTCTTTTAGAGCTTCCTTTTAAATTCTTCTCCATTTAGTCTAAGTTGAATATCATGGGGTGGGGAGGTTGAGAAAGACATGAAGTTTTGATTTTTCACAAAGGCTTGTTTGGCATGCGAGAGTCAGTGGGTTGTGGTTGTTTCTCTAGGGCACCTTGGTATTTGAGAAATGTGACCAGTGTGCTACAGGAAATAAGATGTAAACAATGTGTGACAGTGCCCTACCATGAGTGAATCAGGGATGGCTTGTTCTCCTTGTGCTACAGTGTGAAGAGTAGAAATCCTGCAGTTCCTGGAGCAGAAACGTTTGATTATCTTGGAGTATCTTTCCTTTGAAGTCTTTATTTGAGAAGAATAGGCTTACATTTTGAGCATCCAAGGGTCAACTATCTTGCATAAGAGCTTCTTTATTCTCACCCCGAAATATCCAGTTTGCCATTACAGTTCACTGCTATAGTGATTTGGCATTGTGGAGGTAATTGGTCCTAAATTTGTCACTCCAATAGCGCCACCAGGTCTTCAAATTCCTTTGCAGTAGAGCACTGAGTGTATATGTTTACAATCCTCAAAGTTGAGTTGTCAATTAGATCAATATCTATAATAAGTAGCACTTGACTGACATGTGGAACATGGATCCCCTGTTATTTTGTTCAGCCTACAGCTACTCAGAATTCCTACTGGATTTGTTTGCTTCTGGAGGAAGACTCGTAGTTTTAAACCCTTGTGCCTCCTATGGGTCTACTATTCATGTTTCTTGTATGAGAAGTTTGCTGTTGTATTCAAGACAATATTTTACTTTCTAGCCTGATACCTTCTCATGCCAGATATATTCCACAAGACAATTTGAACTGCAGGGTTGATGTCAAAGCCTTTCGGAATTCTGCCCAGATGGTTGTTCAAGGTGAAGCCTTGTGCATTTTTGGGGGATTGCAGTTGTCTTAATGAATCAGTGTCTTGGACGTCTGACCATTGGAGACTCCTTCAGCCCAAGGCTTTGATGTTCATTGGTCTTCTCTAGAATGTATTCTGTCAGAAGTTGTTGGGAAGGTTCCAGAGAGCTAATTCTAGCTCTGCCGTTGGGTGTACATTTCTGTTGGCTTTGTTTGACTTCTCTTTGCTCTAGCCTGGTGTCTTCAGATTACATTTTCTGTGATGCTAGGAGTTTCACTTGGCGTTGCTTGGATTTTGTCCGCAGCAATGCTTATTTCATTTGATTTCCCCTCTGGTAGAATACAAGGGGATTTTGTAATGGTTTTGTAATGGTTTGATTTCTGGTCTTTGAATGATGTTTTAGTGTCCTTACATCACCTTTTTGATGGAAGGTTTTTTTCCTTTGGTTTGACTTTGCCAGGCTGTAGCAGGCAAGATGATTATTAGTTATCTGACAGATGTACCAGCGGGTTACTCTTCCTTAGGTCATGTATTAGGCGACAAGTTCAAGTCCCACAGATATGACTCCTTGGTGATTTGCTTGGTTCTGCAGATCAAGGGGCATATTTACAAAGGACTGGTGCAGGGATGTGCCAAAACTGACAGCGCCGCCCTGTATCAGTTCTGAAACACAGGGATGCCCATGTTTGCAAAAATACAGCACATCTCTCTGCTTCGCCCTGCACAGTGCTAAATTAGCTGTCTAGCGCCAACGCAGCCACTCTTGCGCCATGGTGCAAGGGTGTCTGTATCATGTGGGAGATTGTTTTAGTGCAGGAAGTGATACCTTCCTGCACAAAAACAATCTTCAAGGGCAATTTGCTCTTTCTATGTGTGCTGCAAAATGCAGCACACATAGAAAGAGCAACAAATGAGGGGAAATGAAAGCATTTCTCCTCTTTGCACAATGCTAACACTACCCCTGGGGTGGCGTTAGATTTTGGCGATGCCACAGATTTATGATTTCTTGTAAATCTGAGGCAGTGTCAAAATGCAATGGGTGTTGCTGTGGAACACCCACAGCAACACCCATCACACTTGCTTCCATGCAAGGTGGTGAGTATGAAGAGGCCTTATTTACTAGGCGGCATTAAGCCACAAAAAGTGGCTTAGGGCCGGTTTGTAAATACAGCGCAGTGCACAGCGTCACCTGAGTGTCACAAAAAGTGATGCCCCAGTGGCGCGAGGTGCTTTTAAATATGCCCCAGAATATTTGATAGCAGGTCAAACTCTTTGTTTCATAGGGATGTTTATGGTTCTGGCATGTTGAAGGCATGCTTATGGTTAACATGTTGTTGTTATATGAGATTTTGGTAAACTTTAGTTATAAATAATGAGTTTGGGTCAATGTAAGCAATTAGTCAGATTTCCCTTCTGGGGGCTTCTGAGGCAGTGGTACCAAGTTAACACTGCTTCTTATGTCATAATTTTGACGGTATTCCCTTCTTCTACATCCCTGTAGTTACTTCTACTGAATGCTGAAGATCTTTAGCCTCTGATAGGCTACTTTGAGCATTCACTCCTCTGCTTGAGGCCTAGAAAAGCATTGTTTTTTGTTTTTTTGGTTCCCTTTTGCCACTAAAGGTCCCTTTAGCCAGTGCTTAATTTGTAAATAAAGAGGTGCCGTTGCTCAAAGCCCTTCTCTTAAACACGAGGCTGCTGTAATTAAATCTGCCAGCACTGTATACTGAGGAAGCGTAATCCTGAAGCCATCTTGGGCCTCTTCAATCCATTTACGGCCACTCCCTGCCCCTTCAGCTCACTCTTGCAGCCTTCTACTTTTTCCCCTTATGACGCTTTTTAGTTTTTCCTTCTTCCGTCTTTCACATATGTGTCTTTTGCTCGCAGCAAATGCTTGAGGCAGAAGAATAAGCTCCGGCCCTCACAAATGAGTGCCGGTGCTCAGCACCGGAAACAACAATGCAAAAAGTAAGCACTGCCTTTAGCTTGTCTGAAACACCTTTCTTATAGATCCTGTGAATGCTTCTGACCCCTGGGTTTTTAGAATTTCCATTGTGTGCATGGAATTTTTTTTCACAATAACAGTGCATCTGTAGATCGGTGGACCTAAGAAAGGTCAGAGTGGGTTAATGACCTCTGACGCCCAGGCAGTTAGGCAGTGAAAGGGAAAAGGCGTAAGATATGAATTCCTAAGCAAGTGTGTCGAACAACTCAGAAACTGACTCTTAACAATGTGATGGTTGGGTTGATTGGAATGGCTATAATGTAGAATAGCTTTAATGGATTTAGGGTGAATTTTGTCCCTTTGTCTATTGTTAACTCTGGCAGGTCATGAGCTGAAGGTAGTGAGTAAGTGACCGAGTACGCACGCAAGTCTAACAAAAGAATAATCTTATGGTAGACTCACAGGGGTAGACAAAACGTGCGGGCAATAGAGGTATGCAGGCACGAAAACAGTAGAGCACAGGTGTACATACGATATTGAATATTGACATGCTAGTTACAACCCCATATTTTGCCCATTATACATTTCGTGGCTCACTTGCCACATTATTGTCTCTGTTAACAATACAATGCAATGCAGGATGCATGATCAGAACACTAGAGCACCATAGCAGGGGTGCTCTTACCTCATGCTCTTGGGGAGGCTATAGGGGTGTTAAATTGCAAAGGTCTCAAGGAGACTGCAGATTGCTAACCTGATTCTCCTGAATCCTTGAATTTAAGCATAAATGCTTGTTTCAGGGCACCAATTGTACACCAGTCTAGTCTGGGGTCACCCCCCTGGTCTCTAGAAATCTCTGGTACCTCCTGTTGTTCAGATTGTCTAGTGCAGGCACTGGGCATGCACTATAAAATTATTCATTTCACACTCAAATTACCGTGCAGAGGTAGGGATTATATCTTGAGAGTTTGGAAAGCTCTGGCAGCAATACATTGGTGCAATTTTAAAAAATTTAGTAGAGCTCTGAGTTCCCATTATGCAAATTTCATGAATGATTCAACCTAAATTGCAAAGGCTTCACATTCACGCTTCAGTACAATAGTTCTAATATTTCTTTTCGAGACCAGGTTTATTTAGGAAACACACTAAAAGGAACACTTTGCAGTTCGTCATCACTCCGGAGACCTCAGAGAATCCTTTCCACATATCCAATTCCTCAGAATTAGGAGAACTTGTAAATTCAGGCATGATATTTTTGGGGAGGCTGGAACACTATGTGAAACACCTTTTGCCAGAGGTTATCCTACGCAGTTGATGAAACGTTCTCTGATAAGGGCATGGTATTGAACAAGGGAGACACTGTTGACACCCAATGATCGAGATGACACAAACAAACTTGTGAGTGTGACAACTTTTTAACTGCATCTAATCAAGAGAATAAATGCATATTGACACTGGAATACAAGGTGACCTTAGACAAAAGGGACCCATCTTTGCTTTCTGCATAGACAAAAATGAAAAAGATCATTTGGTGCATGAATCTCTTCCATCTTATAAGTACACACTTATCAGTACTGACTTCTGCAGTTTACCACTCATGATTGGACATTTTTAAATGTAGACAATTTAGTGTTTGCTTTCTCATGATTGAATCTGAAGAATTGTGAGCCACTTTCTATTTTACTATGTGGACAATTTCATCCCAATCCCTCACAGGGCAGTTAAATGGATGCAGAACTTCTCAACCTGTACAGCGATCGAATTCTGTTGGATCAACCCCAGTATAACTGCCACTGTGACCAGAATACTTTGGTACCAGCACTACTGGGCTAGAACAAAGACTACTGGAGTGCTCAATGACTGCTAATTACAGCATCTTAGAGACTTCTGCTTTGATGCTGACCCTAAACTTGTCCAACAGTCTGTACATTCTGACAGGAAGGCTGTCCCCAAATTCAATATCATGGGCACACAGATGTATACGCCCAGGAGTGAGGCAAAATAGGAAGGCAACTGGCGACAGTCCCTCTGTTGCTCTGGAGTCAGGGTAGGGGAAAGGTTGACACCCTCTACTGACCCATCCTTCCCTTCAGATGGAAGAAGATCAGGGAAACTTTCACTCTCCTCTTTCCTATCATCTACTACCAGCAGCATGGTGACCTCTGACCTCTTATAGTGGGGTTTGAGTTGGTGAAGATCGAGTACCCTTTGGGGGTTTCTGGAGGTCTTGAGATCACCCAGGTAGGTGGACTCCCCCTTCCTTTACACCACCTAATAGGGCCCAGTTCAGTGGTCCTGGAGAGCCCTGGGTTCCACTGGCACCATTACCCACTGTTGAAAATTGGCATTTTTGCAGGGTTATGCCCATATTTTTTGACTTCCTGTTTTTGGCTGTGTGATGCATTTAATTTTTGCGTGCTTTAGGAGCACTTTACCACTGCTGACCAGTGCTAAGGCGCAAGTGTTCCATGTCTAAAGTGTATTGGTGATTGATTTATCAATGACTGGCATATTTCAATTACTAGTAAGTCCCTGGCGAAGTGCACTTTGTGTGCCTGAGGGCTGTAAATCAATTGCTACCAGTGGGCCTATAGCACTTATTGTGCCACCCACCTGAGTAGCCATGTAAACATCTCTCAGACCTGCCACTGCAATGCATGTATGTGCAGTCTTAAACTGCCATTTGATCTGGCAAATGCATCTACTTGCCATGCTCAAACCTTCCATTTTACTATGTGTAAGTCACCCCTAAGGTAGGCCTAAGGCAGTCCCATTGGCAGGGTGTACTGTATTTAAAAGTTAGGACATGTATTGGTGTGTTATACATGTCCTGATAGTGAAATACTCTTAAATTTGGTTTTAACTATTGCAAGACCTATCTCTCCATAGGATAACATGCGGTTGCCTTGAAATTTCTTTTAAGTGTAATTCTCCATTGAGAGCAGATAGAGATATGGAGTTTGGGGTCTCTGAACTCACAATTTAAAAATACATATTTTGGTGACGTTGCTTTTTAAATTGTAAATTTGAAAATGCCACTTTTATTGCTTAACCATTCTGTGCCTCTGCCTGCCTGTGGAATACACGTCTGGGTCAGGATGACAGTTAGGCTGTTTGTGAATTCACTCTAGATAGTCATGCAAAGCCAGCTGAGGTGTGTCCTGCATATCCTGATGGATCTTCCTGAGCTAGAGTGATGGGAGGAGCTGACACTTGCACCTGAATAGGGCTGTACCTGTCCTTACACAAAGCAGTTTCCAACCCCCGGGAGTGTGTCTGGGGCCAAGGCAGGAAAGGCAGGGTCTTGTGCGCTACAAAGACTTTTCTTTGAAGTTTGCCTACTTCAAAGTCAGAAATGGGTAGAAGTACTGGACCTCTGACATCACAAAGGTAGAATCCTTTTGTACTGAGGACATTCTTACAGGAAGAAGAGCCAGATGGTATAGGAGGAACTGCCACTCTGCCTGGTGCTTTTCTGTGCTGGCCTGTTGTTTGCCGTTTCTGTCCTGTAAGTGAAAGGACTGGACTTTGCTTTCTACATCCTGCTTTTAAAGGTTCTGCAAGGGCTTGTACTGAGCTTGCCTCCTGTTAGAATTATCAGGGACATCAAAGACTTTATCTGCCAGCACCTGGGCTTCCTTTCTATGAGTTCTGAATCCATTTCCTGGGCCCTTGGGAGTGAGTTCTGGTGCAACCAAGAAGAAACCAAGTACATCGACTCCAGGGTAACTTCGGAACTGGCGCTACTGTCCGACTCCATTGCCTGCACTCGAGCCATGGTTCCTGCTGAGTACAATGACCGCGACTGACACCACAGGCCTGATGACACTGCAGCACGTCCGAAGTTGTGCCAGAGAGTGAGTTCCAAGTGCTGTTTTACCAACATCTGTGATACCTGATTCAGACTCTGCCGCAGCACCTGTGGCCCCGTGGTGTGATTGTGGCACCGCAAAGTCGATGCCTCATGGCTTGACCTGCTGGATTCATCATCCCCCCTTGTCTTAAGGAGCCAATGCCTCACCACTAATGCCACATCACCTCCCCTACAATTGTAAGGAACTGACACCTCATCTCCCCTACCTAGCACTAAAAAACTGATGCCTCACCTCCCCAGTAGCAGTAAGGAACTGACGCCGCACCAGCTGCAGTGGCCCCTAACCCCACAACTCTGTGCAACGTCTTTGTTTCCTCCCTTTCCAAAGGTACTATACTTGGAGTCCGTGCAACTCCGTGACAAACCTGCACTCCCTCGCAAGTGGCGTTGGATTGTTGGTAACAACTCCATCAAGATGTCGTTATAGCCCCAGTTGGAGCTATTGTGCTTTTAAGAGCTTTACTGAGATTTAATATTTGAAAATTTGCATTTTTGCTTGTGCATGTTGGATTTTTTTAGTTTTTGGTCTTGTTTTACTCAGCTAAATATTGGCTATTTTCCTAACTGGTGTGGAGTACTTTTGTGGTATTTTCACTGTTTTTCTGTGTGCATGTGTGTTTATAAACACTTTACACTTTGCCTGTGAGATAAGCCTGACTGCTTGTGCCAAGCTACCAAAGGGGTAAGAAGGGGTTATCTTAGCTGTGTGACTCCCATATCCTGCCTACAAAAAGGGTCCAAACCACTGCCAACTAGAGATCCCATTTGTAACACCCACACATTCTGCCCAGGCTGGAATTCCACCATGGTACCTGCTTGGTCATACCATTGCTTCATTACCTCCTGGTTATCCTCCAAGTTCTCAGAAGCCTTCTTCCATAACTTGGTCATCTGATCCCTGGGGGCTAGCATGTAGCTACCCACATCTTGTGGGGGTTTCTTGTGAGCTTCCTCCCACTCCTTCTTGAGGAAATTGAGAGGTCCCTTACAGGTGGACAAATATAAGGTCATATGGTCCCTTACAGGGTGGACATATATAAGGTCATATGGGCTAAAGCCCACTCCCTTTTGTGGCACCGCTGTAAGTAAAAAGCAGGCATTGTAAGAAGATGTCTCACTCCTGCCTCATGTGCTCAGACAGGCCCATAATCATGTGTTTATGGGTTTTGTTGATTCTTTGAACAAGTCCCTTGGTTTGTGGATGGTAGAATGTAGAGAACTTATAAGTAACTCCATACTCCTTCCACATAGACTTCAGAGACACAAATATGAAGTTGGTGCCCCTGTCTGACGCCACTTCCTAACGGAAACCCACTGTGGTGAAAATCCCCATCAGGGCCCTGACCAGTACAGGTGCAGTGCTGGACTTCAGAAGGATGGCCTCTGGGTACCAAGTGGCATGGTTCACCAAGACCAGGATGTGCATGTTGCCTAAGCATATCTTGTAGTCAAAGGATCCTACAATATTAATGCCCACCTTCTCAAAGGGTGTACAAACAACAGGCATTGCAGTCATAGGAGCTTTTAACTTTTTCGTAGTCTTTTAACTAACCTGGCAGGTGAGACAAGTCCTACAGCATCAGTGGATGTCCTCATCTAGGGCCAATAGAAGCGGGTGGCAAACCTGGCTAAGGCTTTGTTTTGCCCCAGGTATCCTGCCAGGGGTATCTCATGAGACAGCTCCAGTAGGAAGGCCCTGTAACTCTGGGGAACTACCAATACACAAGTTCCCCCACGCTCAGGAGCCATGGGTTCACTATATAGAATATCATTCTCCCCATATATGAGGTGGTCATTCTCCCAATATATGAGGTGATCTCCAGAGGAGTCACCAGCTTCAGCTTGCTGCCTCAGGACCTCAGGGTCTGGATGCACCTTCTGTGCTTTTCAGAACTCCTCCCTGGTGGGTTTCCATTCTACTTGCAATCCAGCAAGTTTAGCCAGATCACCAAGGGAGGTAATGTGCTCCCCAGTAAGCTCTGGCGCAGCCTCCTCTGACACCCCATCCACTTTAGCCGGGGGAACATTCATTGGAGTAGTTTCCCACAACCCTTGCCCTTTTGTTCCTGGCAGCTGTTTGGGACATTCTTCCAGGCTCCAGACCTTCTTGACTCCCATCCAGGACAGCCATGGACCTAGTAATCTCACAGATCCACTCAAGCAACCCTAACATTTCCAGGTGTGAGCTGAGCTCCCCTTCCTTCTAGGCATTATGCTTTAGGTCATCCCCTAAGAGACAGTGCACAGGCATAGCAAGGCTCACAACAACTTTGAGAACACCTTAGACCCCACCCGCCTCAAAGGGAACCAAAGTCACATGTTAGTGGCTCCCCCCAGTTGTCTGCTACCTCAACCTGGTAGAGGGTACACTAGATGACACCTGACAATAGTCGTACTAGATTCTGTTTCCTTCAGAGCCTCCACCTTCTACCCACTGACTCACTGCTTATACTTTGAAGTATTGGAGAGCATGTGGGCTTTGGCCACCATCTCTTATCACCCAGGAACACTAGGGTAACATTGCTAGTCTCTCCAAACTAGCTGGGGCCATCTCCTCCCCACGCGCTACACTGCCCATCCTCTGTGATGGCTCACCACTGGGGGGTGTTGCCCTTTTGAAGCACTTGACATCTCCCTTGACATGCCCACATTGGTAGCACTCATATCACTTAGGGACACAGTTTCCAATATTGTTATCTTTGCAGCCTTTACCAGATTGGGATTGGGAACTGTTTTAAGGGCCCTGAGAGAGCTCCTTAGTTTTATTTTTATCTCCCCTGTTTTCTTCTGTTGGGAGCCGTGACCACACTTTTGGGAGTGCCCTCCAAACTTCTTCTTAGACACTCTGGGGCTGACCCGGAGGTCTGCCTCCTCAGCAAGCCTCCTGGGATCAGTGGTCCTGCCATTCACTACGTGTTGGTGCAGCTCTGTAAAACAAATATTGAACATGTGCTCCCTTGAAATTAGGTTTTACAGCCCAGTAAAATCATCTCCTTTGCTGCTCTTCACCCAGCCCTTCAGCACCTTGCTGGCATAAACTAGGAAATGCACTTAGGACTGGGTTGGGAGCTTGTGGCTGTACTTAAAACTATGACTCGTTTTAGGTCAGCCTAAACTTTGCAACTAGTAACAATTTCATGAGGGCATACCTATGTTTGATATTTTGCCTCTGGTGTAAGAAATGTATCCCTCCCCACTGTGGGCATGGGTTTCCACTAGCTACCCTTCCCAGTATTTCTCTGGGACCTTGTGTACACTGAGTGCAACTTCATAAGCAGCAAACCACTTCTCTATATCTTCTCCCACCACATAGCTAGGCACCAGATAATGTGGTATGTGGATTCTCACCTCCAGCAGACTCTGTTGGTTTGCTGCCACTGTCACTGTTGGGTCCTGGGGACCTGTGGGTTCAAATCTTTAACTCCAGCTCCCTCATGCTTTTCTTATGTTCCAACAGTAGCTTTTTCTCAGCTAAGGCCCTCTGAGTCTCAGCCTTTTCCTTCTCAGCTCCCAATTTTTACTAGGACAACTCCAGCTTGAGCTTCCTTTCCTACCTCCTGTCTTCCAACTCTACTCGTGAGAAGCCCCTCGAGGCTACACTGATCCAAGCACCATCTTGACCATCCAGGTTTATCTCTGGGGGCAGTTTGGCTCTCCCAGCAGCCCAGTGTTCCCATCTGGGTCCTGCTGGTCACCCTCTGTTAGTATTCCCTTTTCCTTATTGTTATCCTCATCATCATTCTCTCCTGAGGCAGACTGCCATCCTTGCACCTCCTCAAAGGCTCTGAGGGCCACCTGGAGATCCGGTTCGGTAGCTCTCTTGTCTGCTTTCAGCTCCCTCTGTTTGCAGAGTTTTATCAGCTTAACCCTGCTGGGGGGGAGTCGAAGTTGCACAGCTCCATCTCCATGTTGAGAACAAAAGGGAGGTTGGGTGCTCACATTTTGAGAAGGGAGAACACAGCCAATGGAAAACTAGGGCCGAATTTAACTAAAGACTAAAACTAAGGACTAAAACTAAGGACAAAAACTAAGGACGAAAACTAAGGATGAAAACTAAGGACTAAGGAATTATTTAGCTGGGACTTTTGTGTAATACAAATCACTGTATGGCCCTAATCAAACAGAAGTTCTGATCCACACCACTGAATACCAGTGTGTGAAATTAGGTTGTTGGTTGACTGGCATGTGATCCATGGTCAAGCAACAGCCACAAACCTTGCAGAGTGACCCACAAAAAGTCACTAAATTAACCAGTGCTTAACCCTGGGAAGCTTGGTGCAAAAAGCAGTCATTCTTACCTTAAAGGCAATATATAAAGTACTTATGCAGCACACAAACAGTAATAAAGTACAAAACCGACAGAAGAAAAATCTTATTCCACTTTAGAAAAATAGAGCAAATTTTAATAAGTTATTTGACATCAAAACAACAAACGTCCAATCAGTAGAACATGAGTTATCAATTTTTAAAGATTTTAGTGAAAATAGCGCCAAAAAGCACAAAATGCCAACTATGGAAATCTGGTTGTGCTGGACCGGGTCAGAGTCACAACTGCAGGCTTACCGTGATAGGTTGGCTACAGTCACTAGATCAGTCCAGCTGAAAGTATACCTTCTCAAATCAGTGCCAAGATTTCGCTACAACAGAGACGGGTTGAAAGGAGCAGGGACAGCACTGCAGGAGGTTTCTGGAGTACCATGGAGAGCAGGCCGAGTGTTGCAGAGTGGCATTTCTGGAGATTCACATTGACAGTCCCTGCAAGTGGTCAATGCTGTAGCATGAAGAGTCAACTGCCAGAGCTTCTTGTTGAATGGCAGTGCGGGTAGTGGGGTCTTTGAATGAACAGGCCCATTCGTGGTCACAAAGAGCCCAAAGACCTCAGTACAGCTCTCTGAAGCCACACCAAGGGTCCAGCACCAAAGGAGCACCACTTAGGGGTCAGGAATTCACTGCGGCTGGGTCCAGCTACTGGTGCAAAATATTGGGGAGCCTTTTATATCTGTGAAGCTCAGATCAGAAGGTCAGCAGAGTAGCCCTTGAAGTCACTCTGGTAACCCTGGGTTCAAGATGAACTTGCAGGCTCAGTTTTCCTCTCCCAGACAAAAGCAAGAGGACAGCAAGGCAGCAGGTTGGCAGTTGAGCAAAGCAGCAGTCCAGCAAGGCAGCAGTCCAGCAGAGTACCAGTCCTTTCAGCAGCACAGCAGTCCCTCTTCTTGGCAGAGTCCACAGGTCAAAGAGTGTAGTGAAGAGTTAATATCTAAGGTCCCCTTTTTATACCCTGGTGCTTTCCTTCTGGAAGGTGGCAGAAGCTTCCAGAGAGTGGCTTTGAATTGCATGGAAATTTCAGGCTCCCTTACCTTTGCTTCAAGCTGGCTGCAGTGATAATGTGGAATGTGGAGGTAATAACTCCTTTGTGTGAAGGCAGAGCATTCCCTATTCAATTGCAATTGTGGCTGTACTCAGCTCTGCCCCTCTCATCCTGCAAGCAGATGCCCATTAAGGCACACCTAATTCCCCTATTGTGTGACTGTCTGTGAGGAATTCACAAAGCCTAACTGTCAGTTACACTCAGTCATATGACACAAGACAGGCCACAGGCACAAAGGGGTAGAAGAATGCCAACTTTCTAAAAGTGGCATTTTCAAAATTGTAATACAAACCTGACTTTACCATTAAATAGGGTTTTTTAATACACTTCCAAAGACACCAAACATGAAATAGCTACCTGCTCCCAATTGGAAATTACAGGTTATCAAATATAATATGCAATCCCCAATGTTATCCTGTGAGAAGCATGAGCATTACAGTAGTGAAAAACAAATTTAGAAGTTTTTCACTACCAGTACATGTAAAACTTAAATGTATGTGTCCAACTCTTTGGTTACACCGCACCCTGCCCAATAGCTACCTAGGGTCTACCTTGCAGGTGACATACTTGCACTTAAAAAGAGTTTAAGCCTTGTCAAGGGGGTTTTAATGCCACAGTGAGAAGGCATTTTAAACCTGCACTCAGGTTGCAGTGGCAGGCCTGCTAGAGGTTTTAAGGTGGTACTTAAATGGGTACCACAATAAGTGCTACCAGCTCACTTTTAACATTTAATTTACAAATCTTGCGTATATGGAATACCACTCTACAAGGGACTTTAAAATATGTCAATTGGGTATAAGCCAATTTAACCATATTTTAGGGGAGTAAGCATTGGTAAAGTGCACAAGGTTAGCAGTGGTAAAGTGCACCTGAAGCTGTATCTCTAAGGAGCTTTACTGCACAGGTAGAACCAAGAGCTCTCCTAGGGATCAGTTCTTGGTTTGGCGATCTTTTCCAGGGTTGGACTTCCAAGGACAGTAATTTCTGACCGGGAAACCAACTTCATCTCTGTTTATGTGACGAAGATGGGGAAGCAACCTGATGTAACATACCACTTCAGCACAGCATACCACCTATAAACCAACAGTTTGGTGAAGCAGTTTAACAAACACTGAAATTCATGATACTCTGCCAGAGAACCACAAGAAAAAGTGGGATCTTCTCCTGCTATGTCTCCTGTTTGCCTACCAAGAGATTTCACAGAAGGGTATATGATGCAGTCCAGTCAAGCTTCTGTATGGACACTAGGGGTGGGTGGGCGGAACTCGCAGATGTTTACTCTGCAGAATTCAGTGGAGTTCCATAAAAGCTCCTTGAGATTTTGTGGAGTTTCATCCACCCCCTACTTTAAAGTTTAAGGGTTTCCAAACCGCTGCCTTAAACAGTGTTGGGATCCACTGAGATGCATGTAGAAAAGGCCACATGTTTCATACATGCTAATTTATCCCCAAGAAACTGAAAAATAAGGTGCTTACCTCCCACCTCCACATGAGGTTCCTTAGAAACAGAATACGATTGCTGCATTTCTCCCCACTCTATCCAACTTTAGTAAGCAAAGACGATTGGAAAACTAATATAGTGATTGACACATAGAGAGGCTACTACAAAGAGTGGGAGAGATTACTCCTTCACCTAAATATTGCCATTGGTTAGAATAAAATGAAGAATATGCATTGTTACTCCGGAAGAGACTACTCCCAGAAAATATTGCTCCTTGCCCTCTGGAAGAGGTAGTACAGCAATACGAGTTGCTAAGCCAGGTAAAACTCACTGTCACTGATTGTCCGTTAGTAAGCATTGCACTGCTTGTTTCATGTCCTTAGTGTAGGCTGTAGAACTTCACTATGTGTATCACACTGAGCGTTCACACAGTCCACTATTCATGAAACTGTAAATAGTTGAACATTTGAGATATGTGTTTATACACCAATGCACAAGCCAGCAGTACTGCATTACTTGGGGTGGGGGGTTGCGCAGTGGAAGAGGAGTCGCAGACACATTGTAAACAACACATTATTTCATTATTAAACATACAGGTAAGTAGCAGGTACTGCAGAACACATATTGTGTACTTAGTGCCAGGAGATGCATGGACAGAATGTTAATACTTCACAGTGTACAACTGCCTCTATGGTGGTACTCATACATACACAGATTGTTTAAACTGCACTGCTGCTATTACGTGTCTGCTGCAGGTGGACAGCCAGGTAGTCTCTCAACAGATACTTTTTGAAGAGCACGTGTTCAATGCATTCATCCACACTGGTTTTAACCATGCAGTGTTTGAGCCATGTGCTTGTTTAGAACAGATAGATAGACTGCACACACTCTGCTAAATGTATGCAGATACACAGACTGACTGCACACTTTTCACTCTTTCTATAATGTGCTAAGAGAAGTCATTGAATGTCACCACGGCACTGTCATCCTTTGCATATTGTTGTCAGACACAAACTGAGAGAACAAATACAGCAATCTAGTATTTGCTTAAGCAAGTCAGCCATAGCAGCAGATTGCACTAGCTGTATTAAAAAGGTAGTGGAGCTAAAGATTGAATGTAAACACTGAATATACACACTTAGGGCCATATTTATACTTTTTGACGCAAAACTGCGCCGGCGCAGTTTTGCGTAAAAAATATTACCGCCGGCTAACGCCATTTTGGTGCGCCGTGCGGGCGTCAAATTTATACTTTGACGCCCGGCGGCCCAAACCACAGGTGTAAGTCTTTTTTTTTATGCACACCGCAGCTTCAAGTCGTAAAGCAAAACAACGTTAACGGGGCGGAAATGACTGTAGGTCGATTTACGACACCGCAAACCGGATATGCGGCGTTTTTTGACGCAATAGCATCCAAATTCCCCGCAAACACAGCCATTTCACCAGAGGAGAGCCAACATGGATCCCAGATGCCTGTACTGACCCCAGGACGATGACAACAGACCAGGAACCAGCCAGGAGGACCCACACAAGACCCAGGACAGTTTGACGAAGAAAAGAAAGTGTTGCTTCAGTGCAGAGGAACAGGAAATTCTGGTTAAAGTGGTGACGGCACACCAGCACCAACTGTTTGTCACCTCAAAGTTGCCAAACAGTAGGAGAGAGGCAATATGGCAACAAATTGTTGACAAGATTAACAGTGCGGGAGAAGCACGCAGAACAGTAATTGAGTGCAAGAAACGCTGGCATGACTGCAAGCGCAGGACCAAGGAAAAGATGGCCAGGAACAGGATGGCAGCACTGCAGACTGGAGGTGGGAGTCCAGCACACCAGGAGGCCCTGGACCACATGGAGGAGATGGTCGCAGCTGTCATCCCTAAGGAGATCGTCACAGGGATTCAAGGACAGGACAGCGCAGACTACCAGGAGACAACACACATGCAGGGTAAGTCGCATGGGGAATTAAAATGCACTAATGTCAACTACAACCGGGGGGGATACCGACCACAAAATGCATGGAAGTCATCATATACATTGAGTGGCATGGGTAAAGGGGGATGGCATGGGGGCATGGCATGTACAGAGAGAAGCTGGGGCACACTATAGCACAAGACCAACAACAGATCCATTGGGGTATGCTGCCATGCCATCGATGGAGAAAAGGTAAAGCCACGCCAGGAGGGAAGGGCACAACGTCAAACTGACATCCCATCACACGTCAGCCACTATACCCCCTACATTAACTAGGGCCCAATTAACAACCTCTAGCCATACCGACAACTGGAATGTAACAGGGACAACAGTTGCCACTACCACCTCCGCTGTGTGTGCAGCTCAAGTAGCCAATGGCAGTAATGTCCCTATGGATCATACACACCTAAATTAGTGGGTTGTGGATGACAACTTTAACAATCCCCTGAAACAAGACAAATGTTCCAGTCCTGTCAATTGTTAATGCCCATATTTCCCGCAAACATCAGCCAATGTCATCAACTGTAGGCGCTACGCAGCACTAAGGTCACACCCATGCAGCATATGCCAGGGTCCATCCTGTGCCTGGGTCCCAGTGCAACATCCCAAATGTCGTACTGCTCAGGCAACAGCATTGAGGGGGAGGACACATGTAACTGGTCACTGAAATACACCTGCTCAGTCAGAGGAGGAAACACTGCTACGACTATCAGGGCAATCCAATGTCCACACATTCCCCAACATCAGCTGTACACATTACCAATGCTAACATCCATATCGTGCCATAACAATGCTATGCATAGGATACGCTACATTTCAACTACATATAAATGGATGTGAAAGGTCAGAGACTGAGGCAGGACCAGATTGTTAAGTGTGCTGCTAGTGCCATCAGAGCATCCACAGCCAGTGAACGGTCTCACCATGAGAATGGATGTAGACGGAGGGTTGAGTAGGACAAGAAGGTGGCAAATCACTATTAGTCCTCTGTTAGTCCACTATTAGTCCTCTGTCTTTCAGTGCCAGAACGTTCTGGAATCTGAGAGAAGCCACAAATTTCCTTCCACCCAGCGTTCCCCCAAGTCTCCCAATAAAATGGTACCTCACTTGTGTTGGTAGGCCTAGTGCCCACGACAGGAAATGCCCTAAACACACAAAGTGGACACATCACATTTTCTCAAAGAAAACAGAGGTGTTTTTTGCAAAGGGCCTACCGGTGAATTTTGGCCTCTAGCTCAGCCGGCACCTAGGGAAACCTACCAAACCTGTGCATTTTTAAAAACTAGAGACCTAGGGGAACGCAAAACTTGTGGGGCTCTCAACAGGTTCTGTTACCCAGAATCCTTTTCAAACCTCAAAATGTGGCTAAAAAAACACTTTTTCCTCACATTTTGGTGACAGAATGTTCTGGAATCTGAGAGGAGCCACAAATTTCCTTCCACCCAGCGTTCCCGCAAGTCTCCCGATAAAAATGGTACCACACTTTTGTGGGTAGGCCTAGTGCGCGCGACAGGAAATGCCCCAAAACACAAAGTGGACGCATCACACTTACTCAAAGAAAACAGAGGTGTTTTTTGCAAGGTGCATACCTGGGGATTTTGGTCTCTACCTCAGCCGCCATCTAGG
Source organism: Pleurodeles waltl (assembly GCF_031143425.1). Classification (NCBI taxonomy): domain Eukaryota; kingdom Metazoa; phylum Chordata; class Amphibia; order Caudata; family Salamandridae; genus Pleurodeles; species Pleurodeles waltl. Next base: position 867,867,533 of record NC_090444.1, on the reverse strand, counting down.
GAAACCTACTAAACCTGTGCATTTTTGAAAACTATAGACCTAGGGGAATCCAAACAGGGTGACTTGGGGGGCTCTCACAAGGTTCTGTTACCCAGAATCTTTTGCAAACTTCAAATTTGGCTAAAAAACACTTTTTCCTCACATTACGGTGACAGAACGTTCTGGAATCTGAGAGGAGCCACACATTTCCTTCCACTCAGCATTCCCCCAAGTCTCCTGATACAAATGGTACCTCACTTGTGTGGGTAGGCCTAGTGCCTGCAACAGGAAATGACCCAAAAAACAAAGTGGACACATCCCATTTTCTCAAAGAAAACAGAGTTTTTTTTTGCTAAGTGCCTACCTGTGGACTTTGGCCTCTAGCTCAGCCGGCACCTAGGGAAACCTACTAAACCTGTGGATTTTTGAAAACTAGAGACCTAGGGGAATGTAAGACAGGGTGACTTGTGGGGCTCTCGCCAGGTTCTGTTTCCCAGAATCCTTTGCAAACCTCAAAATGTGGCTAAAAAAACAATTTTTCCTCACATTTCAGTGACAGACGTTCTGAAATCTGAGAGGAGCCACAAATTCCTTCCACCCAGCGTTCCCCCAAGTCTCCCAATAAAAATGATACCTCACTTGTGTGGGTGGGCCTAGTGCCCGCTCCAGGGAATGACCCAAAACACAAAGTGGACACCTCACATTTTCTCAAAGAAAAAAGAGGTGTTTTTTGCTAAGTGCCTACCTGTGGATTTTGGCCTATAGCTCAGCTGGCACCTAGGGAAACCTACCAAACCTGTGCATTTTTGAAAACTAGAGACCTAGGGGAATCCATGGACAGGGTGACTTGTGGGGCTCTCACCTGTTTCTGTTTCCCAGAATCCTTTGCAAACCTCAAAATGTGGCTAAAAAAACACTTTTCCCTCACATTTCAGTGACGGAGCGTGCTGGAATCCGAGAGGAGACACAAATTTCCTTCCACCCAGCGTTCCCCCAAGTCTCCCGATAAAAATGGTACCTCATTTGTATGGGTAGGCCTAGTGCCAACGACAGGAAATGCCCCAAAACACAAAGTGGACACATCACATTTTCTCAACGAAAACAGGTTTTTTTGCTAATTGCCTACCTGTGGATTTTGGCCCCTAACTCAGTCGGCACCTAGGGAAACCTACCAAACCTGTGCATTTTTTAACATCAGAGACCTAGGGGAATCAAGGACTTGTGGGGCTCTCACCAGGTTCTGTTACCCAGAATCCTTTGCAAACCTCAAAATTTGGCTAATAAAACACTTTTTCCTCACATTTCGGTGACAGAACGTTCTGGAATCTGAGAGGAGCCACGAATTTCCTTCTACGCAGCATTCCCCCAAGCCTCCCGATAAAAATGGTACCTCACTTGTATCAGTGGGCCTTGTGCCCGCGACAAGAAATGACCCAAAACACAAAGTGGACACATCACATTTTCTCAAAGAAAACAGGTGTTTTTTGCTAAGTGCCTACTTGTGGATTTTGGCCTCTAGCTCAGCCGGCACCTAGGGAAACCTACCAAACCTGTGCATTTTTGAAAACTAGAGACCTAGGGGAATCCAAGACAGGGTAACTTGTGGGGCTCACACCAGGTTCTGTTACCCAAAATCCTTTGCAAACCTCAAAATGTGGCTAAAAAAACACTTTTTTCTCAGATTTCAGTGACAGAACGTTCTGTAGTCTGAGAGGAGCCACAAATTTCCTTCCACCCAGTGTTCCCCCAAGTCTGCCGATACAAATGGTAACCCACTTGTGTTAGTAGACCTAATGCCCACGACAGGAAATGCCCCAAAAACACAAAGTGGACACATCACATTTTCTCAAAGAAAACAGAGGTGTTTTTTTCAAAGGGCCTACCTGTGAATTTTGGCCTCTAGCTCCGCTGGCACCTAGGGAAACCTACCAAACCTATGCATTTTTAAAAACTAGAGACCTAGGGGAACCAAGACTTGTGTTGCTCTCAACATGTTCTGTTACCCAGAATCCTTTGCAAACCTCAAAATGTGGCTAAAAAAACAAGTTTTCTTCACATTTCAGTGACAGAATGTTCTGGAATGTGAGAGGAGCCACAAATTTCCTTCCAGCCAGCGTTCCCCCAAGTCTCCCGATAAAAATGGTACCTCACTTTTGTGGGTAGGCCTAGTGCCCGCAAAAAGAAATGCCCCAAAACACAAAGTGGATGCATCACACTTACTCAAAGAAAACAGAGGTGTTTTTTGCAAGGTGCTTGCCTGGGGATTTTGGCCTCTAGCTCAGCCGCCACCAAGGGAAACCTACTAAACCTGTGCATTTTTGAAAACTAGAGACCTAGGGGAATCCAGACAGGGTGACTTGTAGGGCTCTCACCAGGTTCTGTTACCCAGAATCCTTTGCAAACCTCAAAATTTGGCTAACAAAACAGTTTTTCCTCACATTTCGGTGACAGAACGTTCTGGAATCTGAGAGGAGCCACAAATTTCCATCCACACAGCGTTCCCCCAAGTCTCCCGATAGAAATGGTACCTCACTTGTGTGGGTAGGCCTAGTGCCTGCAACAGGAAATGACCCAAAACACAAAGTGGACACATCCCATTTTCTCAAACAAAACAGAGGTGTTTTTTGCTAAGTGCCTAACTGTGGATTTTGGCCTCTAGCTTAGCCGGCACCTAGGGAAACCTACTAAACCTGTGCATTTTTGAAAACTAGAGACCTAAGGGAATCCAAGACAGGGTGACTTGTGGGGCTCTCACCAAGTTCTGTTACCCAGAATCCTTTGCAAGCCTCAAAATTTGGATAAAAAAACACTTTTTCCTCACATTTCGGTGACAGAACGTTCTGGAATCTGAGAGGAGCCACAAATTTCCTTCCACCCAGTGTTCCCCCAAGTCTCCCAATAAAAAATGTACCTCACTTGTGTTTGTAGGCCTAGTGCCAGCGACAGGAAATGACCCAAAACACAAAGTGGACACATCACATTTTCTCAAAGAAAACAGATATTTTTTGCAAAGTGCCTACCTGTGGATTTTGGCCTCTAGCTCAGCCCGCACCTAGGGAAACCTACCAAACCGATGCATTTTTGAAAACTAGAGACCTAGGGGAACCCAAGACAGGGTGACTTGTGGGGCTCTCAGCAGGTTCTGTTACCCAGAATCAATTGCAAACCTCAAAATTAGGCTAAAAAACACTTTTTCCTCACATTTTGGTGACAGAACGTTCTGGAATCTGAGAGGAGCCACAAATTTCCTTCCACCCAGCGTTCCTCCAAGTCTCCAGATAAAAATGGTACCCCATTTTTGTGGGTAGGCCTAGTGCCCGCGACAGGAAATGCCCCAAAACTCAAAGTGGACACATCACACTTACTCAAAGAAAACAGAGATGTTTTTTGCAAGGTGCTTACCTGGGGATTTTGGCCTCTAGCTCAGCCGCCACCTAGGGAAACCTACTAAACCTGTGCATTTTTGAAAACTAGAGACCTAGGAGAATCCAGACAGGGTGACTTGTGGAGCTCTCACCAGGTTCTGTTACCCAAAATCCTTTGCAAACCTCAAAATTTGGCTAACAAAACACTTTTTCCTCACATTTCGGTGACAGAACGTTCTGGAATCTGAGAGGAGCCACAAATTTCCTTCCACCCAGCATTCCCCCAAGTCTCCCAATACAAATGGTACCTCACTTGTGTGGGTAGGCCTAGTGCCCACCACAGGAAATGACCCAAAACACAAAGTGGATACATCACATTTTCACAAAGAAAACAGAGGTGTTTTTTGCAAAGTGCCTACCTGTGGATTTTGGCCTGTAGCTCAGCCGGCACCTAGAGAAACCTACTAAACCTGTGCATTTTTTAAATCAAGAGACCTAAGCGAATCCACGACAGGGTTACTTGGGGGGCTCTCACTAGGCTCTGTTACCCAGAATCCTTTGCAAACCTCAAAATGTGGCTAACAAAACACTTTTTCCTCACATTTCGGTGACAGAACATTCTGGAATCTGAGAAGAGCCACACATTTCCTTCCACCCAGCATTCCCTCAAGTCTCCCGATAAAAATGGTACCTCACTTGTGTGGGTAGGCCTAGTGCCTGCCACAGGAAATGACCCAAAACACAAAGTGAACAAATCCAATTTTCTCAAAGAAAACAGAGGGATTTTTTGCTAAGTGCCTACCTGTGGATTTTGGCCTCTAGCTCAGCCGGCACATAGGGAAACCTACTAAACCTGTGCATTTATGAAAACTAGAGACCTAGGGGAATCTAAGACCGGGTGACTTGTGGGGCTCTCCCCAGGTTCTCTTTCCCAGAATCCTTTGCAAACCTCAAAATGTGGCTAAAAAAACACTTTTCCCTCACATTTCGGTGACAGAACGTTCTGAAATCTGAGAGGAGCCACAAATTTCCTTCCAACCAGCGTTCCCCCAAGTCTCCTGATAAAAAAGATACCTCACTTGTGTGGGTGGGCCTAGTACCCGCTCCAGGGAATGACCCAAAACACAAAGTGGACACATCACATTTTCTCAAAGAAAAAAGAGGTGTTTTTTGCTAAGTGCCGACCTGTGGATTTTGGCCTATAGGTCAGCCGGCACCTAGAGAAACCTACCAAACCTGTGCATTTTTTAAAACAAGAGACCTAGGGGAATTCATAGACAGGGTGACTTGTGGGGCTCTCACCTGGTTCTGTTTCCCAGAATCCTTTGCAAACCTCAAAATGGGGCTACAAAAACACTTTTTCCTCACATTTCGGTGACAGAACGTTCTGGAATCTGAGAGGATCCACAAATTTCCTTCCACCCAGCGTTCCCCTAAGTCTCCCGATACAAATGGTACCTCACTTGTGTGGGTAGGCCTAGTGCCCACAACATGAAATTCCCCAAAACACAAAGTGGACACATCACATTTTCTCAACGAAAACAGGTGTTTATTGCTAGGTGCTTACCTGTGGATTTTGGTCTCTAGCTCAGCCGCCACCTAGGGAAACCTACTAAACCTGTGCATTTTTTTAAACTAGAGACCTAGGGGAATCCAGACAGAGTGACTTGTGGAGCTCTCACCAGGTTCTGTTACACAAAATCCTTTGCAAACCTCACAATTTGGCTAACAAAACACTTTTTCCTCACATTTCGGTGACAGAATGTTCTTGAATCTAAGAGGAGCCACACATTTCCTTCCACCCAGCGTTCCCCGAAGTCTCCCGATACAAATGGTACCTCACTTGTGTGGGTAGGCCTAGTGCCTGCAACAGGAAATGACCCAAAACACAAAGTGAACACATCCCATTTTCTCAAAGAAAACAGAGGTGTTTTTTGCTAAGTGCCTACCTGTGGATTTTGACCTCTAGCTCAGCCGGCACCTAGGGAAACCTACTAAACATGTGCATTTATGAAAACTAGAGACGTAGGGGAATCTAAGACAGGGTGACTTGTGGGGCTCTCACCAGGTTCTCTTTCCCAGAATCCTTTGCAAACCTCAAAATGTGGCTAAAAAAACACTTTTCCCTCACATTTCGGTGACAGAACGTTCTTGAATCTGAGAGGAGCCACACATTTCCTTCCACCCATCATTCCCCCAAGTCTCCAGATAAAAATGGTACCTCACTTGTGTGGGTAGGCCTAGTGCCTGCAACAGGAAATGACCCAAAACACAAAGTGGACGCATCCCATTTTCTCAAAGAAAACAGAGGTTTTTTTTGCTAAGTGCCTACCTGTGGATTTTGGCCTCTAGCTCAGCTGGCACCTAGGGAAACCTACTTAACCTGTGCATTTATGAAAACTAGAGACCTAGGGGAATCTAAGACAGGGTGACTTGTGGAGCTCTCACCAGGTTCTGTTTCCCAGAATCCTTTGCAAACCTCAAAATGTGGCTAAAAAAAACACTTTTCCCTCACATTTCGGTGACAGAACGTTCTGAAATCTGAGAGGAGCCACAAATTTATTTCCACCCAGCGTTCCCCCAAGTCTCCTGATAAAAAAGGTACCTCACTTGTGTGGGTGGGCCTAGTACCCGCTCCAGGGAATGACCCAAAACACAAAGTGGACACATCACATTTTCTCAAAGAAAAAAGAGGTGTTTTTTGCTAAGTGCCTACCTGTGGATTTTGGCCTATAGCTCAGCCGGCACCTAGGGAAACCTACCAAACCTGTGCATTTTTGAAAACTAGAGACCTAGGGGAATCCATAGACAGAGTGACTTGTGGGGCTGTCGCCTGATTCTGGTTCCCAGAATCCTTTGCAAACCTCAAAATGAGGCTAAAAAAACACTTTTTCCTCACATTTCGGTGACAGAATGTTCTGGAATCTGAGAGGAGCCACAAATTTCCTTCCACCAAGCGTACCCCTAAGTCTCCCGATACAAATGGTACCTCACTTGTGTGGGTAGGCCTAGTGCCCACGACAGGAAATGCACCAAAACACAAAGTGGACATATCACATTTTCTCAATGAAAACAGTTTTTTTTGCTACGTGCCTACCTGTGGATTTTGGCCTCTAACTCAGTCGGCACCTAGGGAAACCTACCAAACCTGTGCATTTTTGAAAATTAGAGACCTAGGGGAATCCAAGACTTGTGGGGCTCTCACCAGGTTCTGTTACCCAGAATCCTTTGCAAACCTCAAAATTTGGCTAATAAAACAATTTTTCCTCACATTTCGGTGACAGAACGTTCTGGAATCTGAGAGGAGCCACAAATTTTCTTCCATGCAGCGTTCCCCCAAGCCTCCCGATAAAAATGGTACCTGACTTGTATCAGTGGGCCTTGTGCCCGCGACAGGAAATGACCCAAAACACAAAGTGGACACATCACATTTTCTCAAAGAAAACATGTGTTTTTTTGCTAAGTGCCTACCTGTGGATTTTGGCCTCTAGCTCAGCCGGCACCTAGGGAAACCTACCAAACCTGCGCATTTTTGAAAACTAAAGACCTAGGGGAATCCAAGTCAGGGTAACTTGTGGGGCTCACACCAGGTTCTGTTACCCAGAATCCTTTGCAAACCTCAAAATGTGGCTAAAAAAAACACTTTTCCTCAAATTTCAGTGACAGAACGTTCTGCAGTCTGAGAGGAGCCACAAATTTCCTTCCACCCAGTGTTCCCCCAAGTCTCCCGATAAAAATGGTAACCCACTTGTGTTAGTTGGCCTAGTGCCCACAACAGGAAATGCCCCAAAAACACAAAGTGGACACATCACATTTTCTCTAAGAAAACAGAGGTGTTTTTTGCAAAGGGCCTACCTGTGAATTTTGGCCTCTAGCTCCGCTGGCACCTAGGGAAACCTACCAAACCTCTGCATTTTTAAAAACTAGAGACCTAGGGGAACCAAGACTTGTGTGGCCCTCAACATGTTCTGTTACCCATAATCCTTTGCAAACCTCAAAATGTGGCTAAAAAAAACAAGTTTTCCTCACATTTCAGTGACAGAATGTTCTGGAATGTGAGAGGAGCCACAAATTTCCTTCCAGACAGCGTTCCCCCAAGTCTCCCGATAAAAATGGTCCCTCACTTTTGTGGGTAGGCCTAGTGCCCGCAAAAAGAAATGCCCCAAAACACAAAGTGGACGCATCACACTTACTCAAAGAAAACAGAGGTGTTTTTTGCAAGGTGCTTGCCTGGGGATTTTGGCCTCTAGCTCAGCCGCCACCTAGGGAAAGCTACTAAACCTGTGCATTTTTTTAAACTAGAGACCTAGGGGAATCCAGACAGGGTGACTTGTGGGGCTCTCACCAGGTTCTGTTACCCAGAATCCTTTGCAAACCTCAAAATTTGGCTAACAAAACAGTTTTTCCTCACATTTCGGTGACAGAACGTTCTGGTATCTGAGAGGAGCCACAAATTGCCATCCACACAGCGTTCCCCCAAGTCTCCCGATACAAATGGTACCTCACTTGTGTGGGTAGGCCTAGTGTCTGCAACAGGAAATGACCCAAAACACAAAGTGGACACATCCCATTATCTCAAAAAAAACAGAGGTGTTTTTTTGCTAAGTGCCTAACTGTGGATTTTGGCCTCTAGCTCAGCCGGCACCTAGGGAAACCTACTAAACCTGTGTATTTTTGAAAACTAGAGACCTAAGGGAATCAAATACAGGGTGACTTATGGGGCTCTCACCAAGTTCTGTTACCCAGAATCCTTTGCAAACCTCAAAATTTGGCTAAAAAAACACTTTTTCCTCACATTTCGGTGACAGAACGTTCTGGAATCTGAGAGGAGCCACAAATTTCCTTCCACCCAGTGTTCCCCCAAGTCTCCCGATAAAAATGGTAACCCACTTGTGTTAGTTGGCCTAGTGCCCACAACAGGAAATGCCCCAAAATCACAAAGTGGACACATCACATTTTCTCTAAGAAAACAGAGGTGTTTTTTGCAAAGGGCCTACCTGTGAATTTTGGCCTCTAGCTCCGCTGGCACCTAGGGAAACCTACCAAACCTCTGCATTTTTAAAAACTAGAGACCTAGGGGAACCAAGACTTGTGTGGCCCTCAACATGTTCTGTTACCCAGAATCCTTTGCAAACCTCAAAATGTGGCTAAAAAAAACACGTTTTCCTCACATTTCAGTGACAGAATGTTCTGGAATGTGAGAGGAGCCACAAATTTCCTTCCAGACAGCGTTCCCTCAAGTCTCCCGATAAAAATGGTCCCTCACTTTTGTGGGTAGGCCTAGTGCCCGCAAAAAGAAATGCCCCAAAACACAAAGTGGACGCATCACACTTACTCAAAGAAAACAGAGGTGTTTTTTGCAAGGTGCTTGCCTGGGGATTTTGGCCTCTAGCTCAGCCGCCACCTAGGGAAACCTACTAAACCTGTGCATTTTTTAAAACTAGAGACCTAGGGGAATCCAGACAGGGTGACTTGTGGGGCTCTCACCAGGTTCTGTTACCCAGAATCCTTTGCAAACCTCAAAATTTGGCTAACAAAACAGTTTTTCCTCACATTTCGGTGACAGAACGTTCTGGTATCTGAGAGGAGCCACAAATTTCCTTCCACCCAGCGTTCCCCCAAGTCTCCCGATAAAAAAGGTACCTCACTTGTGTGGGTGGGCCTAGTGCCCGCAACAGGGAATCACCCAAAACACAAAGTGGACACATCACATTTTCTCAATGAAAAAAGAGGTGTTTTTTGCTAAGTGCCTACGTGTGGATTTTGGCCTATAGCTCAGCCGGCACCTAGGGAAACCTACCAAACCTGTGCATTTTTTAAAACTAGAGACCTAGGGGAATCCATAGACAGGATGACTTGTGGGGCTGTCGCCTGGTTCTGTTTCCCAGAATGCTTGGCAAACGTCAAAATGTGGCTAAAAAACACTTTTTCCTCACATTTCGGTGACAAAATGTTCTGGAATCTGAGAGGAGCCACAAATGTCCTTCCACCCAGCATTCCCCCAAGTCTCCTGATACAAATGGTACCTCACTTGTATGGGTAGGCCTAGTGCCCACGACAGGAAATGCCCCAAAACACAAAGTGGACACATCCCATTTTCTCAAAGAAAACAGAGTTTTTTTTTGCTAAGTGCCTACCTGTGGATTTTGGCCTCTAGCTCAGCCGGCACCTAGGGAAACCTACTAAACCTGTGCATTTTTTAAAACTAGAGACCTAGGGGAATCTAAGACAGGGTGACTTGTGGGACTATCACCAGGTTCTGTTTCCCAGAATCCTTTTCAAACCTCAAAATGTGGCGAAAAAAACACTTTTTCCGCCCATTTCGGTGACAAAACGTTCTGAAATCTGAGATGAACCACAAATTTCCTTCCACCCAGCGTTCCCCCAAGTCTCCCGATAAAAAAGGTATATCACTTGTGTGGGTGGGCCTAGTGTCCGCTCCAGGTAATGACCCAAAACACAAAGTGGACACATCACATTTTCTCAAAGAAAAAAGAGGTGTTTTTTTCCTAAGTGCCTACCTGTGGATTTTGGCCTATAGCTCAGCCGGCACCTAGGAAAACCTACCAAACCTGTGCATTTTTTAAAACTAGAGACCTAGGGGAATCCATAGATAGGGTGACTTGTGGGGCTCTCACCTGGTTCTGTTTCCCAGAATCCTTTGCAAACCTCAAAATGTGGCTAAAAAAATACTTTTTCCTCACATTTCGGTGACAGAACGTTCTGGATTCTGAGAGGAGCCACACATTTCCTTCCACCCAGCATTCCCCCAAGTCTCCCGATACAAATGGTCCTCACTTGTGTGGGTAGGCCTAGTGCCTGCAACAGAAATGACCCAAAACACAAAGTGGACACATCACATTTTCTCAAAGAAAACAGAGGGTTTCTTTGCTAAGTGCCTACCTGGGGATTTTGGCCTATAGCTCAGCCGGCACCTAGGGAAACTTACTAAACCTGTGTATTTATGAAAACTAGAGACCTAGAGGAATCTAAGACAGGGTGACTTGTGGGGCTCTCACCAGGTTCTGTTTCCCAGAATCCTTTTCAAACCTCAAAATGTGGCGAAAAAAACACTTTTTCCTCACATTTCGGTGACAGAACGTTCTGAAATCTGAGAGGAGCCACAAATTTCCTTCCACCCAGCGTTCCCCTAAGTCTCCTGATACAAATGGTACCTCACTTGTGTGGGTAGGCCTAGTGCCCACGACAGGAAATGCCCCAAAACACAAAGTGGACACATCACATTTTCTCAAAGAAAACAGGTGTTTTTTGCTTAGTGCCTACCGGTGGATTTTGGCCTCTAGCTCAGCCGGCACCTAGGGAAACCTACCAAACCTGTGTATTTTTAAAAATTAGAGACCTAGGGGAACGCAAAACTTGTGGGGCTCTCAACAGGTTCTGTTACCCAGAATCCTTTTCAAACCTCAAAATGTGGCTAAAAAAACACTTTTTCCTCACATTTTGGTGACAGAATGTTCTGGAATCTGAGAGGAGCCACAAATTTCCTTCCACCCAGCTTTCCCGCAAGTTTACCGATAAAAATGGTACCCCACTTTTGTGGGTAGGCCTAGTACGCGCAACAGGAAATACCCCAAAACACAAAGTGGACGCATCACACTTACTCAAAGAGAACAGAGGTGTTTTTTGCAAGGTGCATACCTGGGGATTTTGGCCTCTACCTCAGCCGCAACCTAGGGAAACCTACTAAACCTGTGCATTTTTGAAAACTAGAGACCTAGGGGAATCCAAACAGGGTGACTTGGGGGGCTCTCACCAGGTTCTGTTACCAAGAATCTTTTGCAAACTTCAAAATTTGGCTAAAAAAACACTTTTTCCTCACATTACGGTGACAGAACGTTCTGGAATCTGAGAGGAGCCACACATTTCCTTCCACCCAGCATTCCCCCAAGTCTCCAGATAAAAATGGTACCTCACTTGTGTGGGTAGGCCTAGTGCCTGCAACAGGAAATGACCCAAAACACAAAGTGGACGCATCACATTTTCTCAAAGAAAACAGAGGTTTTTTTTGCTAAGTGCCTACCTGTGGATTTTGGCCTCTAGCTCAGCTGGCACCTAGGCAAACCTACTAAACCTGTGCATTTATGAAAACTAGAGACCTAGGGGAATCTAAGACAGGGTGACTTGTGGGGCTCTCACCAGGTTCTGTTTCCCAGAATCCTTCTCAAACCTCAAAATGTGGCTAAAAAAACACTTTTTCCTCACATTTCGGTGACAGAACGTACTGAAATCTGAGATGAGCCACAAATTTCCTTCCACCCAGCGTTCCCCCAAGTCTCCCGATAAAAAAGGCACCTCACTTGTGTGGGTGGGCCTAGTGCCCGCTCCAGGGAATGACCCAAAACACAAAGTGGACACATCAGATTTTCTCAAAGAAAAAAGAGGTGTTTTTTCCTAAATGCCTATCTGTGGATTTTGGCCTATAGCTCAGCCGGCACCTAGGAAAACCTACCAAACCTGTGCATTTTTTTAAACTAGAGACCTAGGGGAATCCATAGATAGGGTGACTTGTGGGGATCTCACCTGGTTCTGTTTCCCAGAATCCTTTGCAAACCTCAAAATGTGGCTAAAAAAATACTTTTTCCTCACATTTCAGTGACAGAACATTCTGGATTCTGAGAGGAGCCACACATTTCCTTCCACCCAGCATTCCCCCAAGTCTCCCGATAAAAATGGTACCTCACTTGTGTGGGTAGGCCTAGTGCCTGCAACAGAAATGACCCAAAACACAAAGTGGACACATCACATTTTCTCAAAGAAAACAGAGGGATTCTTTGCTAAGTGCCTACCTGGGGATTTTGGCCTATAGCTCAGCCGGCACCTAGGGAAACTTACTAAACCTGTGTATTTATGAAAACTAGAGACCTAGGGGAATCTAAGACAGGGTGACTTGTGGGGCTCTCACCAGGTTCTGTTTCCCAGAATCCTTTTCAAACCTCAAAATGTGGCTAAAAAAACACTTTTTCCTCACATTTCGGTGACAGAACGTTCTGAAATCTGAGAGGAGCCACAAATTTCCTTCCACACAGCGTTCCCCTAAGTCTCCTGATACAAATGGTACCTCACTTGTGTGGGTAGGCCTAGTGCCCACGACAGGAAATGCCCCAAAACACAAAGTGGACACATCACATTTTCTCAAAGAAAACAGGTGTTTTTTGCTTAGTGCCTACCAGTGGATTTTGGCCTCTAGCTCAGCCGGCACCTAGGGAAACCTACCAAACCTGTGCATTTTTTAAAATTAGAGACCTAGGGGAACGTAAAACTTGTGGGGCTCTCAACAGGTTCTGTTACCCAGAATCCTTTTCAAACCTCAAAATGTGGCTAAAAAAACACTTTTTCCTCACATTTTGGTGACAGAATGTTCTGGAATCTGAGAGGAGCCACAAATTTCCTTCCACCCAGCGTTCCCGCAAGTCTCCCGATAAAAATGGTACCCCACTTTTGTGGGTAGGCCTAGTGCGCGCAACAGGAAATGCCCCAAAACACAAAGTGGACGCATCACACTTACTCAAAGAAAACAGATGTGTTTTTTGCAAGGTGCATACCTGGGGATTTTGGCCTCTACCTCAGCCGACACCTAGGGAAACCTACTAAACCTGTGCATTTTTGAAAAGTAGAGACCTAGGGGAATCCAAACAGGGTGACTTGGGGGGCTCTCACCAGGTTCTGTTACCCAGAATCTTTTGCAAACTTCAAAATTTGGCTAAAAAAACACTTTTTCCTCACATTACGGTGACAGAACGTTCTGGAATCTGAGAGGAGCCACACATTTCCTTCTCCCAGCATTCCCCCAAGTCTCCAGATAAAAATGGTACCTCACTTGTGTGGGTAGGCCTAGTGCCTGCAACAGGAAATGACCCAAAACACAAAGTGGACGCATCCCATTTTCTCAAAGAAAACAGAGTTTTTTTTGCTAAGTGCCTACCTGTGGATTTTGGCCTCTAGCTCAGCTGGCACCTAGGCAAACCTACTAAACCTGTGCATTTATGAAAACTAGAGACCTAGGGGAATCTAAGACAGGGTGACTTGTGGGGCTCTCACCAGGTTCTGTTTCCCAGAATCCTTCTCAAACCTCAAAATGTGGCTAAAAAAACACTTTTTCCTCACATTTCGGTGACAGAACGTACTGAAATCTGAGAGGAGCCACAAATTTCCTTCCACCCAGCGTTCCCCCAAGTCTCTCGATAAAAAAGGCACCTCACTTGTGTGGGTGGGCCTAGTGCCCGCTCCAGGGAATGACCCAAAACACAAAGTGGACACATCACATTTTCTCAAAGAAAAAAGAGTTGTTTTTTGCTAAGTGCCTACCTGTGGATTTTGGCTTATAGCTCAGCCGGCACCTAGGGAAACCTACCAAACCTGTGCATTTTTTAAAACTGGAGACCTAGGAGAATCCATAGACAGTGTGACTTGTGGGGCTCTCACCTGGTTCTGTTTCCCAGAATCCTTTGCAAACCTCAAAATGTGGCTAAAAAAACACTTTTTCCTTACATTTCGGTGACAGAACGTTCTGGAATCTGAGAGGAACCACAAATTTCCTTCCACTCAGCGTTCCCCAAAGTCTCCTGATATAAATGGTACCTCACTTGTGTGGGTAGTCCTAGTGCCCACGACAGGAAATGCCCCAAAACACAAAGTGGACACATCCCATTTTCTCAAAGGAAACACAGGTTTTTTTTTGCTAAGTGCCTACCTGTGGATTTTGGCCTCTAGCTCAGCCGGCACCTAGGGAAACCTACCAAACCTGTGCATTTTTTAAAACTAGAGACCTAGGGGAATCCATAGACAGGGTGACTTGTGGGGCTCTCACCTGGATCTGTTTCCCAGAATCCTTTGCAAACCTCAAAATGTGGCTACAAAAACACTTTTTCTTCACATTTCGGTGACAGAACGTTCTGGAATCTGAGAGGAGCCACAAATTTCCTTCCACTCAGCGTTCCCCTAAGTCTCCTGATACAAATGGTACCTCACTTGTGTGGGTAGTCCTAGGGCCCACGACAGGAAATGCCCCAAAACACAAAGTGGACACATCACATTTTCTCAAAGAAAACAGAGGGTTTCTTTGCAAAGTGCCTACCTGGGGATTTTGGCCTCTAGCTCAGCCGGCACCTAGGGAAACCTACTAAACCTGTGCATTTATGAAAACTAGAGACCTAGGGAAATCTAAGACAGGGTGACTTGTGGGGCTCTCACCAGGTTCTGTTTCCCAGAATCCTTTTCAAACCTCAAAATGTGGCGAAAAAAACACTTTTTCCTCACATTTCGGTGACAGAACATTCTGAAATCTGAGATGAGCCACAAATTTCCTTCCACCCAGCGTTCCCCCAAGTCTCCCGATAAAAAAGGTACCTCACTTGTGTGGGTGGGCCTAGTACCCGCTCCAGGTAATGACCCAAAACACAAAGTAGACACATTACATTTTCTCAAAGAAAAAAGAGGTGTTTTTTCCTAAGTGCCTACCTGTGGATTTTGGCCTATAGCTCAGCCGGCACCTAGGAAAACCTACCAAACCTGTGCATTTTTTAAAACTAGAGACCTAGGGGAATCCATAGATAGGGTGACTTGTGGGGATCTCACCTGGTTCTGTTTCCCAGAATCCTTTGCAAACCTCAAAATGTGGCTAAAAAAATACTTTTTCCTCACATTTCAGTGACAGAACGTTCTGGATTCTGAGAGGAGCCACACATTTCCTTCCACCCAGCATTCCCCCAAGTCTCCCGATAAAAATGGTCCTCACTTGTGTGGGTAGGCCTAGTGCCTGCAACAGAAATGACCCAAAACACAAAGTGGACACATCACATTTTCTCAAAGAAAACAGAGGGTTTCTTTGCTAAGTGCCTACCTGGGGATTTTGGCCTATAGCTCAGCCGGCACCTAGGGAAACTTACTAAACCTGTGTATTTATGAAAACTAGAGACCTAGGGGAATCTAAGACAGGGTGACTTGTGGGGCTCTCACCAGGTTCTGTTTCCCAGAATCCTTTTCAAACCTCAAAATGTGGCTAAAAAAACACTTTTTCCTCACATTTCGGTGACAGAACGTTCTGAAATCTGAGAGGAGCCACAAATTTCCTTCCACACAGCGTTCCCCTAAGTCTCCTGATACAAATGGTACCTCACTTGTGTGGGTAGGCCTAGTGCCCACGACAGGAAATGCCCCAAAACACAAAGTGGACACATCACATGTTCTCAAAGAAAACAGGTGCTTTTTGCTTAGTGCCTACCGGTGGATTTTGGCCTCTAGCTCAGCCGGCACCTAGGGAAACCTACCAAACCTGTGCATTTTTTAAAATTAGAGACCTAGGGGAACGTAAAACTTGTGGGGCTCTCAACAGGTTCTGTTACCCAGAATCCTTTTCAAACCTCAAAATGTGGCTAAAAAAACACTTTTTCCTCACATTTTGGTGACAGAATGTTCTGGAATCTGAGAGGAGCCACAAATTTCCTTCCACCCAGCGTTCCCGCAAGTCTCCCGATAAAAATGGTACCCCACTTTTGTGGGTAGGCCTAGTGCGCGCGACAGGAAATGCCCCAAAACACAAAGTGGACGCATCACACTTACTCAAAGAAAACAGATGTGTTTTTTGCAAGGTGCATACCTGGGGATTTTGGCCTCTACCTCAGCCGACACCTAGGGAAACCTACTAAACCTGTGCATTTTTGAAAACTAGAGACCTAGGAGAATCCAAACAGGGTGACTTGGGGGGCTCTCACCAGGTTCTGTTACCCAGAATCTTTTGCAAACTTCAAAATTTGGCTAAAAAAACACTTTTTCCTCACATGACGGTGACAGAACGTTCTGGAATCTGAGAGGAGCCACACATTTCCTTCCACCCAGCATTCCCCCAAGTCTCCAGATAAAAATGGTACCTCACTTGTGTGGGTAGGCCTAGTGCCTGCAACAGGAAATGACCCAAAACACAAAGTGGACGCATCCCATTTTCTCAAAGAAAACAGAGGTTTTTTTTGCTAAGTGCCTACCTGTGGATTTTGGCCTCTAGCTCAGCTGGCACCTAGGCAAACCTACTAAACCTGTGCATTTATGAAAACTAGAGACCTAGGGGAATCTAAGACAGGGTGACTTGTGGGGCTCTCACCAGGTTCTGTTTCCCAGAATCCTTCTCAAACCTCAAAATGTGGCTAAAAAAACACTTTTTCCTCACATTTCGGTGACAGAACGTACTGAAATCTGAGAGGAGCCACAAATTTCCTTCCACCCAGCGTTCCCCCAAGTCTCTCGATAAAAAAGGTACCTCACTTATGTGGGTGGGCCTAGTGCCCGCTCCAGGGAATGACCCAAAACACAAAGTGGACACATCACATTTTCTCAAAGAAAAAAGAGGTGTTTTTTGCTAAATGCCTACCTGTGGATTTTGGCTTATAGCTCAGCCGGCACCTAGGGAAACCTACCAAACCTGTGCATTTTTTAAAACTAGAGACCTAGGGGAATCCATAGACAGTGTGACTTGTGGGGCTCTCACCTGGTTCTGTTTCCCAGAATCCTTTGCAAACCTCAAAATGTGGCTAAAAAAACACTTTTTCCTTACATTTCGGTGACAGAACGTTCTGGAATCTGAGAGGAGCCACAAATTTCCTTCCACCCAGCGTTCCCCTAAGTCTCCTGATACAAATGGTACCTCACTTGTGTGGGTAGTCCTAGTGCCCACGACAGGAAATGCCCCAAAACACAAAGTGAACACATCCCATTTTCTCCAAATAAACAGAGGTTTTTTTTGCTAAGTGCCTACCTGTGGATTTTGGCCTCTAGCTCAGCTGGCACCTAGGGAAATCTACCAAACCTGTGCATTTTTTAAAACTAGAGACCTAGGGGAATCCATAGACAGGGTGACTTGTGGGGCTCTCACCTGGATCTGTTTCCCAGAATCCTTTGCAAACCTCAAAATGTGGCTACACAAACACTTTTTCCTCACATTTCGGTGACGGAACGTTCTGGAATCTGAGAGGAGCCACAAATTTCCTTCCACCCAGCGTTCCCCTAAGTCTCCTGATACAAATGGTACCTCACTTGTGTGGGTAGTCCTAGGGCCCACGACAGGAAATGCCCCAAAACACAAAGTGGACACATCACATTTTCTCAAAGAAAACAGAGGGTTTCTTTGCTAAGTGCCTACCTGGGGATTTTGGCCTCTAGCTCAGCCGGCATCTAGGGAAACCTACTAAACCTGTGCATTTATGAAAACTAGAGACCTAGGGGAATCTAAGACAGGGTGACTTGTGGGGTTCTCACCAGGTTCTGTTTCCCAGAATCCTTTTCAAACCTCAAAATGTGGCGAAAAAAACACTTTTTCCTCACATTTCGGTGACAGAACGTTCTGAAATCTGAGAGGAGCCACAAATTTCCTTCCACCCAGCGTTCCCCCAAGTCTCCCGATAAAAAAGGTACCTGACTTGTGTGGGTGGGCCTAGTGTCCGCTCCAGGTAATGACCCAAAACACAAAGTGGACACATCACATTTTCTCCAAGAAAAAAGAGGTGTTTTTTGCTAAGTGCCTACCTGTGGATTTTGGCCTTTAGCTCAGCCGGCACCTAGGAAAACCTACCAAACCTGTGCATTTTTTAAAACTAGAGACCTAGGGGAATCCATAGATAGGGTGACTTGTGGGGCTCTCACCTGGTTCTGTTTCCCAGAATCCTTTGCAAACCTCAAAATGTGGCTAAAAAAATACTTTTTCCTAACATTTCGGTGACAGAACGTTCTGGATTCTGAGAGGAGCCACACATTTCCTTCCACCCAGCATTCCCCCAAGTCTCCCGATAAAAATGGTACCTCACTTGTGTGGGTAGGCCTAGTGCCTGCAACAGAAATGACCCAAAACACAAAGTGGACACATCACATTTTCTCAAAGAAAACAGAGGGTTTCTTTTCTAAGTGCCTACCTGGGGATTTTGGCCTATAGCTCAGCCGGCACCTAGGGAAACCTACTAAACCTGTGTATTTATGAAAACTAGAGACCTAGGGGAATCTAAGACAGGGTGACTTGTGGGGCTCTCACCAGGTTCTGTTTCCCAGAATCCTTTTCAAACCTCAAAATGTGGCTAAAAAAACACTTTTTTCTCACATTTCGGTGACAGAACGTTCTGAAATCTGAGAGGAGCCACAAATGTCCTTCCACCCAGCGTTCCCCCAAGTCTCCCGATAAAAAAGGTACCTCACTTGTGTGGGTGGGCCTACTGCCCGCTCCAGGTAATGACCCAAAACTCAAAGTGAACACATCACATTTTCTCAAAGAAAAAAGAGGTGTTTTTTGCTAAGTGCCTACCTGTGGATTTTGGCCTATAGCTCAGCCGGGCACCTAGGGAAACCTACCAAACCTGTGCATTTTTTAAAACTAGAGACCTAGGGGAATCCATAGACAGGGTGACTTGTGGGGCTCTCACCTGGTTCTGTTTCCCAGAATCCTTTGCAAACCTTAAAAAATGTGGCTAAAAAAATACTTTTTCCTCACATTTCGGTGACAGAACGTTCTGGAATCTGAAAGGAGCCACAAATTTCCTTCCACCCAGCGTTCGCCTAAGTCTCCTGATACAAATGGTACCTCACTTGTGTGGGTAGTCCTAGTGCCCACGACAGGAAATGCCCCAAAACACAAAGTGGACACATCCCATATTCTCAAAGGAAACAGCGTTTTTTTTTTTGCTAAGTGCCTACCTGTGGATTTTGGCCTCTAGCTCAGCCGGCACCTAGGGAAACCTACCAAACCTGTGCATTTTTTAAAACTAGAGACCTAGGGTAATCCATAGACAGGGTGACTTGTGGGGCTCTCACCTGGATCTGTTTCCCAGAATCCTTTGCAAACCTCAAAATGTGGCTACAAAAACACTTTTTCCTCACATTTCGGTGACAGAACGTTCTGGAATCTGAGAGGAGCCACAAATGTCCTTCCACCCAGTGTTCCCCTAAGTCTTCCGATAAAAATGGTACCTCACTTGTGTGGGTAGGCCTAGTGCGCACGACAGAAAATGCCCCAAAACACAAAGTGGATACATCACATTTTCACAAAGAAAACACAGGTGTTTTTTGCAAACTGCCTACCTGTGGATTTTGGCCTCTAGCTCAGCCGGCACCTAGGGAAACCTACCAAACCTGTGCATTTTTTTAAACTAGAGACCTAGGGGAATCCATAGACAGGGTGACTTGTAGGGCTCTCACCTGGATCTGTTTCCCAGAATCCTTTGCAAACCTCAAAATGTGGCTACAAAAACACTTTTTCCTCACATTTCGGTGACAGAACGTTCTGGAATCTGAGAGGAGCCACAAATTTCCTTCCACCCAGTGTTCCCCTAAGTCTCCAGATAAAAATGGTACCCCACTTGTGTGGGTAGGCCTAGTGCGCATGACAGGAAATGCCCCAAAACACAAAGTGGATACATCACATTTTCACAAAGAAAACAGAGGTGTTTTTTGCAAACTGCCTACCTGTGGATTTTGGCCTCTAGCTCAGCCGGCACCTAGGGAAACTTACCAAACCTGTGCATTTTTTAAAACAAGAGACCTAAGGGAATCCACGACAGGGTGACTTGTGGGGCTCTCACCAGGTTCTGTTACCCAGAATCCTTTGCAAACCTCAAAATTTGGCTCAAAAAACACTTTTTCCTCACATTTCGGTGACAGAACGTTCTGGAATCTGAGAGGAGCCACAAATTTCCTTCCACCCAGCGTTCCCTTAAGTCTCCTGATACAAATGGTACCTCACTTGTGTGGGTAGGCCTAGTGCCCACGACAGGAAATGCCCCAAAACACAAAGTGGACACATCACATTTTCTCAAAGGAAACAGAGGTGTTTTTTGCAAAGTGCCCACCTGTGGATTTTGGCCTCTAGCTCAGCCGGCACCTAAGGAAACTTACCAAACCTGTGCATTTTTTAAAACAAGAGACCTAAGGGAATCCATGACAGGGTGACTTGTGGGGCTCTCACCAGGTTCTGTTACCCAGAATCCTTTGCAAACCTCAAAATTTGGCTCAAACAACACTTATTCCTGACATTTCAGTGACAGAACGTTCTGGATTCTGAGAGGAGCCACACATTTCCTTCCACCCAGCATTCCCCCAAGTCTCCAGATAAAAATGGTACCTCACTTGTGTGGGTAGGCCTAGTGCCTGCAACAGGAAATGACCCAAAACACAAAGTGGACACATCCCATTTTCTCAAAGGAAACACAGGTTTTTTTTTGCTAAGTGCCTACCTGTGGATTTTGGCCTCTAGCTCAGCCGGCACCTAGGGAAACCTACCAAACCTGTGCATTTTTTAAAACTAGAGACCTAGGGGAATCCATAGACAGGGTGACTTGTGGGGCTCTCACCTGGATCTGTTTCCCAGAATCCTTTGCAAACCTCAAAATGTGGCTACAAAAACACTTTTTCTTCACATTTCGGTGACAGAACGTTCTGGAATCTGAGAGGAGCCACAAATTTCCTTCCACTCAGCGTTCCCCTAAGTCTCCTGATACAAATGGTACCTCACTTGTGTGGGTAGTCCTAGGGCCCACGACAGGAAATGCCCCAAAACACAAAGTGGACACATCACATTTTCTCAAAGAAAACAGAGGGTTTCTTTGCAAAGTGCCTACCTGGGGATTTTGGCCTCTAGCTCAGCCGGCACCTAGGGAAACCTACTAAACCTGTGCATTTATGAAAACTAGAGACCTAGGGGAATCTAAGACAGGGTGACTTGTGGGGCTCTCACCAGGTTCTGTTTCCCAGAATCCTTTTCAAACCTCAAAATGTGGCGAAAAAAACACTTTTTCCTCACATTTCGGTGACAGAACATTCTGAAATCTGAGATGAGCCACAAATTTCCTTCCACCCAGCGTTCCCCGAAGTCTCCCGATAAAAAAGGTACCTCACTTGTGTGGGTGGGCCTAGTACCCGCTCCAGGTAATGACCCAAAACACAAAGTGGACACATTACATTTTCTCAAAGAAAAAAGAGGTGTTTTTTCCTAAGTGCCTACCTGTGGATTTTGGCCTATAGCTCAGCCGGCACCTAGGAAAACCTACCAAACCTGTGCATTTTTTAAAACTAGAGACCTAGGGGAATCCATAGATAGGGTGACTTGTGGGGATCTCACCTGGTTCTGTTTCCCAGAATCCTTTGCAAACCTCAAAATGTGGCTAAAAAAATACTTTTTCCTTACATTTCAGTGACAGAACGTTCTGGATTCTGAGAGGAGCCACACATTTCCTTCCACCCAGCATTCCCCCAAGTCTCCCGATAAAAATGGTCCTCACTTGTGTGGGTAGGCCTAGTGCCTGCAACAGAAATGACCCAAAACACAAAGTGGACACATCACATTTTCTCAAAGAAAACAGAGGGTTTCTTTGCTAAGTGCCTACCTGGGGATTTTGGCCTATAGCTCAGCCGGCACCTAGGGAAACTTACTAAACCTGTGTATTTATGAAAACTAGAGACCTAGGGGAATCTAAGACAGGGTGACTTGTGGGGCTTTCACCAGGTTCTGTTTCCCAGAATCCTTTTCAAACCTCAAAATGTGGCTAAAAAAACACTTTTTCCTCACATTTCGGTGACAGAACGTTCTGAAATCTGAGAGGAGCCACAAATTTCCTTCCACACAGCGTTCCCCTAAGTCTCCTGATACAAATGGTACCTCACTTGTGTGGGTAGGCCTAGTGCCCACAACAGGAAATGCCCCAAAACACAAAGTGGACACATCACATGTTCTCAAAGAAAACAGGTGTTTTTTGCTTAGTGCCTACCGGTGGATTTTGGCCTCTAGCTCAGCCGGCACCTAGGGAAACCTACCAAACCTGTGCATTTTTTAAAATTAGAGACCTAGGGGAACGTAAAACTTGTGGGGCTCTCAACAGGTTCTGTTACCCAGAATCCTTTTCAAACCTCAAAATGTGGCTAAAAAAACACTTTTTCCTCACATTTTGGTGACAGAATGTTCTGGAATCTGAGAGGAGCCACAGATTTCCTTCCACCCAGCGTTCCCGCAAGTCTCCCGATAAAAATGGTACCCCACTTTTGTGGGTAGGCCTAGTGCGCGCGACAGGAAATGCCCCAAAACACAAAGTGGACGCATCACACTTACTCAAAGAAAACAGATGTGTTTTTTGCAAGGTGCATACCTGGGGATTTTGGCCTCTACCTCAGCCGACACCTAGGGAAACCTACTAAACCTGTGCATTTTTGAAAACTAGAGACCTAGGAGAATCCAAACAGGGTGACTTGGGGGGCTCTCACCAGGTTCTGTTACCCAGAATCTTTTGCAAACTTCAAAATTTGGCTAAAAAAACACTTTTTCCTCACATTACGGTGACAGAACGTTCTGGAATCTGAGAGGAGCCACACATTTCCTTCCACCCAGCATTCCCCCAAGTCTCCAGATAAAAATGGTACCTCACTTGTGTGGGTAGGCCTAGTGCCTGCAACAGGAAATGACCCAAAACACAAAGTGGACGCATCCCATTTTCTCAAAGAAAACAGAGGTTTTTTTTGCTAAGTGCCTACCTGGGGATTTTGGCCTCTAGCTCAGCTGGCACCTAGGCAAACCTACTAAACCTGTGCATTTATGAAAACTAGAGACCTAGGGGAATCTAAGACAGGGTGACTTGTGGGGCTCTCACCAGGTTCTGTTTCCCAGAATCCTTCTCAAACCTCAAAATGTGGCTAAAAAAACACTTTTTCCTCACATTTCGGTGACAGAACGTACTGAAATCTGAGAGGAGCCACAAATTTCCTTCCACCCAGCGTT
The DNA here is from genome assembly GCF_031143425.1 of Pleurodeles waltl. Lineage (NCBI taxonomy): Eukaryota > Metazoa > Chordata > Amphibia > Caudata > Salamandridae > Pleurodeles > Pleurodeles waltl. The sequence continues at coordinate 867,844,436 of NC_090444.1, read as the reverse complement.
CCCCCAAGTCTCTCGATAAAAAAGGTACCTCACTTATGTGGGTGGGCCTAGTGCCCGCTCCAGGGAATGACCCAAAACACAAAGTGGACACATCACATTTTCTCAAAGAAAAAAGAGGTGTTTTTTGCTAAATGCCTACCTGTGGATTTTGGCTTATAGCTCAGCCGGCACCTAGGGAAACCTACCAAACCTGTGCATTTTTTAAAACTAGAGACCTAGGGGAATCCATAGACAGTGTGACTTGTGGGGCTCTCACCTGGTTCTGTTTCCCAGAATCCTTTGCAAACCTCAAAATGTGGCTAAAAAAACACTTTTTCCTTACATTTCGGTGACAGAACGTTCTGGAATCTGAGAGGAGCCACAAATTTCCTTCCACCCAGCGTTCCCCTAAGTCTCCTGATACAAATGGTACCTCACTTGTGTGGGTAGTCCTAGTGCCCACGACAGGAAATGCCCCAAAACACAAAGTGAACACATCCCTTTTTCTCCAAATAAACAGAGGTTTTTTTTTGCTAAGTGCCTACCTGTGGATTTTGGCCTCTAGCTCAGCTGGCACCTAGGGAAATCTACCAAACCTGTGCATTTTTTAAAACTAGAGACCTAGGGGAATCCATAGACAGGGTGACTTGTGGGGCTCTCACCTGGATCTGTTTCCCAGAATCCTTTGCAAACCTCAAAATGTGGCTACACAAACACTTTTTCCTCACATTTCGGTGACGGAACGTTCTGGAATCTGAGAGGAGCCACAAATTTCCTTCCACCCAGCGTTCCCCTAAGTCTCCTGATACAAATGGTACCTCACTTGTGTGGGTAGTCCTAGGGCCCACGACAGGAAATGCCCCAAAACACAAAGTGGACACATCACATTTTCTCAAAGAAAACAGAGGGTTTCTTTGCTAAGTGCCTACCTGGGGATTTTGGCCTCTAGCTCAGCCGGCACCTAGGGAAACCTACTAAACCTGTGCATTTATGAAAACTAGAGACCTAGGGGAATCTAAGACAGGGTGACTTGTGGGGTTCTCACCAGGTTCTGTTTCCCAGAATCCTTTTCAAACCTCAAAATGTGGCGAAAAAAACACTTTTCCCTCACATTTCGGTGACAGAACGTTCTGAAATCTGAGAGGAGCCACAAATTTCCTTCCACCCAGCGTTCCCCCAAGTCTCCCGATAAAAAAGGTACCTGACTTGTGTGGGTGGGCCTAGTGTCTGCTCCAGGTAATGACCCAAAACACAAAGTGGACACATCACATTTTCTCCAAGAAAAAAGAGGTGTTTTTTGCTAAGTGCCTACCTGTGGATTTTGGCCTATAGCTCAGCCGGCACCTAGGAAAACCTACCAAACCTGTGCATTTTTTAAAACTAGAGACCTAGGGGAATCCATAGATAGGGTGACTTGTGGGGCTCTCACCTGGTTCTGTTTCCCAGAATCCTTTGCAAACCTCAAAATGTGGCTAAAAAAATACTTTTTCCTAACATTTCGGTGACAGAACGTTCTGGATTCTGAGAGGAGCCACACATTTCCTTCCACCCAGCATTCCCCCAAGTCTCCCGATAAAAATGGTACCTCACTTGTGTGGGTAGGCCTAGTGCCTGCAACAGAAATGACCCAAAACACAAAGTGGACACATCACATTTTCTCAAAGAAAACAGAGGGTTTCTTTTCTAAGTGCCTACCTGGGGATTTTGGCCTATAGCTCAGCCGGCACCTAGGGAAACCTACTAAACCTGTGTATTTATGAAAACTAGAGACCTAGGGGAATCTAAGACAGGGTGACTTGTGGGGCTCTCACCAGGTTCTGTTTCCCAGAATCCTTTTCAAACCTCAAAATGTGGCTAAAAAAACACTTTTTTCTCACATTTCGGTGACAGAACGTTCTGAAATCTGAGAGGAGCCACAAATGTCCTTCCACCCAGCGTTCCCCCAAGTCTCCCGATAAAAAAGGTACCTCACTTGTGTGGGTGGGCCTACTGCCCGCTCCAGGTAATGACCCAAAACTCAAAGTGAACACATCACATTTTCTCAAAGAAAAAAGAGGTGTTTTTTGCTAAGTGCCTACCTGTGGATTTTGGCCTATAGCTCAGCCGGGCACCTAGGGAAACCTACCAAACCTGTGCATTTTTTAAAACTAGAGACCTAGGGGAATCCATAGACAGGGTGACTTGTGGGGCTCTCACCTGGTTCTGTTTCCCAGAATCCTTTGCAAACCTTAAAAAATGTGGCTAAAAAAATACTTTTTCCTCACATTTCGGTGACAGAACGTTCTGGAATCTGAAAGGAGCCACAAATTTCCTTCCACCCAGCGTTCGCCTAAGTCTCCTGATACAAATGGTACCTCACTTGTGTGGGTAGTCCTAGTGCCCACGACAGGAAATGCCCCAAAACACAAAGTGGACACATCCCATATTCTCAAAGGAAACAGCGTATTTTTTTTGCTAAGTGCCTACCTGTGGATTTTGGCCTCTAGCTCAGCCGGCACCTAGGGAAACCTACCAAACCTGTGCATTTTTTAAAACTAGAGACCTAGGGTAATCCATAGACAGGGTGACTTGTGGGGCTCTCACCTGGATCTGTTTCCCAGAATCCTTTGCAAACCTCAAAATGTGGCTACAAAAACACTTTTTCCTCACATTTCGGTGACAGAACGTTCTGGAATCTGAGAGGAGCCACAAATGTCCTTCCACCCAGTGTTCCCCTAAGTCTTCCGATAAAAATGGTACCTCACTTGTGTGGGTAGGCCTAGTGCGCACGACAGAAAATGCCCCAAAACACAAAGTGGATACATCACATTTTCACAAAGAAAACACAGGTGTTTTTTGCAAACTGCCTACCTGTGGATTTTGGCCTCTAGCTCAGCCGGCACCTAGGGAAACCTACCAAACCTGTGCATTTTTTTAAACTAGAGACCTAGGGGAATCCATAGACAGGGTGACTTGTAGGGCTCTCACCTGGATCTGTTTCCCAGAATCCTTTGCAAACCTCAAAATGTGGCTACAAAAACACTTTTTCCTCACATTTCGGTGACAGAACGTTCTGGAATCTGAGAGGAGCCACAAATTTCCTTCCACCCAGTGTTCCCCTAAGTCTCCCGATAAAAATGGTACCCCACTTGTGTGGGTAGGCCTAGTGCGCATGACAGGAAATGCCCCAAAACACAAAGTGGATACATCACATTTTCACAAAGAAAACAGAGGTGTTTTTTGCAAACTGCCTACCTGTGGATTTTGGCCTCTAGCTCAGCCGGCACCTAGGGAAACTTACCAAACCTGTGCATTTTTTAAAACAAGAGACCTAAGGGAATCCACGACAGGGTGACTTGTGGGGCTCTCACCAGGTTCTGTTACCCAGAATCCTTTGCAAACCTCAAAATTTGGCTCAAAAAACACTTTTTCCTCACATTTCGGTGACAGAACGTTCTGGAATCTGAGAGGAGCCACAAATTTCCTTCCACCCAGCGTTCCCCTAAGTCTCCTGATACAAATGGTACCTCACTTGTGTGGGTAGGCCTAGTGCCCACGACAGGAAATGCCCCAAAACACAAAGTGGACACATCACATTTTCTCAAAGGAAACAGAGGTGTTTTTTGCAAAGTGCCCACCTGTGGATTTTGGCCTCTAGCTCAGCCGGCACCTAAGGAAACTTACCAAACCTGTGCATTTTTTAAAACAAGAGACCTAAGGGAATCCATGACAGGGTGACTTGTGGGGCTCTCACCAGGTTCTGTTACCCAGAATCCTTTGCAAACCTCAAAATTTGGCTCAAACAACACTTTTTCCTGACATTTCGGTGACAGAACGTTCTGGATTCTGAGAGGAGCCACACATTTCCTTCCACCCAGCATTCCCCCAAGTCTCCAGATAAAAATGGTACCTCACTTGTGTGGGTAGGCCTAGTGCCTGCAACAGGAAATGACCCAAAACACAAAGTGGACGCATCCCATTTTCTCAAAGAAAACAGAGGTTTTTTTTGCTAAGTGCCTACCTGTGGATTTTCGCCTCTAGCTCAGCTGGCACCTAGGTAAACCTACTAAACCTGTGCATTTATGAAAACTAGAGACCTAGGGGAATCTAAGACAGGGTGACTTGTGGGGCTCTCACCAGGTTCTGTTTCCCAGAATCCTTCTCAAACCTCAAAATGTGGCTACAAAAACACTTTTTCCTCACATTTCGGTGACAGAACGTACTAAAATCTGAGAGGAGCCACAAATTTCCTTCTATCCAGCGTTCCCCCAAGTCTCTCGATAAAAAAGGTACCTCACTTGTGTGGGTGGGCCTAGTGCCCGCTCCAGGGAATGACCCAAAACACAAAGTGGACACGTCACATTTTCTCAAAGGAAAAAGAGGTGTTTTTTGCTGAGTGCCTATCTGTGGATTTTGGCTTATAGCTCAGCCGGCACCTAGGGAAACCTACCAAACCTGTGCATTTTTTAAAACTAGAGACCTAGGGGAATCCATAGACAGGGTGACTTGTGGGGCTCTCACCTGGTTCTGTTTCCCAGAATCCTTTGCAAACCTCAAAATGTGGCTAAAAAAACACTTTTTCCTTACATTTCGGTGACAGAACGTTCTGGAATCTGAGAGGAGCCACAAATTTCCTTCCACCCAGTGTTCCCCTAAGTCTCCTGATACAAATGGTACCTCACTTGTGTGGGTAGTCCTAGTGCCCACGACACGACATGCCCCAAAACACAAAGTGGACACATCCCATTTTCTCAAAGGAAACAGAGTTTTTTTTTTGCTAAGTGCCTACCTGTGGATTTTGGCCTCTAGCTCAGCCGGCACCTAGGGAAACCTACGAAACCTGTGTATTTTTTAAAACTAGAGACCTAGGGGAATCCATAGACAGGATGACTTGTGGGGCTCTCACCTGGATCTGTTTCCCAGAATCCTTTGCAAACCTCAAAATGTGGCTACAAAAACACTTTTTCCTCACATTTCGGTGACAGAACGTTCTGGAATCTGAGAGGAGCCACAAATGTCCTTCCACCCAGCGTTCCCCTAAATCTCCCGATAAAAATGGTACCTAACTTGTGTGGGTAGGCCTAGTGCCCACGACAGGAAATGCCCCAAAACACAAAGTGGATACATCACATTTTCACAAAGAAAACACAGTTGTTTTTTGCAAAGGGCCTACCTGTGGATTTTGGCCTCTAGCTCAGCCGGCACCTAGGGAAACCTACCAAACCTGTGCATTTTTTAAAACAAGAGACCTAAGGGAATCCACGACAGGGTGACTTGTGGCGCTCTCACCAGGTTCTGTTACCCAGAATCCTTTGCAAACCTCAAAATCTGGCTCAAAAAACACTTTTTCCTCACATTTCGGTGACAGACAGTTCTGGAATCTGAGAGAAGCAACAAATTTCCTTCCACCCTGAGTCCCCCCAAGTCTCCCGATAAAAATGGTACCACCTCACTTGTGTGGGTGGGCCTAGTGCCCAAGACAGGAAATGACCCAGAACACAAAGTGGACACATAACATTTTCTCAAAGAAAACAGGTGTTTTTTGCTAAGTGCCTACCTGTGGATGTTGGCCTCTAGCTCAGCCGGCACCTAGGGAAACCTACCAAACCTGTGCATTTCTGAAAACTAGAGACCTAGGGGAATCCAAGACAGGGTGACTTGTGGGGCCCTCACCAGGTTCTGTTACCCACAATCCATTGCAATCCTCAAAATTTGGCTAAAAAAACACTTTTTCCTCACATTTCGGTGACAGAACGTTCTGCAATCAGAGAGGAGCCACAAATGTCCTTCCACCCAGCGTTCCCCCAAGTCTCCTGATAACAATGTACCTCACTTTTGTGGGTAGGCCTTTTTCCCACAACAGGAAATGCCCCAAAACACAAAGTGGATTCATCACATTTTCTCAAAGAAAACAGAGGTGTTTTTTGCAAAGTGCTTACCTGTGGGTTTTGGCCTCTAGCTCAGCCGGCACCTAGGGAAACCTACTAAACCTGTGCATTTATGAAAACTAGAGACCTAGGGGAATCTAAGACAGGGTGACTTGTGGAGCTCTCACCAGGTTCTGTTTCCCAGAATCCTTTGCAAACCTCAAAATGTGGCTAAAAAAACACTTTTCCCTCACATTTCGGTGACAGAACGTTCTGAAATCTGAGAGGAGCCACAAATTTATTTCCACCCAGCGTTCCCCCAAGTCTCCTGATAAAAAAGGTACCTCACTTGTGTGGGTGGGCCTAGTACCCGCTCCAGGGAATGACCCAAAACACAAAGTGGACACATCACATTTTCTCAAAGAAAAAAGAGGTGTTTTTTGCTAAGTGCCTACCTGTGGATTTTGGCCTATAGCTCAGCCGGCACCTAGGGAAACCTACCAAACCTGTGCATTTTTGAAAACTAGAGACCTAGGGGAATCCATAGACAGAGTGACTTGTGGGGCTGTCGCCTGATTCTGGTTCCCAGAATCCTTTGCAAACCTCAAAATGAGGCTAAAAAAACACTTTTTCCTCACATTTCGGTGACAGAACGTTCTGGAATCTGAGAGGAGCCACAAATTTCCTTCCACCAAGCGTACCCCTAAGTCTCCCGATACAAATGGTACCTCACTTGTGTGGGTAGGCCTAGTGCCCACGACAGGAAATGCACCAAAACACAAAGTGGACATATCAAATTTTCTCAATGAAAACAGTTTTTTTTGCTACGTGCCTACCTGTGGATTTTGGCCTCTAACTCAGTCGGCACCTAGGGAAACCTACCAAACCTGTGCATTTTTGAAAATTAGAGACCTAGGGGAATCCAAGACTTGTGGGGCTCTCACCAGGTTCTGTTACCCAGAATCCTTTGCAAACCTCAAAATTTGGCTAATAAAACAATTTTTCCTCACATTTCGGTGACAGAACGTTCTGGAATCTGAGAGGAGCCACAAATTTTCTTCCATGCAGCGTTCCCCCAAGCCTCCCGATAAAAATGGTACCTGACTTGTATCAGTGGGCCTTGTGCCCGCGACAGGAAATGACCCAAAACACAAAGTGGACACATCACATTTTCTCAAAGAAAACATGTGTTTTTTTGCTAAGTGCCTACCTGTGGATTTTGGCCTCTAGCTCAGCCGGCACCTAGGGAAACCTACCAAACCTGCGCATTTTTGAAAACTAAAGACCTAGGGGAATCCAAGACAGGGTAACTTGTGGGGCTCACACCAGGTTCTGTTACCCAGAATCCTTTGCAAACCTCAAAATGTGGCTAAAAAAAACACTTTTCCTCAAATTTCAGTGACAGAACGTTCTGCAGTCTGAGAGGAGCCACAAATTTCCTTCCACCCAGTGTTCCCCCAAGTCTCCCGATAAAAATGGTAACCCACTTGTGTTAGTTGGCCTAGTGCCCACAACAGGAAATGCCCCAAAAACACAAAGTGGACACATCACATTTTCTCTAAGAAAACAGAGGTGTTTTTTGCAAAGGGCCTACCTGTGAATTTTGGCCTCTAGCTCCGCTGGCACCTAGGGAAACCTACCAAACCTCTGCATTTTTAAAAACTAGAGACCTAGGGGAACCAAGACTTGTGTGGCCCTCAACATGTTCTGTTACCCAGAATCCTTTGCAAACCTCAAAATGTGGCTAAAAAAAACACGTTCTCCTCACATTTCAGTGACAGAATGTTCTGGAATGTGAGAGGAGCCACAAATTTCCTTCCAGACAGCGTTCCCCCAAGTCTCCCGATAAAAATGGTCCCTCACTTTTGTGGGTAGGCCTAGTGCCCGCAAAAAGAAATGCCCCAAAACACAAAGTGGACGCATCACACTTACTCAAAGAAAACAGAGGTGTTTTTTGCAAGGTGCTTGCCTGGGGATTTTGGCCTCTAGCTCAGCCGCCACCTAGGGAAAGCTACTAAACCTGTGCATTTTTTTAAACTAGAGACCTAGGGGAATCCAGACAGGGTGACTTGTGGGGCTCTCACCAGGTTCTGTTACCCAGAATCCTTTGCAAACCTCAAAATTTGGCTAACAAAACAGTTTTTCCTCACATTTCGGTGACAGAACGTTCTGGTATCTGAGAGGAGCCACAAATTGCCATCCACACAGCGTTCCCCCAAGTCTCCCGATACAAATGGTACCTCACTTGTGTGGGTAGGCCTAGTGTCTGCAACAGGAAATGACCCAAAACACAAAGTGGACACATCCCATTATCTCAAACAAAACAGAGGTGTTTTTTTGCTAAGTGCCTAACTGTGGATTTTGGCCTCTAGCTCAGCCGGCACCTAGGGAAACCTACTAAACCTGTGTATTTTTGAAAACTAGAGACCTAAGGGAATCAAATACAGGGTGACTTATGGGGCTCTCACCAAGTTCTGTTACCCAGAATCCTTTGCAAACCTCAAAATTTGGCTAAAAAAACACTTTTTCCTCACATTTCGGTGACAGAACGTTCTGGAATCTGAGAGGAGCCACAAATTTCCTTCCACCCAGTGTTCCCCCAAGTCTCCCGATAAAAATGGTAACCCACTTGTGTTAGTTGGCCTAGTGCCCACAACAGGAAATGCCCCAAAATCACAAAGTGGACACATCACATTTTCTCTAAGAAAACAGAGGTGTTTTTTGCAAAGGGCCTACCTGTGAATTTTTGGCCTCTAGCTCCGCTGGCACCTAGGGAAACCTACCAAACCTCTGCATTTTTAAAAACTAGAGACCTAGGGGAACCAAGACTTGTGTGGCCCTCAACATGTTCTGTTACCCAGAATCCTTTGCAAACCTCAAAATGTGGCTAAAAAAAACACGTTTTCCTCACATTTCAGTGACAGAATGTTCTGGAATGTGAGAGGAGCCACAAATTTCCTTCCAGACAGCGTTCCCTCAAGTCTCCCGATAAAAATGGTCCCTCACTTTTGTGGGTAGGCCTAGTGCCCGCAAAAAGAAATGCCCCAAAACACAAAGTGGACGCATCACACTTACTCAAAGAAAACAGAGGTGTTTTTTGCAAGGTGCTTGCCTGGGGATTTTGGCCTCTAGCTCAGCCGCCACCTAGGGAAACCTACTAAACCTGTGCATTTTTTAAAACTAGAGACCTAGGGGAATCCAGACAGGGTGACTTGTGGGGCTCTCACCAGGTTCTGTTACCCAGAATCCTTTGCAAACCTCAAAATTTGGCTAACAAAACAGTTTTTCCTCACATTTCGGTGACAGAACGTTCTGGTATCTGAGAGGAGCCACAAATTGCCATCCACACAGCGTTCCCCCAAGTCTCCCGATACAAATGGTACCTCACTTGTGTGGGTAGGCCTAGTGTCTGCAACAGGAAATGACCCAAAACACAAAGTGGACACATCCCATTATCTCAAACAAAACAGAGGTGTTTTTTGCTACATGCCTACCTGTTGATTTTGGCCTCTAACTCAGTCGGCACCTAGGGAAACCTACCAAACCTGTGCATTTTTGAAAATTAGAGACCTAGGGGAATCCAAGACTTGTGGGGCTCTCACCAGGTTCTGTTACCCAGAATCCTTTGCAAACCTCAAAATTTGGCTAATAAAACAATTTTTCCTCACATTTCGGTGACAGAACGTTCTGGAATATGAGAGGAGCCACAAATTTCCTTCCATGCAGCGTTCCCCCAAGCCTCCCGATAAAAATGGTACCTGACTTGTATCAGTGGGCCTTGTGCCCGCGACAGGAAATGACCCAAAACACAAAGTGGACACATCACATTTTCTCAAAGAAAACAGGTGTTTTTTTGCTAAGTGCCTACCTGTGGATTTTGGCCTCTAGCTCAGCCGGCACCTAGGGAAACCTACCAAACCTGCGCATTTTTGAAAACTAGAGACCTAGGGGAATCCAAGACAGGGTAACTTGTGGGGCTCACACCAGGTTCTGTTACCCAGAATCCTTTGCAAACCTCAAAATGTGGCAAAAAAAAACACTTTTCCTCAAATTTCAGTGACAGAACGTTCTGCAGTCTGAGAGGAGCCACAAATTTCCTTCCACCCAGTGTTCCCCCAAGTCTCCCGATAAAAATGGTAACCCACTTGTGTTAGTTGGCCTAGTGCCCACAACAGGAAATGCCCCAAAAACACAAAGTGGACACATCACATTTTCTCTAAGAAAACAGAGGTGTTTTTTGCAAAGGGCCTACCTGTGAATTTTAGCCTCTAGCTCCGCTGGCACCTAGGGAAACCTACCAAACCTCTGCATTTTTAAAAACTAGAGACCTAGGGGAACCAAGACTTGTGTGGCCCTCAACATGTTCTGTTACCCAGAATCCTTTGCAAACCTCTAAATGTGGCTAAAAAAAACACGTTTTCCTCACATTTCAGTGACAGAATGTTCTGGAATGTGAGAGGAGCCACAAATTTCCTTCCAGACAGCGTTCCCCCAAGTCTCCCGATAAAAATGGTCCCTCACTTTTGTGGGTAGGCCTAGTGCCCGCAAAATGAAATGCCCCAAAACACAAAGTGGACGCATCACACTTACTCAAAGAAAACAGAGGTGTTTTTTGCAAGGTGCTTGCCTGGGGATTTTGGCCTCTAGCTCAGCCGCCACCTAGGGAAACCTACTAAACCTGTGCATTTTTTAAAACTAGAGACCTAGGGGAATCCAGACAGGGTGACTTGTGGGGCTCTCACCAGGTTCTGTTACCCAGAATCCTTTGCAAACCTCAAAATTTGGCTAACAAAACAGTTTTTCCTCACATTTCGGTGACAGAACGTTCTGGTATCTGAGAGGAGCCACAAATTTCCTTCCACCCAGCGTTCCCCCAAGTCTCCCGATAAAAAAGGTACCTCACTTGTGTGGGTGGGCCTAGTGCCCGCAACAGGGAATCACCCAAAACACAAAGTGGACACATCACATTTTCTCAATGAAAAAAGAGGTGTTTTTTGCTAAGTGCCTACGTGTGGATTTTGGCCTATAGCTCAGCCGGCACCTAGGGAAACCTACCAAACCTGTGCATTTTTTAAAACTAGAGACCTAGGGGAATCCATAGACAGGATGACTTGTGGGGCTGTCGCCTGGTTCTGTTTCCCAGAATGCTTGGCAAACGTCAAAATGTGGCTAAAAAACACTTTTTCCTCACATTTCGGTGACAAAATGTTCTGGAATCTGAGAGGAGCCACAAATGTCCTTCCACCCAGCATTCCCCCAAGTCTCCTGATACAAATGGTACCTCACTTGTATGGGTAGGCCTAGTGCCCACGACAGGAAATGCCCCAAAACACAAAGTGGACACATCCCATTTTCTCAAAGAAAACAGAGTTTTTTTTTGCTAAGTGCCTACCTGTGGATTTTGGCCTCTAGCTCAGCCGGCACCTAGGGAAACCTACTAAACCTGTGCATTTTTTAAAACTAGAGACCTAGGGGAATCTAAGACAGGGTGACTTGTGGGACTATCACCAGGTTCTGTTTCCCAGAATCCTTTTCAAACCTCAAAATGTGGCGAAAAAAACACTTTTTCCGCCCATTTCGGTGACAAAACGTTCTGAAATCTGAGATGAACCACAAATTTCCTTCCACCCAGCATTCCCCCAAGTCTCCTGATACAAATGGTACCTCACTTGTATGGGTAGGCCTAGTGCCCACGACAGGAAATGCCCCAAAACACAAAGTGGACACATCCCATTTTCTCAAAGAAAACAGAGTTTTTTTTTGCTAAGTGCCTACCTGTGGATTTTGGCCTCTAGCTCAGCCGCCACCTAGGGAAAGCTACTAAACCTGTGCATTTTTTTAAACTAGAGACCTAGGGGAATCCAGACAGGGTGACTTGTGGGGCTCTCACCAGGTTCTGTTACCCAGAATCCTTTGCAAACCTCAAAATTTGGCTAACAAAACAGTTTTTCCACACATTTCGGTGACAGAACGTTCTGGTATCTGAGAGGAGCCACAAATTGCCATCCACACAGCGTTCCCCCAAGTCTCCCGATACAAATGGTACCTCACTTGTGTGGGTAGGCCTAGTGTCTGCAACAGGAAATGACCCAAAACACAAAGTGGACACATCCCATTATCTCAAACAAAACAGAGGTGTTTTTTGCTAAGTGCCTAACTGTGGATTTTGGCCTCTAGCTCAGCCGGCACCTAGGGAAACCTACTAAACCTGTGTATTTTTGAAAACTAGAGACCTAAGGGAATCAAATACAGGGTGACTTATGGGGCTCTCACCAAGTTCTGTTACCCAGAATCCTTTGCAAACCTCAAAATTTGGCTAAAAAAACACTTTTTCCTCACATTTCGGTGACAGAACGTTCTGGAATCTGAGAGGAGCCACAAATTTCCTTCCACCCAGTGTTCCCCCAAGTCTCCCCATAAAAAATGTACCTCACTTATGTTTGTAGGCCTAGTGCCAGCGACAGGAAATGACCCAAAACACAAAGTGGACACATCACATTTTCTCAAAGAAAACAGGTATTTTTTGCAAAGTGCCTACCTGTGGATTTTGGCCTCTAGCTCAGCCCGCACCTAGGGAAACCTACCAAACCTGTGCATTCTTGAAAACTAGAGACCTAGGGGAATCCAAGACAGGGTGGCTCCTCTCAGATTCCAGAACATTTTGCCACCGAAATGTGAGTAAAAAGTGTTTTTTGGCCACATTTTGAGGTTTGCCAAGGATTCTGGGAAACAGAACCTGGTGAGAGCCCCACAAGTCTTGGATTCCCCTAGGTCTCTAGTTTTAAAAAATGCACAGGTTTGGTAGGTTTCCCTAGATGCCGGCTGAGCTATAAGCCAAAATCCACATGTAGGCACTTAGCAAAAAACACCTCTTTTTTCTTTGAGAAAATGTGATGTGTCCACTTTGTGTTTTGGGTCATTCCCTGGAGCGGGCACTAGGCCCACCCACACAAGGGAGGTACCTTTTTTATCGAAAGACTTGGGGAAACGCTGGGTGGAAGGAAATTTGTGGCTCCTCTCAGATTTCAGTACATTCTGTCACCGAAATGTGAGGAAAAAGTGTTTTTTTAGCCACATTTTGAGGTTTGAGAAGGATTCTGGGAAACAGAACCTGGTGAGAGCCCCACAAGTCACCCTGTCTTAGATTCCCCTAGGTCTCTAGTTTTCATAAATGCACAGGTTAAGTAGGTTTCCCTAGGTGCCAGCTGAGCTAGAGGCCAAAATCCACAGGTAGGCACTTAGGAAAAAAAAACCTCAGTTTTCTTTGAGAAAATGGGATGAGTCCACTTTGTGTTTTGGGTCATTTCCTGTTGCAGGCACTAGGCCTACCCACACAAGTGAGGTACCATTTTTATCTGGAGACTTGGGGGAATGATGGGTGGAAGGAAATGTGTTGCTCCTCTCGGAATCCAGAACGTTCTGTCACCGAAATGTCAGGAAAAAGTGTTGTTTGAGCCAAATTTTGGGGTTTGCAAAGGATTCTGGGTAACAGAACCTGGTGAGAGACCCACAAGTCACCCTGTTGTGGATTCCCTTAGGTCTCTTGTTTTAAAAAATGCACAGGCTTGGTAGGTTTCCCTAGGTGCCGGCTGAGCTAGAGGTCAAAATCCACAGGTAGGCCCTTTGCAAAAAACACCGTGTTTTCTTTGTGAAAATGTGATGTATCCACTTTGTGTTTTGTGGCATTTCCTGTCGTGGGCACTAGGCCTACCCACACAAGTGAGGTACCATTTTTATCGGGAGACTTGGGGGAATGCTGGGTGGAAGGACATTTGTGGCTCCTCTCAGATTCCAGAACATTTGGTCACCGAAATGTGAGGAAAAAGTGTTTTTTAGCCACATTTTGAGGTTTGCCAAGGATTCTGGGAAACAGAACCTGGTGAGAGCCCCACAAGTCTTGGATTCCCCTAGGTCTCTAGTTTTCAAAAATGCACAGGTTTGGTAGGTTTCCCTAGGTGCCGCCTGAGCTAGAGGCCAAAATCCACCGGTAGGCACTAAGCAAAAAACACCTGTTTTCTTTGAGAAAATGTGATGTGTCCACTTTGTGTTTTGGGGCATTTCCTGTCGTGGGCACTAGGCCTACCCACACAAGTGAGGTACCATTTGTATCAGGACACTTAGGGGAACGCTGGGTGGAAGGAAAATTTGTGGCTCCTCTCAGATTCCAGAACGTTCTGTCACCGAAATGTGAGGAAAAAGTGTTTTTTGAGCCAGATTTTGAGGTTTGCAAAGGATTCTGGGTAACAGAACCTGGTGAGAGCGCCACAAGTCACCCTGTCGTGGATTCCCTTAGGTCTCTTGTTTTAAAAAATGCACAGGTTTGGTAGGTTTCCCTAGGTGCCGGCTGAGCTAGAGGCCAAAATCCACAGGTAGGCCCTTTGCAAAAAACAACTGTGTTTTCTTTGTGAAAATGTGATGTATCCACTTTGTGTTTTGGGGCATTTCCTGTCGTGGGCACTAGGCCTACCCACACAAGTTAGGTACCATTTTTATCGGGAGATTTAGGGGAACGCTGGGTGGAAGGACATTTGTGGCTCCTCTCAGATTCCAGAACGTTCTGTCACCGAAATGTGAGGAAAAAGTGTTTTTGTAGCCACATTTTGAGGTTTGCAAAGGATTCTGGGAAACAGATCCAGGTGAGAGCCCCACAAGTCATCCTGTCTATGGATTCCCCTAGGTCTCTAGTTTTAAAAAATACACAGGTTTCGTAGGTTTCCCTAGGTGCCGGCTGAGCTAGAGGCCAAAATCCACAGGTAGGCACTTAGCAAAAAAAAACCTCTGTTTCCTTTGAGAAAATGGGATGTGTCCACTTTGTGTTTTGGGGCATGTCGTGTCGTGGGCACTAGGACTACCCACACAAGTGAGGTACCATTTGTATCAGGAGACTTAGGGGAACACTGGGTGGAAGGAAATTTGTGGCTCCTCTCAGATTCCAGAACGTTCTGTCACCGAAATGTAAGGAAAAAGTGTTTTTTTAGCCACATTTTGAGGTTTGCAAAGGATTCTGGGAAACAGAACCAGGTGAGAGCCCCACAAGTCACCCTGTCTATGGATTCCCCTAGGTCTCTAGTTTTAAAAAATGCACAGGTTTGGTAGGTTTCAATAGGTGCCGGCTGAGCTATAAGCCAAAATCCACAGGTAGGCACTCAGCAAAAAACACCTCTTTTTCCTTTGAGAAAATGTGACGTGTCCACTTTGTGTTTTGGGTCATTCCCTGGAGCGGGCACTAGGCCCACCCACACAAGTGAGGTACCTTTTTTATCGAGAGACTTGGGGGAACGCTGGATAGAAGGAAATTTGTGGCTCCTCTCAGATTTTAGTACGTTCTGTCACCGAAATGTGAGGAAAAAGTGTTTTTGTAGCCACATTTTGAGGTTTGAGAAGGATTCTGGGAAACAGAACCTGGTGAGAGCCCCACAAGTCACCCTGTCTTAGATTCCCCTAGGTCTCTAGTTTTCATAAATGCACAGGTTTAGTAGGTTTACCTAGGTGCCAGCTGAGCTAGAGGCGAAAATCCACAGGTAGGCACTTAGCAAAAAAAACCTCTGTTTTCTTTGAGAAAATGGGATGCGTCCACTTTGTGTTTTGGGTCATTTCCTGTTGCAGGCACTAGGCCTACCCACACAAGTGAGGTACCATTTTTATCTGGAGACTTGGGGGAATGCTGGGTGGAAGGAAATGTGTGGCTCCTCTCAGAATCCAGAACGTTCTGTCACCGAAATGTCAGGAAAAAGTGTTGTTTGAGCCAAATTTTGAGGTTTGCAAAGGATTCTGGGTAACAGAACCTGGTGAGAGCCCCACAAGTCACCCTGTCATGGATTCCCTTAGGTCTCTTGTTTTAAAAAATGCACAGGTTTGGTAAGTTTCCTTAGGTGCCGGCTGAGCTAGAGGCCAAAATCCACAGGTGGGCACTTTGCAAAAAACACCTCTGTTTCCTTTGAGAAAATGTGATGTGTCCACTTTGTGTTTTGGGGCATTTCCTGTCGTGGGCACTAGGCCTACCCACACAAGTGAGGTACCATTTGTATCAGGAGACTTAGGGGAACGCTGGGTGGAAGGAAATTTGTGGCTCCTCTCAGATTCCAGAACGTTCTGTCACCGAAATGTGAGGAAAAAGTGTTTTTTGAGCCAAATTTTGAGGTTTGCAAAGGATTCTGGGTAACAGAACCTGGTGAGAGCCCCACAAGTCCACCCTGTCGTGGATTCCCTTAGGTCTCTTGTTTTAAAAATGCACAGGTTTGGTAAGTTTCCCTAGGTGCCGGCTGAGCTAGAGGCCAAAATCCACAGGTAGGCAGTTTGCAAAAAACACCTCTGTTTTCTTTGTGAAAAATGTGATGTATCCACTTTGTGTTTTGGGGCATTTCCTGTCATGCGCACTAGGCCTACCCACACAAGTGGGGTACCATTTTTATCGGGAGACTTAGGGGAACACTGGGTGGAAGGAAATTTGTGGCTCCTCTCAGATTCCAGAACGTTCTGTCACCGAAATGTGAGGAAAAAGTGTTTTTGTAGCCACATTTTGAGGTTTGCAAAGGATTCTGGGAAACAGATCCAGGTGAGAGCCCTACAAGTCACCCTGTCTATGGATTCCCCTAGGTCTCTAGTTTACAAAAATGCACAGGTGTGGTAGGTTTCCCTAGGTGCCGGCTGAGCTAGAGGCCAAAATCCACAGGTAGGCAGTTTGCAAAAAAACACCTGTGTTTTCTTTGTGAAAATGTGATGTATCCACTTTGTGTTTTGGGGCATTTTCTGTCGTGCGCACTAGGCCTACCCACACAAGTGAGGTACCATTTTTATCGGAAGACTTAGGGGAACACTGGGTGGAAGGACATTTGTGGCTCCTCTCAGATTCCAGAACGTTCTGTCACCGAAATGTGAGGAAAAAGTGTTTTTGTAGCCACATTTTGAGGTTTGCAAAGGTTTCTGGGAAACAGATCCAGGTGAGAGCCCCACAAGTCACCCTGTCTATGGATTACCCTAGGTCTCTAGTTTTAAAAAATGCACAGGTTTGGTAGGTTTCCCTAGGTGCCGGCTGAGCTAGAGGCCAAAATCCACAGGTAGGCACTTAGCAAAAAAAAAAACGCTGTTTCCTTTGAGAATATGGGATGTGTCCACTTTGTGTTTTGGGGCATTTCCTGTCGTGGGCACTAGGACTACCCACACAAGTGAGGTACCATTTGTATCAGGAGACTTAGGCGAACGCTGGGTGGAAGGAAATTTGTGGCTCCTTTCAGATTCCAGAACGTTCTGTCACCGAAATGTGAGGAAAAAGTATTTTTTTAGCCACATTTTTTAAGGTTTGCAAAGGATTCTGGGAAACAGAACCAGGTGAGAGCCCCACAAGTCACCCTGTCTATGGATTCCCCTAGGTCTCTAGTTTTAAAAAATGCACAGGTTTGGTAGGTTTCCCTAGGTGCCCGGCTGAGCTATAGGCCAAAATCCACAGGTAGGCACTTAGCAAAAAACACCTCTTTTTTCTTTGAGAAAATGTGATGTGTTCACTTTGAGTTTTGGGTCATTACCTGGAGCGGGCAGTAGGCCCACCCACACAAGTGAGGTACCTTTTTTATCGGGAGACTTGGGGGGAACGCTGGGTGGAAGGACATTTGTGGCTCCTCTCAGATTTCAGAACGTTCTGTCACCGAAATGTGAGATAAAAGTGTTTTTTTAGCCACATTTTGAGGTTTGAAAAGGATTCTGGGAAACAGAACCTGGTGAGAGCCCCACAAGTCACCCTGTCTTAGATTCCCCTAGGTCTCTAGTTTTCATAAATACACAGGTTTAGTAGGTTTCCCTAGGTGCCGGCTGAGCTATAGGCCAAAATCCCCAGGTAGGCACTTAGAAAAGAAACC